>NC_134697.1:47012934-47348350 GCF_050947455.1 Rhinoderma darwinii | reverse complement strand
AATCGTATCGAACCGCAGAATAAAGTAAACATGTTTTTTATACTGCACAGAGAACGCCGGTAAAAAATTATAAAAAAAATAGTGAAAGAATTTCTGTTTTTTGGTCTCCTCACCTCACAAAAAATGGAATAAAAACTGATCAAATTATCGCATGTACCCCAAAATGATACTAATAAAAACGACAGCTCGTCCCATGAAAATCAAGCACTCACACAGCTCGTCAACGGAAAAATAAAAAGTTATGACTCTTGGAACGCAATAATGCAAAACGACAGCCCAGACTAATTTATATGTGCAGCAGTTCTTCACCTAAAACCCCACGTCATCATTTGCAGCCCCCACTGGTAGACCCTGTAAATGCAGCGGAAACGATGACATTTTGGGGTCTGTGCTACATATGGGGCTAGTGAAGAAGTCAAAGATTAGGCAATACTGGAGTGCGGATGTTTTGTACAACACCACAGACACCCTTTAGAAGTGCGACTCCTGCACCTAATAATCCGGCCTGTGCATGAAGGATTGGTTCAAAGCGTATGTCACTATCCAGGGATAATTAATTTTATTATTCATTCTCCCCATTATTACATCATCCTATTATGACCTGTTGCACTCCGCCCAGCTTACATATACCCTGATGTACTCCACATAGCTTACATATAGCCTTATGTACTCCGCACAGTTTACATATACCCTGATACACTCCGCCCAGCAAACATATACCCTGATGAACTCCGCCCAGCTTACATATACCCTGATGTACTCCGACCAGCTGACATATGCCCTGATGTACTCCGCCCAGCTTACATATGCCCTGATGTACTCCGCCCAGCTTACATATACCCTGATGTACTCTGCACAGCTTACATATACCCTGATGTACTCCGCCCAGCTTACATATACCCTGATGTACTCTGCACAGCTTACATATACCCTGATGTATTCCGCCCAGCTTACATATACCCTGATGTACTCCGCACAGCTTACATATGCCCCCACATTATAAACTGAAACACCAGTAAAACACTAAACAAAACTACTACCAAGCAAAATCTGCGCTCCAAAAGCCAAATGGCGCTCCTTCTGGGCCTGGCAGTGTGCCCAAACAGCAGTTTATGACCACATATGGGGTATTACCGTACTCTGGAAAACCGCTTAACAATTTATGGGGCGTATGTCTGCAGTGGTACAAGCTGGGCCCAACACATTGGGCACTAAAATAGCTTATCTGTGGAAAATGTCAATTTTCAATCTGCAACATCCACTGTGCACTAATTTCTGCAAAACCTTTGGGGGTCAAAATGCTCACTACACTTCTAGATGAATTCCTTGAGGGGTGTAGTTTCCTAAATGGGGTCACTTCTCGGGAGTTTTCACTGTACTGGTACCTCAGCGCAATGCAACATGGCGTCAAAAACAAATTTTGTAAAATCTCCACTCCAAAAACGAAATTGCACTTTTTCCGTTTAGACCCTTGCCGTATGTCCAAATAGCCGTTTACAACCACATATGGGGTATTTCCGTAATCAGGAGAAATTGTGTAACACATTTTGGGGTGTCTTTTCTCCTGTATTCCTTGTGGAAATGAAAAATTCTGAGCTAAATCTACAGGTTATTGGAAAAAAAAAATTTTTTCATTTTCACGGACCAATTCTAATAAAATCTATAAAACACCTGAGGGCTCAAAATGCTCACTACACCTCTAATTTAATTCTTTCAGGGGTATAGTCTCTAAATTGGGATCACATCTTGGGAATTTCTACTGTACTGGTACTTCAGGGACTCTGCAAATGCGACATGGCCCCCAGAAACCAATTCAGCAAAATCTGAGCTGCAAAATCCAAATGGTGCTCCGTCCCTTCTGAGCCCTGCCGTGGGTCCAAACAGCAGTTTATTACCACATATGGGGTATTACCGTAATCAGGAGACATTGCTTTACAAATGTTGAGGTGCTTTTTCTCCTTTATTCCTTATAAAAATTAGAAAATTCTGTGTTTTTTCCAAAAAAAAGTCTCTCTTCATCTTCACAGACTAATTCCAATAAATTCAGCAAAAAACCTGTGGGGTCAAAATGCTAACTATACCACTAGAAAAATTCCTTGAGGGGTATAGTTTCCAAAATGGGGTCACTTTTGGGGGGATTCCACTGTTTAGGTCCCTCCAGGGCGTTGCAAACGTGACACGACACCGAAAACCATTCCAGTAAAATCAGAGCTCCAAAATCCAAATGGGGGTTATTCCCTTCTGAGCCCTGCTGTGGGTCCAAACAGCAGTTTATTACCACATATGGGGTATTTCCGTAATCGCGAGAAATTGCTTTACAAATGTTGGGGTGCTTTCTCTCCTTTATTTCTTGCAAAAATTAGACATTTTTACGTTTTTCCAGAAAAAAAGTAGATTTTCATTCTCGCAGACTAACTCCAGAAAATATAGCAAAATACGTGTGGGGTCAAAATGCTAACTATACCCCTAGATAAATTCCCTGAGGGGTGTAGTTTAAAAAATGGGGGTCACTTTTGGGGGTTTCCACTGTTTTGGCACCACAAGACCTCTTCAAACCTGACATGGTGCCTAAAATATATTCTGAAAAAAGGAGGCCCCAAAATCCAAGAGGTGCACCTTTGCTTCTGAGGCCTGTGTTTCAGTCCATTAGTGCACTAGGGCCACGTGTGGGATATTTCTAAAAACTGCAGAATCTGGGCAATAAATATTGAGTTGCGTTTCTCAGGTAAAACCTTCTGTGGTACAGAAGAAAATGTATTACAAATGAATTTTGTAAAAAAAAATGAAATTTGAAAATTTCAGCTCTACTTTCCTTCAATTCCTGTAAAACGCCTAAAGGGTTGAAACACTTTCTGAATGCTGTTTTGGATACTTTGAGGGGTGCAGTTTTCAAAATGGGGTGTTTTATAGGGGTTTCTAATATATAGGGCACTCAAAACCACTTCAGAACTGAACACGTCCCTGAAAAAATAGCTTTTTGAAATTTTCTTAAAGATATGAGAAATTGCTGCTAAAGTTCTAAGCCTTGTAACGTCCTAGAAAAATAAAAGGATGTTAAAAAAAACGATGCAAACATAAAGTAGACATATGGGGGATGTTAATTAGTAACTATTTTGTGTGGTATAACTATCTGTTTTACAAGCAGATACATTTAAATTTGGAAAAATCATAATTTCTTCATATTTTCTCTAAATTTTGGTGTTTTTCACAAATAAGCAATGAATTTATCGACCAAATTTTTGCACTAACCTAAAGTACAATATGTCACGAGAAAACAGTCTCAGAATCAATTGGATAGGTAAAAGCGTTCCAGAGTTATTACCACATAAAGTGATACATGTCAGATTTGAAAAAATGGGTCTGGTCCTCAAGGCCAAAATGAGCTGGGTACTCAAGGGGTTAATATCCACTAAAACCCATAAATATCCTGTCCAAAAATGCCCACATACATATAAATATTGACACATTTTTGCTTATTCTAGTACCTTATCAGAATGGCACCATGTAACAATATTTTATGTAGATTTATTTGGGTTAATAGTAGATTTAGTCATGTTAGTCATGTATCAATACACCCTCTCCCTATAACAATTTACTAAATGAATCAATGTATAAAGTTAAATATTAAAGGGGTTATCCGACGGCCAAAAAAAACACACTTTTAAATATTACCTCATGGTAATTGATAATTTCCTGAAAGAAAATAATCTGTGTTACCCATTGAACCCCTATATCGCGACACAAGCGCTCATCTATTTTCGGGTCTGAAGTAGGACTTCGTTTTACAGCTCACGCTGAAAAACCACAAATCCCAGCATGCTCTTCTTATTTCTCTCCATTTGATGATGCTCCTGACACGAACGAGGGGTGGGCTGTTCTAAGTCACGCGAGTCTGTGTCGGTGCGTCATCATGTAAGAGGAAACTACAGAGCTACCTGCATCACGTCACCGGGTTTTTCTTATGGGATTCTGCACAGAATTGGAAATTGAAGTATATTGGTAAGTGAGTTAAATTCATGTCCTAAGATTAATGCTCAAGTGTTGTAGGTCTTTGGATAACCCCTTTAAAGGTTTTATGAATAACCAGTACAATAACATAGGTACATCAAAAGGAACATAAATGTAATTACTTTATAAATTATGTTACTATAAGAATATATATCATATATATTTATTATCATTTGTACTCAATATACATTATAAGTATTTCAAATGTCATTCACATTTGCACACTAGTTATCAAAAAAGATTGACTAATTGTAACCAGTTACTACTAGTTATGATAAGAGCTAGAAAGTTACATAACACATGCTCGGAGATAACTTATGTAGGTCCCAAACCACAGTGGAAATTTTGTTACCTAATTTAAACAATATGTGTAATGTGAATGGCTGCCTCTTAATAGAGCATGACATACAACAAGAGTATGTTGGCATTTAGGGGCTAATTATATGAGGGAACAAACTGTAAATGTAACCCGATAGTATAGATGCTGCTTGTTCTACCGCCTCACATTTATCAAGACGCTCCTCCTAATTATTACACCAGAATTTCAATGTAGTTTCTGTAGCTACAGAAAACAGGGACTGAAGTGACTACTTGCTTTATTAACGTTCTCTCACTATGAGCAGTTTTGTAGCACTCCAAATGCCGGGAGCGCTGTGTTATATAATCTCTCCGAGACTAACAAAAGGATAGAATGACACTTTATCTGGGTAATGCCTTGCTTAGAATGGATTAATGCATAGTGGATAATGGACCACTTAATGTAAATTATATGGATATTAGGAACCAACAGGGAGGCTGAGTTGACTTCTGATATCCATAGTCATTTACATTAGGGGCTGATTTGTTACAATTTTCCTATTTTAGTAAAAGTTGTCGGCTGGAAGTTTGCCTATATCGGAACTATTTATGCATCTACATTATTACAATGTTCATACAAGGCAGCAAATAAGACAGTGAGAGATTAGTCTAGGAATTATGTATTTTTAGTACATTAACACAGCTTGTATATACTAAATAGCTTCCTGTGTAGTTAGTGATTGGTTTCCCTCTGACTATAATCTTTTTTTTTTTTTTGTAGAAATGTATGGGGGCCATACCCAATTTCCCAACCTTTTGGATGTAATTCTAAACCTCAGTGTCATGACTCCTTTTCATGACGTACTCATTAAATGGATATTTCTATAGCCTATGTGTGACTAATACCACTTTTAGGGCAACCGGCACAGCCTCGTATACGTTAATAGTACAGCTGAGATCCTATAATGCAGTGGGGCAGTTAGATTCTCCGATATCACATTACTGTACTGGTCCTGTGTATACATTGAGTCAGCCAGAAATACTGGAAGATTTCTGCTCTGAAGCCTGCAGGATTCTGAATAAAGCTCTGGATTAGAACACAATCTGTCACTCAGTACTGCAATGTGTTTACAAAGTTACTCAACTGTTTATGTATCTTAATTCTATATGTGAAATAGTGTATAAAATTGGACAACCCTTTAAAAAAATTCACACTCTTCAAAAACAAATTAAAAAATTGAATCATGTGTTTTCGATGCTAGATTTAATTTATAGCAAATCTATGGATGGAACTCAAAGTGGCAATCAAAAGTGAAGAAAAGAAAAAGAGAAAAGTAAACATTAAGAAGGATAAAGGACATGATTCCAAAAGAACTGTTGGTATAATGATGGTATATTTCAATAAGCATCTGTATCAATTGATCTTTTATCTGCACAGTTATCGCCTTTCAGGCACGTTAGAATTACCAGACTATCAAATACTGAATATAAATAATTTTACTGCATGCATTTATGTATTTGTTTGCTTTTATACCTGAAAAAATAACTAATACATTTGTATCTGACAACCCTATGAAAAGAGTCATAAGCAAATGCTTAGAAACCTTAGAAAACAGAAGAAACCTTTACCAAAAATAGGTTAAGTGGTCTGAATGAAAGCCTCAAGAAAACATGAAGATCTCTGTCCACCATTATCTACAATGACATCAGAGAAGCTCCTGCGGCCAATTAGAAGCCGCAGAAAGCCTGAGCCACCAGCAACATTTCTTTACAATGGCTTCATGTTAATAGTTTGAACCATTTGTATATATAAAAACAAGAACATAATGTCCAAAATTGCACACATAGGATATAAAAAAAAGTTCAAAGAGTCGTACGTATATGTAAAATATAAAGCAGCTACTCTTGTGGTCAGTTTCCTAAATCTGCCTGAGACTGGTAAAAGTGTTATTGCAGCTGTCTGTGATGTTCTGTAGTCAAACATATGGTAAAGTATACTTGCCGACATCTAATAAGTGCAAAGTCGCAATATTTTTCATGTACATTTATTACTGTAAATCTTCAGGTGTGTTGTGTCCTTATATTAACAAGTGCACATTTATCTACAAAAATACTGAAATGCAATTTTAAATGAACCATTAAGCACAGCTAACACATGACAAAATGCAAAAGGTGTACCAAAAAGTCCAAAGTATCAGTATTAGCCCAAAATTGTCGAACAAAAGTAACAGAAATAGTTTTGGCCAAACATATTATCTTTCAAGCCAAATGTACAAGCCTTTTTTTCTATCGTATGTTGGCTTTAAACAGTCCAAACATCAGCGGTTAATTTAGCTATGTATGTTTTTGTAGCCGAGTGGTTTTTTTTTTGTTTTTTTCTATAAATAAATCAATGTTTTATTATTTCTAAGCAGCTTTTATATTGATTTTTTTTTAAAAATCAGATACAGCTTTTATGTATCCTGTATATATAGAAGCTGTATTGCTCCGTCAAAACTGATTCCGTAAGGTCAGCTGGACTGACGGCTCAGCAGAAAGCTGGTCCTGCCTGGATCCAGCTAATAATGAGGGACACGCAGGACCAGTTTTTTGCCGAGCCGTCAGTTCAGCTGACCTGACGGAATCGGCTTTGACAGCAAGATAGAGCTATATGTATACAGGAAACATAGAAGCTATATCTGAAAAAGTAAAAAAAATAAATCATAAAAATCAAATTAAAAGTTGCTTATAATCAAATAAAACATTGATTTATTATTGGCTACAAAGGGCTAAAACTTACCTGGCTCTATAGTAAAAAGGCTTCTTTCAGACCAGTGTATTTGTGAACGTCCATAATCTGGATGTATTATGGATGATATTGCATCAGTATGTTATCAGTATTTCATCAGTATTACAGATCCGTATTACTGATGAGCTGTCTTCTAGGGAGGAAATTGAATGACATAAGACAGCTCATATGAAAAACTAATGCAATACAGATGACATACAAATGACATACTTGTGTCCATATTTGAATCACTCTCCCTGGATTTCGGTAGGCGTTTTACATTCGCAATACGGATGAAAGTGGTGCATTCTGCATTTTTAAAATACACACGTATTTTATACGCCCATGTGAATAGCCTTATTGAATAACATTAGCACCTTATTATGGTCCACATAAAAAAAACTTTTGGAATATGGATGTAAAATATGCTCGTCTGAAAGAGGCCTAAAACATTGGATTCTGTGTTTTCAACATCCTGGTGCTGAAGTTCCTTTTCTACTATTTACTTGGCTTGTTTAAAATTTCTTTCATATATGTTTATATCCCTGTTGTTCTGATGCAGAGCTCCTATTCCAATGCTTAGACATGGACAGAGAAAACATACTGGTTGTCTGCAGCTACCACGAAGGAGAGTTTAGTAGCATGATGTGTTATGATGGAGTTCAATGTATGCAGTAAGCTTCTAGGCTCCCTCTAGTGGTGGCTGTAGGCAACCAGCATGTTATCTTTTAAAACTATGTCTATGCATGGGATTTCGAGTCCTGTATCAGAAAAACAAGCTATAACAATATATTTAAAAAAAAACAAATCTTTAGGTTTAAAAATCTGAACCAGACAATTCCATGGGTACCGGGGCAGTCATTGGGTGAAAGAATGATCGGGGCAGTTGGATTTGAACATGCCTGCTCCTCTCCCCATTGAAATAAACATGCATGCTCAGTTGAGCCAAGCATGCAAGTTAATGGGAAAGTCAGGATAGCTATCTAATGTGTATGACTGGCCTAAGAGCAGAGGACTAATAAGTGGTATTTGTGGGGACTAAATGGACTCTGTACACTAGGGCCCTTGGTACCTAAAGATATATAAATGTGCATTCATTTTTTTCTTTTTGGTTTGCAGTACTTTCTGCACAAATATGTTGTTATTATAACATAGGTTTATAAGAGCAAAGTAACAGCATTTGTAGAGAAGTAAATTTTGCATTGGGCATGAAACAGAAGCCTATGTGTAACCTATGTGCAAATGTTGGTATTTTTTCACTCTTGAATTAAAAAACATGCAAACATTTTGGAGGGTAATTCGGACTCTGCAAGCCGGCATGAAGTTTGCATTGTTCTTGGGATTTTTTTCTAGAAAAGTGATTCTGTTGGCATCTTGTTTTTGCTGTGCTGCACAGACTCACCTAACAATATCAAATACATGAATCCGTGTACCACATATTGCTCCTCAAGGTCATAATTACAACAAGCTTGAAAAAACAGCAGTACATATAGAAAAAAATAAATGTTCCTATAAGGGGCAGATTTAAAAAATTTTAAGGTACTAAAAAAAAAACAAAAAAAACACTTGACGAGTGGCAGCCTGCAAAGGAGCCCTGCCATAAGTTTAAATCACCCGAATAGTTTACCAGAATATTTTTAGGAATTGTTTTTTTAAGATTGGCCTGAAGGACACTAGTGTATTCTATAGAATGTCCATAATTAAAATGAATAATTGAAATGCAACATTCATAATTACATGTTAGAGGCAACGTATGTCTTATTATAGATGCTCTGTTTCATTCATTTACATATCGCTAATGAGCATCATCTTACATCTTATTCTTTCATCTTACTTATTCCATAAAGTGTCCTCAAGATATTGGCGCCTTACTGTATGTACTGAAATTGTGTTTCTTCTTTACGTCTTCTGCAGTAATAGGTTTTAAGATGCACAGTTAATTTCTTTTATTTCCAATACTGCTACAGGTACTAGAGGTGGAATGGAGAGGCAAACAAGGAAAGTACAAAGACAAATGCAGTAATCTTAATATAATTTATAGATATATATATATATATATATATATATATATATATATATATATATATATCCAAAAAAGGAGTGACCTCTCCTTATGTGTTAGATATCCAAAAAAGAGAACGTGAAGCAGCACTCAAATAAAGTGAATTTATTAATCTAACATGGAACCACAACGTTTCACCTCCTCTATGAAGGCATTTTCAAGTACTACTATATATAAAAAGCAAAGTAAAAGCAGCACCGTTCCTCCAGTGCAGGGTGCACAGGTACCTGTTCAGACACACGACCAGCGTCCCAAATTAACAGCAAAATCCAATATACAGGTCAGCACTCCAAATTCAGTAAAAAAGTGGATCTTTTTAATCAATACATGCAACGTTTCAGCCCTGCTCAATGGGGCCTTTCTCAAGCAAACCTTTGCTTGAGAAAGGCCCCATTGAGCAGGGCTGAAACGTTGCATGTATTGATTAAAAAGATCCACTTTTTCACTGAATTTGGAGTGCTGACCTGTATATTGGATTTTGCTATCTATATATATATATATATATATATATATATATATATATATATATATATATATATATATGTGTTAACTGCTCATGATTTAGGATTTTGTACAATACCTTCAGATTGTGACCCTGTCAAGTAGTGAAGCCCCAGGGGAAGGCAGTTTCATACAGTGCAGATACCTTTTCCAGGACTGCTGCTTTGGTTTCTCATCTGTTATGGGAGAACTTTCTTCTTAATCCAAACCCATTTCTAGTGAAATAAAAAGGATAATATATATATATATATATATATATATATATATATATATATATATACCTTTGATTTGGCCCCAAATGAATGTAGTGGGTGGTCCTATGATGTAGTCAAGGGCTGCATTTGAGGCCCCATAATACGTCAGTTTGACCACCACTGCTCTAAAGTAATGGCCCTGGTTTCATGAAATAATTCACAAGACTCAGTCTTATGCTTCCTTTATTATTACATTAATATATACTACATTTGGCACTATACACAAAAAAATAATTTCTCCTGAACACATACTTCCAAAAGGGGATGTTAAATGGGATTGAACATGAATACAACAACTGACTTCCTCTCTGTAATGTCCGTGCCTGCGGGCCGTCAGCTCCAACCACCCCCTGACAGCCGCAGCCACGAGTCGGCAAGCGCTGGCCCCAGCCTCCTCCTCAGGAGGCGCCAGTGCTCGCGTCCACTCACCTCAGCCGGATCCCGTAGGATGCGCGTGCACGCTCGTGCACGCTCTTAAAGGGGCAGCGTGCACCGGACATTCTGATGAACTTTGACCCGTGAGTACCCTAGTCTATAAGAGGGGTCCAGCCCCCTGCTTCTATGCCTGAGCGTTGTTGATGTTCCCTATAGTTTGTCTATGTGATGGCCTCCTAGTGTGCTTCCTGTTCCTGTACCTGTTCCAGTTCCTGTTTCCTGTTCCTATACCTGTTCCTTGCATTTCCATACCATCCTGGTCGAGCACTGTGCTGTGCCAAAGTCGTGTCTTGCTGTATCCACGTCTGACCTGCTTCACCTCGCCTGACGTCTACCTGCTTCCTAGTCCAAGCCGAGCCTGCCCTGCTGCTGTCTGAGCTGCCACAGGTACCTATACAAACTATACAAACTATAGACTCCCAACTTCGTCCTGTTGGCCAGCTGCCTTACCGCCAAGGCGGTACGGCCCAGTGGGTCCACAGACCTTTCGTGACACTCTCAGCTCGTGTCAGAAGTTCTGCATCTATTTAAGAGACCCCAGAAAGTTCCCCTTCATGTGGCTGTGTTATGAAGAAGCTTGTTCATGGCAGTGCACACCCTATCAAGCCATAGCAGCGTTCAGTTAGAGAGTTCAATCGTTCTGCAGGAAGAGTGGTGCATGCGGACAGGATAGCTTCTCGCAGTTGCCGCTAAAGTGTCCTTCTGCCATAGGGTAAACAGCTGCCATGGGATTAACTTGGTCGGTCACAATTCTTAGGTAAGTCCTAATGTTCAGACATCCATCCACAGGTATCAGAGGACCCAGTGTGTGCCAATACAACATTCCCCACACATAACTCCACCTCCACCAGCCTGAAATGTTGACACCTGACAGGAAGGTTCATCTATTCATGCTGCTTGCACCAAATTCTGACCCTCCCATTAGCATCGTGCCGCAGAAATCTGAATTCATTTGACCAAGCAATGTTTTCCACTGCTCAGTGATCCAAGTTCTGTGCACTTTTGCCCACTTGAGTCTTGCCTTTCTGTTTACCATAGACAATAATGGCACTCGAACTGGCCGTCTGCTGTTATAGCTCATCGGGGATAAAGAAGTTGTGCGTTCGGACACCTTAGTTGAAGCACCAGTTTTGTACATGGCTGCAATTTCCTGACTGTGCACCGCCTGTTCATCAGAAAAAATCTTCACATCCTCTTCTGACCCCTTTCATCAACTGGATGGTGACGTCCACAAGATCCCCTTTTGGATGTTTTTCCTCGATCGTACCATTCTCGGTTTACTCTCAACACCATTCCAAGAGAAAACCCCACCGGCCCCAGCTAGTGTAGCACTGATGACCATGCCATGTTTGAAGTTTTCCAGTTTGCTTGACTTTCTCGTTCTAATGTGGATTCACACACAAACTGATCCACGGAAAGCTTGCTCACTTCATTTTATACTGCGCTCCAGGGTCACATGTTTAATTTAGATACAGGAAAACTCCAATCATGAAATGGCAGGTGTCTCTATTAAAGTAGCCATTCAATGTATATAAGCTATGGGGACCCAATGCAAAAAATAGAGATCTTTTACTGTTTCATGACATTACATTCGACATCCTGAGATAGACAAGTGAGTGATCATTAATAAATGTATTTTTTCTGTAAACCAGGAACTATAACAAACAGGCATAAATCTAGTGTAAGACACAAAGCTACAAGGACAAGGGAGGCTAAACCTGCCTTTCAAGAGGCGGTGACCTCATTGAAGTGAAAAAAAACAATGAGAAAAAAAAAGAAAAAACGTAAGACCCAGGTTACACAACAATGGTCATCATACATTTGTTCATGTAACATCTTTGTGGACAGTTTTCTGCAACGTGTTCATGTCGAGGCCAGGACGATACAAATCGACAGGTTTAACCTGCTGCTATTAGTTCAAAATAAATGTAGCTTCCAGCACAACAGGCAACAGTAAAGGCCCTATTAGACCAGCCAATTTTGGCAGGTGAAGAGAGTGCTGATCAACGAGACAGCTAGTTGATCAGCGGTCGTTTGCTGCTGTCACAAGGAGATATGTATGGGGACAAGCAGTCGCATTAAACTATATTTAACTTTTTTTTGAAAAACTATATGATCAGCAAATAAGCGAACGTTTGCTCGTTCATCTGCTGATTGTTGCTCTGTTTACACAGGACAATTATCGGTAATGAGCTTTCTATGAACGATTGTTTGCCCGATAATTTCCCAGTGTAAAACCCCCTTAAGTCATCATGTAGCATGAGCCTTATAGATAAAACCTTTTTCATGTAGTTTTGCTACAGCCTTCTACAATTTCTTGTTTGGGATGACTCAAAGTATAATGGATTTTTCCATGGTATCCTATGCACCATTACAGAGGTTGTTCCACAATGGACATTTATTACCTATAAATAATGCGATAACAGACAGATACTAATTTGGAGGTAAAGGCCACAGTGTTTATTAAGAGTTACACAAATGAGCTGTATAACCATAATATAAATCAATTATTAGTTCAGAATAGAGAAGTTCAGCACCAGTGGATGTCACTAAAATCTTCTGCATTATTTAACGGCACATAGTTTAAATCTTAACAGGATAACAGGACATAGTGCAAAAGTCTGCTTACACGTTTCAGACACGCAGAGTGCGCTTAGTCATGGCATAGTTGAGTCAAACAAAAATGTTGTATTTAAATGTTCAAACGGCCAATAGAAAGGTCCATTAAAGAGCACATGATGTACTACATGAAGTTAATATCCAAGTAAGGACAGGTAGTCATTAAAAACATGAGACTCAAAATTAAGAGCATGATATTACAGGCATTGGAACACATTTATAAGGCATTATTACATACAAGGTCTGGAGTTGATTGCAGGTGTGGCATTTGCATTTGGAAGCTGTTGCTGTGAACCCACAACATGAGGTCAAAGGAGCTCTCAACGCAAGTGAAACAGACATCGTTAGACTGAAAAAAAATGACGAAATCCATCAGAGAGATAGCACAAATGTTAGGAGTGGCCAAATCAAGGTTTCGTACATTCTTGCAAAAAAAGAGCGCACTGGTGATCTCGTGAACCCCAAAAGGCCTGGACATCCACGGAAAACAACAGTGGTGGCAGAATCCATTCCATGGTGGAGAAAAACCCCTTCACAACATCTACCCAAGTGAAGAACACTCTCCTGGAAGTAGGTGTATCAGTATCTAAGTCTACCATAAAGAGAAGACTTCATGAGAGCAAATACAGAGGGTTAACCACAAGGTGCAAACCATTAATCAGCCTCAAAAATAGAAAGGCCAGATTAGGCTTTGCCAAACAACATCTCAAGAAGCCGCCCAGTTCTGGAACAGCATGAAACTGAGATCAACCTGTACCAGAATGATGGGAGAAGGAAAGTATGGAGAAGGCTTGGAACGGCTCATGATCCAAAGCGCACCACATCCTCTGTGAATTATGGTGGGGGCAGTGTGATGGCATGGGCATGGATCGCTGCCAAAGGCACTGGGTCACTAGTGTTTATTGATGGTGTGACTGAAGACAGAAGCAGCCAGATGAATTCTGAAGTGTTCAGGGATTTAATTTCTGCTCAGATTCAACCAAATGCAGCAAGGTTGATTGGACGTCGCTTCACAGTACAGATGAACAATGACTCAAAACATACTGCGAAAGCAACCAGGAGTTTATAAGGCAAAGAAGTGGAATATTCTGCAATGGCAAAGTCAATCACCAGATCTCAACCCGATCGAGCTGCATTTCACTTGCTTAAGACAAAACTTAAGGCAGAAAGACCCACAAACAAGCAACAACTGAAGACAGCTGCAGTAATATCCTGGCAAAGCACCACAAAGGTGGAAACTGTAAAGGATCTGCCAGGCACAACTTCTGTGGATACTCCCATAGGTAATCAGTCTGCACCTGAGTCTATGTCTCTGAGACTGACTCCATCTTCCACCACTCAGGATGGCAGGCTTAGGAGTGGGAGAGCCTATCGCAGCCTGGCCAGACGGAGCTAGCTCCCGCCCTCTGTCTATTTATACCTGCCTTTCCTGTTCCTCCTTTGCTTGTGATTCTTCTCGTGTGGTTTCCTGGCCCAGCACCAGCTTCTATCCATTTGATCCTGCTCCATACTGACCCTGGCTTTCTGACTACTCTCCTGCTCTGCGTTTGGTACCTCGTGCACTCCTGGTTTGACTCGGCTCGTTCACCACTCTTGTTGCTCATGGTGTTGCCGTGAGCAACTGCCCCTTTCCCTTTGCTTTGTGTTCCCTTGTCTGTTTGTCTCGTGCACTTACTGAGCGTAGGGACCGCCGCCAAGTTGTACCCCGTCGCCTAGGGCGGGTCGTGGCAAGTAGGCAGGGACAGAGTGGGGGGTAGATTAGGGCTCACTTGTCCGTTTCCCTACCCCCGTCATTACAGAAACCCAGCGTTTGGTGATGTCCATGGGTTCCAGACTTCAGGCAGTCGTTGCCTGCAAAGGATTCTCTACAAAGTATAAAAAAAAAAACATTTTATTTACGGTAATGTTAATTTATCCAATTACTTTTGAGCCCCTGAAATGAGGCGGCTGTGTAGAAAAATGGTTGCAATTTCTAAATGTTTCACAGGATATTTTTGTTCAACCCCTTGAATTAAACCTGAGAGTCTACACTTCAATTGCATCTCAGTTGTTTCATTTCAAATCTAATGTGGTGGCAGCAGAGCCCAAATCATGAAGATTGTGTCACTGTCCAAATAATTCTGGACCTAACTGTATTTCCACAACATAGCAGAAGAGGAGAGATGCCCAGCTCAAGGCACGTCAGAAACTTCTAGAACCTGCACGTGGATTCTATTACTGGATTTACCCATCGGGTACTGTAAGTACCATGTATGGAAAACCAAAGGAGACACCTTTAAAAACAACATACAATATTAATCCCTCAGCGCAATGATGCGATGAGGCCCAAATGTTTGCTATACGCTCCCAAAGGCCTTTCAAATTCTTGCAGCTCCTGAATACATATGCCAACAAAGCACAATGTGATAAACGTATAGCGTTACGTAGGTGTCAGGCAGTAGACTTGTAGAAATCCATCCCATTTCTTATGCTGAGGAACCTAAACATTGGTCCCAGAATACACCTCTGACATTTATGAAAATGCTTGTGAATATTCAATGAAAAATTAAATGTATCCTCTACAGAAGAATTTATTCTAACAGATGTCGAGATCAATAGAAGCAGACTTTCAATAGGACACAACTCCCTTGTGTGAACAGCAGTATTTCAAACCACAAGACAAATAAAAGAAGGGGCTGAAATGGGAACATTGAATCTTCTTGGTGAGGTTTTCAGCCATCTGGTGACCTTTCTCCTAGGCTACTGACCCCCAGGGGACGTAGCGTCCACCAAATTATACATCATGTTTACCTACTTTATGTTTGGAATACAGTCCTTTCTTTGTACATAGGAGCTCCATTTGTTATCTATAACTGCAAAACAGTTTCAGGCTGAAATCACTCACAATAACATGTGGAGGTCAGTGAACAATGCTTTAGTGGACACTGCACAATATTTACAAGTAAAAACAAAGATGAAGAAAAAATCTCTCACATTTTTAAAGCCAAGAATTTATAAACTCACCACTTTTTACTAATTAAAAAATGTATTGTTTTGCAACAAGTAGTCACAGGCTACTATATAGTACAGGTGCCACATGCAGTACTATTCGGATATTGTGGCATCTACAGATCCAGATTTGCAGGTTCTGAATTATGAGATTGTCAGTATAATTGGAATGAAACTTACACCAAAAAAGTCCAGTGCAGTTTAGATTTCAAACCCAAACATAATTTATTTTGTCACTTCATAGTTGTTACTATACCGAATCTTCCTATCCAAGTCTATGGATGCAATGTGGTGCCATCAAAATTTGTGGATTACCAGTGCCAAATTTACGGACTTTATATATATATATATATATATATATATATATATATATATATATATATATATAAATATATATATATACTAGTATATAAGAAAAAAAGGAAACATTTTGGAATTATGGAAACTGCAGGATCGCTAGACATGTTATTGATATGCAAATGATTCAAAAATGGAAACAAAATATTCCAAAAATCTTTATTTATTCAGTATCAAGTATGCGCGCCACGCTCAGAAATACACGCACTAACACGCCTTCGCATGCTATCAATGAGGATATTAATTGTTGTCTGATGAATGTTATGCCACGCTGAATGTACTTAGGCACGCAAATCATTGAGATATAAGTATGCAGGCCATGGTAGTACGTTTATGCCACGCAGGCTGCTCACAGTAGCATGAGAAACATGTTGTCCTGTTGAAAAACAGCTTATGGGACACTTTGGAGAAATGGCGGTACCACTGGTTCAATGACCAAATCAATGTAACGCCGAGCTGTTAGTGTACCTGAAATGAAGACAAGAAGGGTCCAGCTACCATACATTATGCCACTTCATAATCCTGGGAGGAGGACCGGTGTGACGTTCCCTTGTGAAGACCTCTTCATGGAGTTGCCCACGTGGTCTCCATACCAATCTCTGGCTATCATTGCGCTCGAGACAAAAGCGGGACTCATTGTTGAAAAGGATAGTCCTCCATTCCAGCCTTCATTGCCATCTTACTGTGCACCATGATAGCCTTTGAGAGCGGTGGTGTGTGATCAATGGAACACCTGTAGGTGGACATCTGGCTTGTTGCCCAATGTCGTGCAAACGCCTTCTGATGGTTTGTGCCGGCACTGGTTGCCGTCCTATACTTGGAATGTGACGTCTAATTTCACTTGCAGTACAGAATGGATCACTACGCGCCATTCTTCCAATCAGGCGATCCATCCATGCAGAGCTTCGCCTCTGGGCGCCTATTGCTGTCATTCCTGTTCGTTGTAGTTCACCCAACTTGCGGGACACGCAATGTTGAACATTGCTGACATCTCTGCCTAGGTGAGTAGCTATCTGCCAAAGTGATGAACCAAGGTCTCGGAGTTCAAGAATCTGTCCCTCGTAGTTTGTGTCAAGTGGCGATAACTGGCACGTCAACGAACAGGAGGCATCGCACAATCATCCCACACCACTTGATCCAATTTTTTGAGGTTTCATGCGGCTAAAAAAAAACTTTTTTTTCAATCTGGCTTTTATGCCTCTCCCACATGCCTCAGATTGGGGCTAGGGGCTTAAAAATGTGATAATTTGCAGATCTTCGCGACACCTGCTACTTCCTCAATTTGCATACATTTTCCTGGTGCTGCAATTTCAATGTTGAGCAGTGTGTACAGTGAAGGAAATAATTATTTGATCCCTTGCTGATTTTGTAAGTTTGCCCACTGTCAAAGACATGAACAGTCTAGAATTTTTAGGCTAGGTTAATTTTACCAGTGAGAGATAGATTATATAAAAAAAAAAAAACATTAAAATCACATAGTCAAAATGATATATATTTATTTGCATTGTGCACAGAGATATAAGTATTTGATCCCCTACCAACCATTAAGAGTTCAGCCTCCTCCAGACCAGTTACACGCTCCAACAGGGGCGTAGCTAAAGGCTCATGGGCCCTGATGCAAGAATTCTTACTGGGCCCCCCCCCCCGCAAACTTCTCATGGCCGACGGTCCGCAGCTTTCAGCTGCATCGCTGGGTCTCCTAAGTGACCCAACAATGCAGCACTAGCAGCCGGGGCCGTCACTAAGGCTGGGTTCACACACCCTATTTACGGACGTAATTTGGCCGTTTTAGCATTGAATTACGTCCGAAAATGCGGCTCAAAAGCGTTGGCAAACATCTGCCCATTCATTTGAATGGGTCTTACGATGTTCTGTGCCGACGGTCATTTTTTTTTACGCGCCGCTTTCAAAAGGCGGCGCGTAAAAAAGACGCCCGCATCAAAGAAGTGCCTGTCACTTCTTCAGACGTAAATGGAGCGGTTTTCCATGGACTCCATGGAAAAACAGCTCCAATTACATCCGTAATGGACGCAGCGAAAGACGCCTGCACATGCCTTTACGGCTGAAATTACGGAGCTGTTTTCTCCTGAAAACAGCACCGTAATTTCAGCCGTAGCGGACGCTGCCGTGTGAACATACCCTCAGGGCTTAAAATGTCATGGAAATAGCCCCAATACAATCCGCCCAAAAAAAAGTGTGTATATGAGACAGCATAGCATATCTATAGCACTACGACCCTACAAACTATGGATAGGATTAGATACAGTGGCTCAGCAGACAGTATCACACATGATAGGATTAGATACAGTGGCTGAGCAGACAGTATCACACATGATAGGATTAGATACAGTGGCTCAGCAGACAGTATCACACATGATAGGATTAGATACAGTGGCTCAGAAGGCAGTATCACACATGATAGGATTAGATACAGTGGCCCAGCAGACAGTATCACACATGATAGGATTAGATACAGTGGCTGAGCAGACAGTATCACACATGATAGGATTAGATACACAGCTCAGCAGACAGTATCACACATGATAGGATTAGATACAGTGGCTCAGCAGACAGTATCACACAAGATAGGATTAGATACACAGCTCAGCAGACAGTATCACACAAGATACGATTAGATACAGGGCCCAGCAGACAGTATCACACATGATTGGATTAGATACACAGCTCAGCAGACAGTATCACACATGATTGGATTAGATACACAGCTCAGCAGACAGTATCACACATGATTGGATTAGATACAGGGCCCAGCTCGCTGACATTGCGGCTCCAGCGCTGGACCCAGGACAGGTAAGAATAATAATTTTGCTTCTTTATGTGTTACTGATTATTTTTGTGTGTTTGTGTTTTTTTACAGGTTCGGTTGTTGGACTTCGGATTCGAGGACTTCAATGACGGCGTTTTTTTTATTCTCAATAAAATGGTTAATGAGGGTTGTGTTTTTTTATTTCAATAAAATATTTTTTCTATGTGCTTGTATCTTTTTAAACTTTATTATCACCGCCTTAGTAATGGCCACTGGCTGATTGACAACCTCCATTACTAAGGCGAGGCTTAATATTAGCCGGTGCAAAGGCTAACACTAACCCCCATTATTACCCCGATACCCACCGCCACCAGGGGTACTGGGAAGAGCCGGGTACGAACCAGTACCCGACCATCTGTAGTGACGGGCAGGCACCGGGGTGGCCGCAGGCTGGTATTAGGCTGGGGAAGGCCAAAGACAGTGGCCCTTCCCACCCTGGTAATGCTGCCTGCTGCTGCTGTGTTGTATCTGGCTGGTTATGAAAATTGGGGGGGACCCAACATTGTTCTTTCCAATTATTTATTTATTTATTTATTTTTTAAATGACGTGGGGTCCCCCCCATTTTTCATAACCAGCCAGATACAATAAAGCAGCAGCAGCCTAGCATCACCAGGGTAGGAAGGGCCACTGTTTTTGGCCTTTCCCCTCCTGATAATACCAGCCTGCGCCCACCCCAGTGGCCGACCATCACTACAGATGGTCAGGTACTGGGTCGTACCCGGCTCTTCCCAGCACCCCTGGTGGCGGTGGGTACCGGGGTAATAAAGGGGGTTAGTGTTCGCCTCTGCACCGGCCAACACTAAGCCCCGCCTTAGCAATGGACGTCGTCAATCAGCCGGCGGCCATTACTAAGGCGGTAGTAATATAGTTTAAAAAAAAACACAAAGACATAGAAAAAATATTTTATTGAAATTAAAAAAAAACCCACACAGCCCTCATTAACCATTTTATTGATAATAAAAAAAAAGCTGTCATCGAAGTAGTCCTGGAATCCGACGTAGTCCAACGACCGAACCTGTAAGAAAACACACAAGAAAAACGATTAGTAACACATGTGTTAGGCTTAGATACAGGGCCCATGTGTGATACTGTCTGTGGGACCCTGTATCTAAGCCTACCACAACGTAGGCTTAGATACAGGGTCCAGCAGACAGTAATCTTATACAGTATAAGATTACTGTGTTCTGGGGCCCTGTATCTAAACCTACAGTGTGGTAGGCTTAGATACAGGGCCCAGCAGACAGGATCACACATGGGCCATGTATCTAAGCCTACCATGTGATTGGCTTAGATACAGGGCCCAGCAGACAGGATCACGCACGGGCCATGTATCTAAGCCTACCATGTGATTGGCTTAGATACAGGGCCCAGCAGACAGGATCACACAATCTGTGATCCTGTCTCATGGGCCCCCTAAGCCTGCTACATCGTAGGCTTAGGGGTTGTGCAGTCCCTAAACATTGATGGCCTATCCACAGGATCTACATCACATGATGTTTATACTATGGTAACATATAACTGGGACTATTTACGTTGTTTCTCCACACTCTCCTTTAAAATTGTATTATTGTTTTTATTTCTGTGATGGCCAATATGCTGTTATGTGCAATATAATAAAGTTTATTTTTTATTGTCATGGTACGTAATTGGTGCTATGTGTCGCTTATTTTTCTGGATATACTAGCTGTCTGCACAGTCTTCTATATGTATTGTGTTCATGTCTTTGACAGTGGGCAAACTTACAAAATCAGCAAGGGATCAAATACTTATTTCCTTCACTGTATATCATAATGTAATTCAGGGGTGTTGCTAAAATCCCAAAACAGTAGGGTACCAAGAGAGGAGAATATCAGCCCCACATCTAGCACAGGGCCCAAATTTCCTAGATGTAAACATTGCATTACTCATGCCCTCAGCTAGTTTGGCTGCACAACAGTAAAAGTGAACAAAATAAATTGGATATATTTCTAAACAAAAATTCAACTCCACATAAATATATTAGGATGTGCTATACAGTGCCCAAATAATGGTACCAAATATTGCCCAGTTAATACTGCCAATTCAATAAAAACAAAACAAGGCACAGGACTTGACTTGACTTCAAAGTTGTATTTTCAAATCTTTATTCCCTCGGGAATTGGATGGTGTCCCCGCTAAATTACAGGTCCCATTGATGTTGGAGTGTTGCTGAGGATTCTATTTACTCTTCACATAATACTGCCAAACACTACTAAAACTATACTGCAATATAATTTCCAAAAATATCAGCATGCAGTGTAACAACAGATACAACAAACAACACAACTGTGCCCACAACCTGCCTTACAATGGCCAAATGATACCATACAATATCCTATAACTTCATCAAAGAAAATACATGAAATAAAAAATCGTAGCTCCTGCATCTGATAAAAAAATCTTAGTTCAGATGTACAAATCACTATTGCAAGACTATCCTGCTCATAGACAAAGTCTAAACAGCAGCCTGCATTTTGCTACTAGATATACAGAAGAGCAGAAATATGCCTATTCCAAACCTGCTGGATTATCAAGGATTATCAGGGGTGGTTCTCAAAGTAGAGGAGCAATTTACATAGACTATAAAGAAATTCATCACATAAATCTGGGGGGGGGGGGTCTTCTCAAAGAGATGGTCTTTTGGTGAGGTTTAACTGAACTTCTGTGAGAAATTCCAATAATAAATAGGCACTTTTTATAACTATTTAATTTACTGATTTTATTCCGGTTCCTCAAAAATGAACCTAAATTTCAAGGTGGTCTCCAAAGTACTAATCAGCTAACCACTTTCTGAAGTATACAGGTACCTTTATCCAGGGGGATCTCATTGCATGGAGTCGAAGATGCTGAGCTAGCTCTCAGGTAAGTATGTAGACTAGAAGACAGGAAAAAGGTGCAATTCTCCAGCATCATCAGTTTAAAAACGTGCGTTTGAGACATCAATCAAAAACACGATGCGTATCCACAAGGAAAAACCACGCTGACAATACAGGACAATACAATGCTAACCAATACTTTATTGATTTAATCCAATAACTCTGTATTGACATTTTATCTCTGTCATTTTTCACTTTTTCTCTCTCCATCTCAAATTGACTATTATGGAGGATTTTACCAGGTACTATTTTCCTCTGTCCACATGGACATCTGACATGAAGAAAAGCCTGGAGCCATTCCAAATTCCACCAAATGGTCTCTATAATGAATCTTACTATTTTAAAAGTTTAGGATAGGCCATCAATGTATGATTACTGAGAGTCCACCCCAGGAACCGAACCGATCAGCAGAACAAAGGGGAAGTGTCGCTCGTACGAACGCCGCAAACGCTTCGCTTTCAACCCAGTCACACTGACCATACATTACTAGAATATCAATTTAAAATTCTACCATGGAATTTCTACGTTTGTGATATCTGGAGGGGAATTTTCCCTAATGGGAATGTAATGATGTCATACATCAAGAATATCTCAAACCTATATGACTGATTTAATTATTGATATCTCTCAAAGACTAGACACTGAGTTAGCAATTTCTTTCTAGCCTTAGATCCATGCTAAGTGATAAAGTAGATTTTATTAATAATGCATTTCTGCTATTTCAGAAAAGCCATTTGAATAAATGTATTTCCATGCACATTAAAAACTTTTACAGGGAAATCTTTCAGTAAGTAACATTAAGTCCAACAACTTTCTGTAAGATAAGATGATTTTCATATATACCTTGAGGTTTGGCAAACAGCTATGCAATAAGCACCAACTGGGCAGAATTAAAGGGGTATTCAGCAAATTAAGCGTATTCATTATATAATGAATAGTTATTTCATTTTCTAATATACCTTCTGTATTAATTCCTCCGATTTTTAAACTTTGTATGCGGTCTTACTTAAAGACTATGTCCAAGTAGTTGCAAGTATTTTTTTTAAATGATTTCAATGCTTCTACAATAAAAAATTAAACAACTTTGCAATAGGTCTTGATTAAAATTCCTACTGTTTTGTGTCTACAGAATCTATGCACATACACAGTCGAGATTATTATGACCACCTCTTACTTTCAACGATGGCAGTGTGTAGACCATGAAGGAAGTTATGTGTCGTGGGCTGGCTTGGTGGGTATATAAGGTGTGCGATTTATCAGAGTTGCAAAAAGGGATGATTATTGGTTTTTGGGCCAAGGGTAACAGTATTTCTCAAACAGCGCAGTTTGTGAACTGGTCGCGTGCTGCTGTGGCAAAAATGTATCATGTGTAAAGGATCTGCCAGGCACAGCTTCGGGGTTAACGCCCATAGATAATCAGTCTGTACCTGCTTCTATGTCTGTGAGACTGACTCCATCTTCCACCACTCAGAGTGGCAGGCTTAGGAGTGGGAGAACCTATCACAGCCTGGCCAGACGGAGCTAGCTCCCGCCCTCTGTCTATTTATACCTGCCTTTCCTGTTCCTCCTTTGCTTGTGATTCTTCTCGTTTGGTTTCCTGGCCCTGCTGCAGCTTCTCGTACAATTGTCCTTGCTTCTTATTGACCCCGGCTTGCTGACTACTCTTCTACTCTTCTGCTCTGCGTTTGGCACCTCGTACTCTCCTGGTTTGACTCGGCTTGTTCACTTCTCTTGTTGCTCACGGTGTTGCCGTGGGCAACTGCCCTTTCTCTCCCTAGCTCTGTGTACCCTTGTCTGTTTGTCTGTCGTGCACTTATTGAGCGTAGGGACCGTCGCCCAGTTGTACCCCGTCGCCTAGGGCGGGTCGTTGCAAGTAGGCAGTGGTGGGTAGATTAGGGCTCACTTGTCTGTCTCCCCACCCCCATCATTACATAATCACAAGCCCATATACCTAGTCTACCCTGGTCCCTCTCACTACTATGGACCCCCTTGAGACCCTGGCTCAGCAAATGCAGGGTCTCTCCCTACAGGTCCAGGCCCTGGCTCAGAGGGTCAACCAGCCTGATGCTACCATGGTAGTTCCCCTCACCTCTTGAACCCCACCTCAAGTTGCCCGACCGGTTCTCAGGGGACCGGAAGACTTTTCTCTCCTTTCGGGAGAGTTGTAGGCTCTATTTTCGTTTAAAGCCCCACTCCTCAGGTTCTGAGAGCCAGCGGGTGGGTATAATTATGTCCCGGCTCCAGGAAGGGCCCCAAGAATGGGCCTTCTCCTGACGCCCCTGAACTTTCCTCCGTTGATCTTTTCTTTTCTGCTCTCGGACTCATCTATGACGAGACTGACAAGACTGCTTTTGCCGAGAGTCAGCTGGTGACCTTACGTCAGGGTAAGAGACCTGTTGAGGAGTATTGCTCTGACTTTAGGAAGTGGTGCATAGCTTCTCGGTGGAATGACCCTGCCTTAAGGTGCCAGTTTAGGTTGGGTCTGTCGAACGCCCTGAAAGATCTGCTAGTTAGTTATCCCTCTTCTGACTCCCTAGACCAGGTTATGGCTTTAGCGGTACGACTTGACCGACGTCTCAGGGAACGACGACTTGAACGTCTTGATGTTTCCTCCTCTGACTCCCCCATGATGCCTCCCGAGGTTCCGTTGCTTCGTTCCTCCCTTGAAGACTCGGAGGTACCTATGCAACTCGGGGCCTCCGTGTCCCCCCAACAACGTAGAGATTTCCGCAGGAAGAATGGTCTCTGCTTCTACTGTGGGGATGACAAGCATCAAGTGAACAACTGTCCTAAGCGTAAGAATGCAGCCGGAGAACTTCCGCGCCTAAGTGATCATCGGGGAGGTCACTTGGGCGCACAGGTATTTCCCGTAAATATGAAACGTAATAAAATCTTGCTTCCCTTTCAGGTCTCTTTTGGTGGTAGGTCTGCTACCGGCAGTGCCTTCGTGGATTCAGGGTCTTCTGCTAATATCATGTCTGTGGAATTTGCTATGTCTCTAGCTATGCCTTTGATTGATTTGCCTAAACCTGTCCCGGAAGTGGGTATCGACTCCACTCCTCTTGCTAATGGTTATTTTACACAGCATACCCCTGTTTTTGAACTCCTTGTTGGCTCCATGAATTTGGAGCAGTGCTCTGTACTGTTAATGCAGGGATTATCGTCCGATTTGGTTTTAGGCCTTCCCTGGTTGCAGTTGCATAATCCCACGTTTGACTGGAATTCTGGGGACCTTACCAAATGGGGTAATGAATGCTTGACGTCATGTTTTTCTGTTAATTCTATTTCTCCCCCTGAGGTGGTGAACACGCTACCTGAGTTTGTTCAGGACTTCGCCGATGTTTTCTCTAAGGAGGCCTCCGAAGTGTTACCTCCTCAGAGAATATGATTGCGCAATCAATTTGGTACCAGGAGTTAAGCTCCCTAAGGGTAGGATATTTAATCTCTCTTGTCCCGAACGTGAAGCCATGAGAGAGTATATCCAGGAATGCCTGGCCAAGGGTTACATTCGCCCCTCTACTTCTCCGGTAGGTGCTGGCATCTTCTTTGTAGGGAAGAAGGATGGTGGTCTTAGGCCATGCATTGACTACCGAAGCTTGAATAAGGTCACTGTAAGGAACCAGTATCCCCTTCCTCTGATTCCTGATCTCTTTAATCAGGTTCAGGGGGCCCAATGGTTCTCTAAGTTTGATCTACGGGGGGCGTATAACCTTATCCGCATCAAAGAGGGGGATGAGTGGAAGACTGCGTTTAACACGCCCGAAGGTCATTTCGAATACCATGTCATGCCCTTTGAGTTGTGTAATGCTCCCGCGGTCTTCCAGAATTTCATAAATGAGATTTTAAGAGACTACCTGGGGTTATTTCTTGTAGTGTACCTTGATGACATACTTGTGTTTTCCAAGGACTGGTCCTCCCACATTGAGCATGTCAGGAAGGTGCTCCAGGTCCTTCGAGAAAACAAACTGTTTGCAAAGACTGAAAAATGTGTGTTTGGGGTGCAGGAGATACAATTTTTGGGCCAAATCCTCACTCCTCATGAATTCCGCATGGACCCCGCCAAGGTCCAGGCTGTGGCGGAATGGGTCCAACCTGCCTCCCTGAAGGCGTTACAGTGCTTCCTGGGGTTCGCTAATTATTACAGGAGGTTTATTGCTAACTTCTCGGTCATCGCTAAGCCTCTTACGAATCTCAGTCGCAAAGGTGCTGATCTCCTCCACTGGCCTCCTGAGGCTGTCCAGGCTTTTGAGGTCCTTAAGAAGTGCTTTATCTCGGCCCCGGTGCTGGTTCATCCCAACCAAATGGAGCCATTTATCGTGGAGGTTGACGCATCCGAGGTGGGGGTGGGGGCTGTCTTGTCCCAGGGTACCAGTTCATTCACCCATCTCCGTCCCTGTGCCTACTTCTCCAGGAAGTTTTCACCCACTGAGAGTAACTATGATATTGGCAACCGCGAACTCTTAGCCATTAAATGGGCATTTGAAGAGTGGCGCCACTTCCTGGAGGGGGCTAGGCACCAGGTAACGGTCCTTACCGACCACAAGAATCTGGTTTTCCTAGAATCTGCCCGGAGGCTAAACCCGAGACAAGCTCGTTGGGCGTTATTTTTTACCAGATTCAACTTTGTGGTTACCTATAGGGCTGGGTCTAAAAATGTTAAGGCTGATGCACTGTCACGTAGCTTCATGGCCAGCCCTCCTTCGGAGGAAGATCCTGCTTGTATTTTGCCTCCAGGTATAATCATTTCCACTATTGATTCTGATTTAGTCTCTGAAATTGCGGCTGATCAAGGTTCAGCTCCCGGGAGCCTTCCTGAGAACAAGCTGTTTGTTCCCCTGCAATTCCGGCTAAGGGTACTTAGGGAAAATCATGACTCTGCACTATCTGGCCATCCAGGCATCCTGGGTACCAAGCACCTCATTGCCAGAAACTATTGGTGGCCTGGGTTGCCTAAAGACGTTAAGGCCTACGTCGCCGCTTGTGACGTTTGTGCTAGGTCCAAGACTCCCAGGTCCTGACCAGCGGGCTTACTATGTTCTTTGCCCATTCCCCAGAGACCTTGGACCCATATCTTCATGGATTTTATCACCGATGTGCCTCCATCTCAAGGCAAGTCGGTGGTGTGGGTTGTAGTAGACCTCTTCAGTAAGATGTACCACTTTGTGCCCCTCAAAAAACTACCCAATGCTAAGACGTTAGCTACCTTGTTTGTCAAACACATCCTGCGTCTCCATGGGGTCCCTGTCAATATTGTTTCTGATAGAGGGGTACAATTTGTTTCATTGTTTTGGAGAGCCTTCTGTAAAAGTTGGAGATTGATCTGTCCTTCTCCTCTGTCTTCCATCCTGAAACTAATGGCCAAACTGAGAGGACTAATCAGTCTCTAGAACAATATTTAAGGTGTTTTATCTCTGACTGTCAATATGATTGGGTCTCATTCATTCCCCTCGCCGAATTTTCCCTTAATAACAGGGTCAGGTACTCGTCAGGGGTCTCCCCCTTTTTCTGTAATTTTGGGTTTAATCCACGGTTCTCTTCCGTTTCACCTTGTAGTTCCAACAATCCCGAGGTAGAGGTCGTTCATCGAGAACTGTGCACAGTCTGGGCTCAGGTTCAGAAGAACCTAGAGGCGTCCCAGAGCATACAAAAAACTCAGGCAGATAGAAAACGTTCTGCTAACCCCTTGTTTATGGTCAGGGATCTGGTGTGGCTATCGTCTAAAAATTTGCGTCTTAAGGTCCCGTCCAAGAAGTTTGCTCCCCGGTTTATAGGGCCGTACAAGGTCATTGAAGTCCTCAATCCTGTCTCCTTCCGACTGGAGTTGCCCCCATCTTTTCGAGTACACGACGTGTTCCATGCCTCCCTCCTTAAACGCTGCTCCCCGTCCTTGGCTCCCTCGAGGAAACCTCCGGTCCCTGTTCTCACCCCTGAGGGGGCAGAATTCGAGGTGGCCAAGATTGTGGACAGCAGGATGGTCCAAGGCTCCCTCCAGTACCTGGTCCATTGGAGAGGATACGGGCCTGAGGAGAGGACTTGGGTACCCGTTCGGGATGTTCACGCTGGGATATTGGTCAGGAGGCTTCACCTTCGTTTCCCCAGTAAACCAGGTCCACTTAGAAAGGGTCCGGTGGCCCCTCATAAAAGGGGGGGTACTGTAAAGGATCTGCCAGGCACAGCTTCGGGGTTAACGCCCATAGATAATCAGTCTGCACCTGCTTCTATGTCTGTGAGACTGACTCCATCTTCCACCACTCAGGGTGGCAGGCTTAGGAGTGGGAGAACCTATCACAGCCTGGCCAGACGGAGCTAGCTCCCGCCCTCTGTCTATTTATACCTGCCTTTCCTGTTCCTCCTTTGCTTGTGATTCTTCTCGTTTGGTTTCCTGGCCCTGCTGCAGCTTCTTGTACCATTGTCCTTGCTTCTTATTGACCCCGGCTTGCTGACTACTCTTCTGCTCTGCGTTTGGCACCTCGTACTCTCCTGGTTTGACTCTGCTTGTTCACTTCTCTTGTTGCTCACGGTGTTGCCTTGGGCAACTGCCCTTTCTCCCCCTATCTCTGTGTACCCTTGTCTGTTTGTCTGTCGTGCACTTATTGAGCGTAGGGACCGTCGCCCAGTTGTACCCCGTCACCTAGGGCGGGTCGTTGCAAGTAGGCAGGGACTGAGTGGTGGGTAGATTAGGGCTCACTTGTCTGTCTCCCCACCCCCATCATTACATCGTGAGTGGACAAATGGCACTATTGGGAATAACCGAAGTGGAAACTGCAGAGCACCACGTGCCATTGATGTGAGAGGTGAACGTAAGCTAAGAAGGTGCACCAGGGCCGAACGACACGCTACAGTGGAGCAGCTCACCGTGAAAATCAACCAGTGGGCTACCAGACGTGTGTCTAAAACAACAGTTTGGCGAACCCTACTGTGTATGGGGTTCAGAAGCAGACCGGTGGTCACTGCTCCTATGCTAACAAAGGTGCATGGGAAAAATAGGCTTCAATTTGACCGGCAGTATCGGAATCGGACCACCGATGATTGGCAAAGCGTTGCCTTCTCTGATGAGTCATGTTTTGTGCTTCATCGAACGGATGGACGTTGGCGTGTCAGGCAAGAAACATCAGAGAACAGACACCCTGCAACCATTGCTGGAAGAACACAAACTGTTGGTGGTATCGTTATGGTCTGGAGAATTTTTTCATGGCATTCTCTGGGCCCACTCATCCATGTGGAAGGTACTCTGAACCTATTTGTGTATGAATCCATTGTTGTAGATCACGTCCACCCATACATGCTGTTTGTCTTCCCTGGGGCAGATGGAATCTTCCAGGAAGACAATGCGACATGTCACACGGCTAGAAAAGTGGTTGGAAGAGCCTGAGCAGGACTTCCAAGTACTTCCCTGGCCCCCTAATTCGTCAAACTTAAACCGAATTCAGCATCTGTGGGACCAACTCGATCGTCTTGTTCACTTAGTGGATCCTCTCTGCACCCTCCAGCAAATGTGGGATGCACTGCAGTCAGTATGGCTCCAGATACCTGAGACAACCGACCAGCACCTTATTGAGTCACTCCCAGCCCGTCTAGCTGCTGTCCGTGCTGCACACGGCGGTTACTCTGGATACTAGCTGGTGGTCATAATAATGTGACTCGACTGTGTATATATGTTTCTAGCAAACAAAACCTGTGTAGTCTGATCTTGCACTGATACTTACATCTGACCCCTACTTTATGTCAACATACGTTCAGTAGGTTAGCAAAAAGTAGGGGATAGATGGAAGACAGTATGACTTCAGCATCAGACTCCACAGAGTTTGTTTGTTGTCTGTTACCATGGGGACGCATAAGTCTGTATAGGAGATGTCGAAACAGGGCAAAAGAACATATTTTTTTTATTATTTTGAATGCATTGAAACAATAATTTTTTTTTTCCTTGCGAAGCCTTTAAAGAGTACAAAAATAAATCCCGGTCATGTGATGCTCACACAGGTGCCTAGTTTCTTACAACCACAGTGCAGTTATGAGAGCGTGCCAGCCTTTTCCTTCTTCCTTCTACAAATGTTTTTTGTGTTACCTTATTATTGACCCCAATGTTCTTGAGAGCATGCCTCCGATGTTTTCAGTGTGCCGGCCTCAGATGTTGCCAATGCAGCGTACTCCAGCCATAGATGCCCCAGTTACATCATGCACCAGCGGCAGATGCCAGGGCCTGTTACATCTTGAGCCACCCACAACTGCCCCACTTACAGCCTGTTCCAGCAACATATTCCCCCATTACAGTCTGCACAAATGCCCCTGTGTCAGCCTGCACCAATTACAGAAGCCCCCTTTACATCTTAAGCCAGCTGCAGATGCCCCCCATAACTGTGAAAGCCAAAAAAGACCCATAAAACAGTTACAGCTACCCAATTCAACAAATGTGTCCCCCTTCCAGGCTAATGCTGGCAGAATGATGCAATGCATCAGATTTATGAGGGTGAATGGCTACCAGTTTTCACAATCTACTGGCCACCAATCGGCTTATAGATCGCAATTGACAATTTGGCCACCACTGCCCTAACCTATTCATAACCATCTTTGTAGGAAAAAAATTGTGTGACAGCATCACTGCCAAAAGGACAAAGCGCTGGGAGCTGACGGATTTACTCTATCATATTATAAGAAATTTATATCCTCTCTAAGTCCATATTTACTCGATTATTTTAACTCTTTAATATCAACTGGCACATTTCTTACCGATTCGCTCAGGGCAAATATCACGGTGATTCCTAAACCTGGGAAGGATTCCTCTCAATGTGTCAATTATCTGCTGATTACGCTCCTAAATTTAGATATTAAGTTATTTGCAAAATTTTTTATCTACTAGATTGATACCGTTGTTGAGGGATGTTATCCACCCGGACCAGGCAGGCTTCGTATCAGGGAGGGAAGCTCGAGACAACACCACTAAGGCTATTAATCTTATATATAGGGAAAAGTCTATGGACATGCAACTTATGCTCTTATCCAGCAGCTGAGCGCCCACATGAGCGATTCTGCCAATTAGTTTTAGCTATTGGTGGGGGTCTCAGTGCTCGGATCTGCACCAATCAAAACTTCTGACATGTCACTATAACATGTCAGAAGTTTGTCAAACCTTTAGTTACCCTTTAATCTTTCATCCACCGTGGCGGGGGGGGGGGGCTGACACAGTCATTTAGTTTGCATTGGAATAATAAGGCCCTGAAATATCTGGGAGTGTCTCCCCGCAAACCCAAAAGATATATACAGATTGAATCTTCTCCCTCTACTCTTTAATATTCAAGCGGACCGTACAAGATGAACTAAGGGTACGTTCACATGGATGGGACGTTGTACTATCTTTAAAACTATTCACTGGTGTAATATATGAGTAAAATATAACATTTATTTATAACTCTCTAAAAACAGGGGTACAATCACCACTGTGAAAAAGCCCCACCGTGTGTATAAAAACGTATTAAATAATAAACACTGAGTTCTAATTCAATTGTGAACCTCCTATAGCTCAGTGTTCAACAAGTATATCAATACGGAATCAGCATTTGAAAAATGGGCATAACAATAGTCTTGACCCTAATTCACACTAGAGTCCGTTATATGAATTATATCTTTAAAACTAACATATTGTCCCGCATTCTTCACATGTTTCAGACACTCCTGATTAAGATGACTACTTCTTTTTTCAGAACGATTAATTCCATACAAACTACTTTCATTTGCAATGGCGGATCATAATAGGGGCAATTTGGACGGCCGCTTGGGGCCCAAGATTCCCAGAGGCCCATGGCCGCCCAAAGTAGATTGCAGTTTTGTGGCATTTTTGCCACTAATCGTGGCAAAAACAGTGCCAGAACTTCATTGTCTATGTCCTGCAAAAGGACCTGCAGACATAAGGTCACATGACCTTATGTTTGCAGTTCTTCTTACTGTTTGGAGACCTGCAGGTCCCATGTCTTAGAACAGCAGCAAGAGAGAAGAATGAGCTACTATGTGAGTATAAGGGGATGGATTCGTTTAAAGAGGATCTGTCACTAGTTTATTAATTCCCTATCTCCTAACTAATCTAATAGGCGCTATGATACTGATAACTACAGTGTTTTGTTTTGTTTTGAAAAAAAAACCACGTTTATTTGCAAAGTTATGAGCATTTTTATAAATATGCTAATTTGGCTCTAATAGCCAAATAGGAGGTGACTCTTTCTTTTCACTCTGGGCTGTGTAATGTTTTCTGTATGACGCTGTCCAATAAGCATACAGCTTCTCCCCCTTCCCTGCCCAGCAACAAAGCCTGATCATATAGCATACAGCTTCCATTCCCGACTGTGTTTTCAACTGGTGATATCTCCGGTTGTGTCACAGCTAGCTTAGATTAGAATCTCATCTTTCATATGACACCAGAACCGGCTGTTCTATGTGGTCCACAGCCCGAGATATGGCTGTTTGAAGTGATCCCCGTTCCCTCCAGCTTTAGTTACACACTTGATGCTGATAGGACAGTGTCAGAGGCTGTGAAGTAGCTCCACCTCAGGAGAATCGCTGGTGTTGACACCCATATGCCAAGTATAGGCTCATTTACATATTTAGAAAAAAGCTCATAACTTATCTATGTGACAGCACCTATTAGATTGGCTAGAAGATAGTGCATTACTAAACTAGAGACAGATCTTTTTTAAGGGGTCTGTATTTAGAGGGTCTTTTCTTGGTTCTGTATTAGTTTAATGGGTCTGTATTTATGGGGTCTGGTCTGGGGTCCGTATTAGTTTAAGGGGTCTGTATTTAGGGGGTCAATTCTGGGGTCTGTATTTAGGGGGTCTGTCTTGGGTCTGTTTTTAGGGGGTCTGGTCTGGGGTCTGTATTTAGGAGGTCTTGCCTCGGGTCTGTATTAGTTTAAGTGTTCTATGTCTGTATGTAGGGGGTCTGGTCTGGGGTCTGCATTAGTTTAAAGGGTCTGGTATCTATATTAGTTTAAGGGGTCTGGGTTATGTATTTAGGGGTCTGGTCTGGGGTCTGTATAAGTTTAGGGGGTCGGGGCTGGGGTCTGTATTTAGGGGGTCTAGTCTATGGTCTGTATTAGTTTAGGGAGTCAGGTCTGGGGTTATTATTAGTTCAGGAGGTCAGGTCTGGGGTCTGTATTTAGGGGTCTTATTTACAGGGTCCATATTAGTTTAGGATGTCAGGTCTAGGGTCATTATTAGTTTAGGGGGTCCGGTCTGGGGTCTGTATTAGTTTAGGGGGTCAGGTCTGGGGTCTGTATTTAGGGGGTCTGTATTTAGGGGTCTGTATTTAGTGGGTCTGGGGGTCTGTATTAGTTTAGGGGGTCTGGTCTGGGGTCTGCATTTAGGGATCTGGGGTCTGTATAAATTTAGGGAGTCCGGTCTGGGGTCTGTATTAGTTTAGGGGTCAGGTCTGGGGTCTGTATTTAGGGGGTCTTGCCAAGGGTCTGTATTTATTTAGGGTGCTTGTTCTGGGGTCTGTATTTGTTTAGGGGGGTCTGGTCTGGGGACTGCAATAGTTTAGAATGTCTTGGGTCTGTATGTATGCTAGAGTCTGGTCTGGTGTCCGAATTTATTATTTAAGTAAAAGGGGTTGTCAAGGCACGGATAGTTTTTTCATACTAATGACCTATCCACAGGATGTCATCATTATATGATTGGTGGGGGCTGACACCCAGCCCATCGCACTGATCAGCTGCTCCTGCTGCCTCTGGGCACCGGATGTCCGTGACAGAAGCAGATGGATCTGGTCACAGTATCGCGGGTGTGCTGCAATACTGCAGCTCTGCTCCTATTCAAGTGCATAGAAGCAGAGTTGAAGTTCTGCAGCACAGCCGCTATTCAGTGTACGGAGCCATCTGCTTCCAGCACTACGGGCACTGGACACTGCACAACATCCGATGCCTGGAGGCAGCCACAGCAGCTGATAAACTATCTTGTGGATAGGTCATCAGTATGAAAAACTGGTCCGTGCCCGGAAAACCCCTTTAATGTATGGGCCCGGGCCTTGGTGTCTGAATTTTTGTGTTTCTATAGAGACTGGAAATGGCTGCAGAAACGAGGGGCAAAGATTTCTCATAAGGAAACTCTGCCGTCATCAGGAGAAGTTGCCATAGAGGTCTGTCAGATGGAGAAGAAAAGAGAACGACTCCCATCAGAGAAGACCTCACTTGCGAGTCACTGGACCTATAGAGGATCTGTCCCCTCTCCTGACATGTCGGTAATAGGAAATCCTTGTATTCCATATAAAGTCTTTGTGTGGTCCAGGATTAATAGACAAATGCATGTTACCATTCCTATTGTCAAGAGGATCTGTCCCTATACAGCATGATACTGTCAACGATGGTTGGAGGCCATCAGTATGTAGGGACACAGCTCTTTGACAAGGGGAATCGTAATACTCATTTGTCAATGCTCCCACAGAAAGTTGGTGTTCACTATAGGCACGGCAGAGCGGCAGTGGGAAAGGGGGGCCCAAGTTTGGTGAACTGCCCAGGGCCTATGGTCTACTTAATCCACCACTGTTTAATTGGGCTGGGAAGTCACCACATTTAAGGCGCACTCTGCTGTGAAGATCAAAGGAGAGAGAAGGACTTGCCCTGCCAGATATAAAATCCTATCATTTAGCCAGCCATCTAGCATGGCTGATTGACTGGTACAGACACATAAGGGAAAAATCTTGGGTTGCCTTAGAGCAATCGTTTACATCTATTCTACTTATGGCTTCTCCATGGATTGAGCCTAAACATCTAAAGAATCTTCGCTTCCATTCAACTATTGGGCCAACTTTGTTATGATGTTCGACGACAGCATTTAGGACATTGTTTCTCCACACATACTCTTCTTCTTGCCCAATTTTAGGGAACCCTCATTTTGTTCCTGGCTTGGAAGACCCGATCATTCGAATGTGGATTTGTATTAAAAAAATGTGTGCATCTAGTTTGCTTTCAAGTGTGGTTTGGCTTACGATTTCTGAATTATCTGCCATAGTGGACCCTAGTCTGTTAAGGCCCTGGAGAGCTCTTCAACTAAGACGTACTCTGTCCACAGTTTACTCTCTTCTCCAAAATCCTCCAGACCAACCTCCTCCATCATATTTACTTAAATGGGAGGTGGACTTAAGACTCTCTTTTTCTCCTACACAACAGACTCGTATTCTTATGCTAGCACATAAGACCTCCATTTGCTCTCGATACAAGGAAACATACTACAAATTGTTGACCAGATGGTACACCGTCCCCTCTCGTTTGCACTCTATTTTTCCAGAGATACCATCTAATTGCTGGAGATGTAACGGGGCAAAGGGCGCTGACCTACATATTTTTTGGTCTTGTCCAATGCTATCCTTTTTCTGGGAAGAGGTTAGGCGGGTGATCTGCGACGTAACTGTATTATTCCCTTGGACCCCGCGTTGTTCCTTCTCCATCACTGCAATGTGTCAATTAAAGTAAATAAGCATCCACTACTTTGTTTTTTGTAATGGCGACACGACAATGTATCCTACTTTTGTGGAAGAAAAATATAGCTGCTACTTTATCCCAGTGGTATAACAGACACTACAAAACACGGTACAAGTGGTTGGAGTTTCAACACTCAGAATCTTATAGAGACCTTCTCCGAGGTACTTGACTGAACGGACCTCCTGCCTCGATTCGTCTACCCAGACGACTTGTGTTTCAGGAATATGAATTGAAGTGGGGGAAGGGTTCCTACCTTTTTCTTTCCCCTCTTCCCCCCATCCCCCCCCCTCTTTTTTCTTTTTTTACTCCTTAATACAGCAAAGTATGCATATATTATGTTGATGGATAACAGACACGATAGATGCCATGAGATCTAGGACAACTGGACGCTTTTTCAAAATCTTTGTTGATAACGTCTTTGATAACTATTTTTGAATAACGATGTCAGCCTCGGTTTCATTTCAAATTCAAGACATTTGATGTCAATCTATATACAATATACATATAGATGATACTATCATTTGCAATACAAATGTATCCTTGACTTTCATTTGTTTTTACCTTACAGCAGAGATAACTGTTTTTGTTGTTGTTGTTTTTTTGGATAAATGTTTATACTAGAATCCTGTCCCTATCTTTATTTTCTGTATCTTCTTCCCCCTTTCTACCCTTGTTTAAAATCAAAATAAAGGATTATAACAAAAAAAAAAGACCCATTTGACAGTTACAGCTACCCAATTCAACAAATGTGTCCCCCTACCAGGCTAATGCGGGCAGAATTATGCAATGCATCAGATTTTTGAGCGGGAATGGCTGCCAGTTTTCACAATCTACTGGCCTCCAATCGGCTAATAGATCGCAATTGACAATTTGGCCACCACTGCCCTAACCTATTCGTAACCATCTTTGGAGAAAAATAAATTGTGTGACATAATCATATTGTGTTTTGATTCAGAGGCTCAAGGAATAGGCAATATGAGGTTAGTTGTAGTACTACAACTAAAACAGCATCACTGCTATCTGAATGATCCCTATATCTACATCTGATGCTATATACTCTATTGAGATTGTTTTCTATCACAATATCAATAAAATAAATATTTTAACCGTCTGTTTCAGTGAAAATATAATTAAAAAGAAGGCAGTATTAGCATGGGATGTTACTTTTATATACAGGATTATGTGACAATAAATAGTATTATAAGTGACAGCCAGCACGGTTTTACAAAGGACAGAAGCTGTCAAACCAACCTGATTTGTTTTTATGAAGAGGTGAGCAGAAGCCTAGACAGAGGGGCCGCTGTGGATATAGTGTTTTTGGACTTTGCAAAGGCATTTGACACTGTCCCTCATAGACGTCTAATGGGTAAATTAAGGACTATAGGCTTAGATAGTATAGTTTGTAATTGGATTGAGAATTGGCTCATGGACCGTATCCAGAGGGTTGTGGTCAATGATTCCTACTCTGAATGGTCCCTGGTTATAAATGGTGTACCCCAGGGTTCAGTGCTGGGACCACTATTATTCAACTTATTTATTAATGATATAGAGGATGGGATTAATAGCACTATTTCTATTTTTGCATTTTGACACCAAGCTACGTAGTAATGTTCAGTCTATGGAAGATGTTCGTGAATTGCAGGCAGATTTAAACAAAGGGTTTGGGCGTTGTGAAAGTGATTAGAATATGTTTAAAAGCTAACATTTTGCATGGACTCCATCTTGTATGGTAGAATCCATCTTTTGGCCTGAAGGAGCCATTTTGGGATTAATAAGTAAAAAGCAATATATTAATCTAAGTCTGCAGCTGAATTGAAGCAATTCTTTGTTATGTGTTCTTGAATTTCATGTTTTATTATTCTTGTAAGGAGCAGATTAATTATCCTTGGTGGAATGGACAATGACATTGTTTACCATAAGGGAGGGGTGAGCCTTGGAGAAGGGCTCTGTTTAACTGATTTAATGTTCGGCCATCTTATCTTGAGTCTCCATTCTCTAGCGAGATAAGAACTAGACACACATTAACTTGTGTATCTGAAATGTGTGTCTTCCCCATGTGACAAAGGACAGGGCACCTGAGGAGACCTTGAGGGGTGAAGAATCATTATAATGCGTTGAAATATTCTCATTGGCTGAATCAGAGTCATTATCATATTGTAGATGATTGGCTGAAATCAAAGCCTACACCTTTCCTGTCATTATACTTATATACTTGTTTGGATCAATAAAGACCAGAGAAGGATTTTGAGCATACAAACATGGTCTCTTGTGTCATATTTTCTCTCATATATATATATATATATATATATATATATCAGCATTGTGAGAAACTAGACATGGACCGCACAATCCACAGTATATACGTTGATCTGAGCCGCTAGGCATAATTTAGAAACATGAACATGAGGTTCTTTGTAAACATTTTGATCAAACTGTATAAGCCCACTTGCCACTTCACGGCAACCTCTTTAAAGTGGGTCCCTACTCTAGCGGTTGCAGCACCGCATGGCGGCTACCACCACCGCAGCACCGCTCCTGCAGAGGGAGCAACCCAGCGGCCCAAAAGCACCCATGCCTTCAGACCGTGCCAAGCCTCCTTGGCTCTGGGCCACGTCCCCCCACAAGTGCAGCACTACAGCAACAGACACCACGATACATCACCACAACATGTGAACAGATGGAATGAGCTCACCTTGCCATGCGCCCCCAGTGGCCAACTGAGAGCACAAGCAAGAGCAGGAACACTTATGAGGTCATTCTGGAATTAAAATCAGCTGGGTATTTTTTCAAATGCGTGGAGTGCTGGTACCAAGTAAAACAAAAGGAAATGAGGAGGATAGACTATACAATATCAGCATTGTGAGAAACTAGACATGGACCGCACAATCCACAGTATATACGTTGATCTGAGCCGCTAGGCATAATTTAGAAACATGAACATGAGGTTCTTTGTTAACATTTTGAACATTTTGGTGCTGTATGGTGGTGTCTGTTGCTGTAGTGCTGCACTTGTGGGGGGACGTGGCCCAGAGCCAAGGAGGCTTGGCACGGTCTGAAGGCATGGGTGCTTTTGGGCCCCTGGGTTGCTCCCTCTGCAGGAGCGGTGCTGCGGTGGCGGTAGCCGCCATGCGGTGCTGCAACTGCTAGAGTAGGGACCCACTTTAAAGAGGTCGCCGTGAAGTGGCAAGTGGGCTTATACAGTTTGATCAAAATGTTTACAAAGAACCTCATGTTCATGTTTCTAAATTATGCCTAGCGGCTCAGATCAACGTATATACTGTGGATTGTGCGGTCCATGTCTAGTTTCTCACAATGCTGATATATATATATATATATATATAGATCACCTATGATATGGAAACTGGATAAATCACTGGAGGGCGGGTATCGGTTGACATACCCATTACAAATTTCAGTCTAATAAATTTTGGCCCATGGATGCTTTAACAGGCGTCCACTTGGCAAATTAAGTTTAATGTACTGTAGATAAATGTGAAGTTATGCATCTGGGTACCAACAATCTGCATGCATCATATGTCCTAGGGGGAGCTATACTGGGGGAGTCACATGTTGAGAAGGATCTGGGTGTACTTGTAGATCATGAACTAAATAACAGCATGCAATGTCAATCAGCTGCTTCAAAGGCCAGCAAGATATTGTCATGTAATAAAAGTGGCATGGACTCGCAGGACAGGGATATAATATTACCACTTTACAAAGCATTAGTGAGGCCATTTTTCCCATCCCTTGGTTGAACTTGATGGACATGTGTATTTTTTAAACCGTACTAACTATGTAACTATGTAACATATCCGTCTCAGTAAATATTAAAGGGAATGTGTTGCCAGAAAAACATGTTTTTTTTTAAAAAATTAAACATTTAGTGTGTGGGTGGTTAAACATTGTTCAAATTTTTTTTATTTTTTTGCACGAGTCCAGGAAATATTATAAATTATTTCTAATTTATAATACTACCCATTTTTGGTCACTAGATGGAGCTGTTCCCAAAATTGCAGCATTGCAACATTGAGTTAAAAGCCCTCGCTCTAGTGAGCTCTCAGCATCCCCCCCTCCTTTATCCTGGCTAGTGCCGGGATAAACGAGGGGTTTGAACGGTGTAACCTCCTACACTGTGTGTCGCCATTTTTTGAGCTAACCCACAGTGTAGTAGGTTTACATACAGTAGTAAACACACACAAACACGAACATACATTGAAATCTCTTACCTGCTCCTGCCGCCGCGGCTCCCTCCGGCCCGTCCGCTCCGTTTGCTGCCGCTGGTGCAAGTGCAGAAATCCGGAAGCCGCGACCGGAAGTAGTAATATTACTGTCCGGCCGCGACTTCCGGTCCACAGGAAAATGGCGCCGGACGGCGCCAATTTCGAATAGGACTGTGTGGGAGCCGCGCATGCGCAGTTCCCACACAGACGCCGTACACTGCAGTCAATGGGACGGGAGCCGTTCGTCGTCCCTATGGGACTGTGGCTGCCGTATTCCATGTCTGTATGTGTCGTTAATCGACACACACAGAAATGGAACAAAAAATGGCAGCCCCCATAGGGAAGAAAAAGTGTAAAAATAAGAAAAAGTAAAACACAAACACACAAATAAATATAAAAGTTTTTAATAAAGCACTAACATCTTTAACATATAAAAAAATTATTTCTGATGACACTGTTCCTTTAAGTCTTGCAAAGATTTTATCCTCACTAAAAGAGATGGAAGATTATGGGACCCAAAAACTTGATAATCAGCTACAAATAGCTGCAAAAGTCGGTTTACAAAAGCATTTACTTTCCTGTAACTGCATTATTCTTTTACATCTATCAAATTTCCAGATTTAGAAATTCTTTAGACTTATACGCCTCTACAACATATGTTGGCTTTGTAGCAAGTTTCATACAAACATATTTTTTCTAGTTTCTGTAAATCTTTTTATTAGTGCAACATATGTTTATCTAGTTCAACTTTGTAGTATGTGTAATAAGTGCTAAAAAAGCATCAGTTTCCTACAAAAGGTTTCCACAACCTTGGAAGAAGGTACAAAGGTAGGAAAAAGTATCTCCAAAAATCCAATATTATTGCAAATTTATCACAATAAATGGTTTCCTAAGCTGTAACCCTTTTACGTGTCCTTAAGGTGAAACTCCAGTCTAAACTTCTTGTGGTTTTGTCAAATTCTACTTCTACCTTCAGACCACTCAGTAGTGGTTGCTAAATGGGGACCTGGCCTTTACTGCCTAAAACGACACAAAGCAAATTGAAGTATTTGACAACAACATCTTGGCCAATTACTGCATTTATTTAAGTACCTAATGTTTCAGGACTAGTTCTCATATGTGTGTACATGAGGAATAACACCATTTCTGGCCATCATATGACTTGCATTCTGCATTTTTTGGGGATTCATGAGTGGTTATCATGGCTCATTTGGGACGACACAAGCACGATCTGTGTATAACGGGTCGGGCATTGTGCCATGCCCTATCAAGGGTGAAATATCTCCGTTTACAAGGGGACTGTCACCTCTTGTTGAGCCTTAAATTAACCCAGAGGGTAGAAGCTGTATATACATTTTCTGTTTTTCTAAACAATAAACAAAGAATTTTTGACTCACAATGTGTTGTTCCGGAATGGGACATATAAGGTTAATCCACCACGAATGTAATCCGTTAATCTTAGCATGCGCGAGATGCGTTCCATGCACTAGTGCGTGCCATGACTCAGGATGAAATGATAGCAATAGTCACGTGCGAGATATCAGGCTCTGCGCAGGCGCATTTGTTCTCTGAAGTTATCGAGACATCAAAACAGCATGGAGGAAGTGAGGGGATCCGCCGGAGGGTGAGCCCAATGCTAATGATTAAAACGTTTTTAAATATTTTGTATGTTATATTTTGTATGTTATGCACCTGCACTTTATGAATTGCCACTTATTTAATTAGATCATACTTAGATCTTTTTACACATTATGGGTGATATGCCCTCATAATAACTATTATACACAACGATTGCTAAAATCGCATGGAAATGTACTCGAGATATTTTATTGTAAATTTGTGCTGGAATCAGAGAATTGTACAATACTATGTTTATTGTATTTTTTATTGTTTAATTGACAAACCATGTATTTAAATGTGCACTGTTCACTGAAATGTACTGCTTGAGAAAGGCCCCATGGAGTAGGGCTGAAACGTTGCATTAAAGTGATCCTATTTTTTCACAATCTCTGGAGTGCTGTCTCGTATCTTGGAGCGTATTGGTTGTTTGGGACACCGGTCGAGTGTCTGAACGGGAATTTTTTGCACCCTATACAGAAGGAACGGTGCTGCTTTTTCTTTGTTTTTTCTGTATATATATATCAGGTATACTGTTAGAGTAGCATAAAATGTTTGAAAAGTTAGTGTGAAAAGGTAATTGTCTTGAAAATTCCCAGATAGCATATTGTGATACCACAATGACCCGTGCCAAGCTCAGCTACATCTTTAACAAATAGCTATTAAGATTTTAGGTAATTTAGTTTATTTCTAATACATAACATAACCATTCGTAATACCAGAATATTTTAAGAAACCCATTTGCCTAGCTGAACTTTAACATTACGATGTGCCCTCTGTGTCAGTGCAGTTGCCAGCTGGTGGTGAAGATCATAATTACCATTATAAAGGAAACGTTTTAGACCCACTGCATAAAGGCACTCTTGTCTCTGTCCAGGATGCCACCAGAAAATATCCATGCTCCTGCAAAAAACACTGCGTTTGCTGCCCTTGTGTATAATTTTCCATGGCAACCTTTATATATACATTCATACATAAATTCTTCCAGCTTATACTGATTTATAGCTGACAATTTATCAGGAAATTGTATATGTGAAAAATATGAATACATGTGGATTGGTCACACAACATGTATATAAAATGTATAGTCTGAGTAAGAAAACGTCTGTTTTTAAATTATTGCTTATGAAATTAAAATGAAGAATGAGCTAATAAGCCACATTTCATGTTGTCCTTTCATAACGTTCAAGCATGATATGCCTGGCTCTCACGCCTATATAATCACATATAGTTTACATCTACATCTGTATATAGTCATATATAGTTCTCATCCAATGATAGGATGGGATAAGTGGCGTAGCTATAGGGGTTGCAGCAGTCGCAGTTGCGACCGGGCCCCCCTTACCACACTGTGCACTGCAGTCAAGGACTGTGACACTATCTACAGGGGTGTGGTGTGGTACTATCTACAGAGGGAACTGTGGCATTATCTACAGGGGTGGGTGTGTGGCACTAGCTTCAGGGGGGCAGTGTGGCACTATCAACAGGGGAGCTTTGTAGCACTATCTATAAAGGGCGCCTGTGTGCAGGGCTGGCCTTAGGGGTGTGTGACCTGTGTGAGTGCACAGGGCACTGCACCCTCCCAGCATGTAGGGGGCGCCACTGGGCTCTGCCTCTGCTCTATCCTCTGCTCCTCGTTACACACCCAGAGGCAACAAGAGTCGAGGAGCAAGAGCAGAGGAGGAAGCTACGCCCACAGCCCGTCCTGCAAGAAGCCTGTGATCCTGTCAGCAAGGAGAGATGGTAAGTGTCTATGTGTGTCTATGTATCTCTGTGTTTGTGTGTGTGTATATGTTCCAGTATGTGTGTATATGTGTAAATACGTCTCTATGTTACATTATCTGTTCTCAGAGAGTTTATCACTGTGTTATCTGTGATGTTACAAAGTTACATAGTTTGTACGGTTGAAAAAAGACACATGTCCATCAAGTTCAACCAAGGGATGGGAAAGGGGAAGTAAAAAATTTCTACACATAGGATCTAATATTTTTTTGTTCTAGGAAATTATCTAAGCCTTTTTTAAAGCCATCTACTGTCCCTGCTGTGACCAGCTCCTGCGGTGACTATTCCATAGATATAAAATTCTCACAGTAAAGAAAGCTTGTCGCCTCTGCAGGTTGAACCTTTCTTTTTCCAGACAGAGGGAGTGCCCCCTTGTTTGAGGGGGTTTTACATGGAACAGGATTTCACCATATTTTTGTATGTGCCATTAATATATTTATATAAGTTAATCATGTCTCCTCTTAGTCGTCTTTTTTCTAGGCTAAATAGGTTTAGTTCTTTTAATCTTTCCTCATAACTTAGATTCTCCATGCCCCTTATTAGCTTTGTTGCTCTACTTTGTATTTTTTCCAACTCCAGGGCATCCTTTCTATGAACTGGAGCCCAGAACTGAACTGCATATTCTAGATGAGGCCTCACTAATGCTTTGTAAAGTGGTAATATTACATCCCTGTCCCGTGAGTCCATGCCTCTTTTAATACACGACAATATCCTGCTGGCCTTTGAAGCTGCTGATTGACACTGCATGCTGTTATTTAGTTTATGATTTACAAGTACACCCAGATCCTTCTCAACAAGTGACTCCCCCAGTGTAGCTCCTCCTAGGACATATGATGCATGCAGGTTGTTCGTACCCAGATGCATAACTTTACATTTATCTACATTAAACTTCATTTGCCAAGTGGACGCCCAAACACTCAGTGTGTTCAAATCCGCTTGCAATTCACAAACATCTTCCATAGTCTGAACTATATTACATAGCTTGGTGTCATCTGCAAAAATAGAAATAGTGCTATTAATCCCATCCTCTATATCACTAATAAATAAGTTGAATAATAGTGGTCCCAGCACTGAACCCTGGGGTACACCACTTATTACCGGGGACCATTCAGAGTAGGAATCATTGACCACAACTCTCTGGATACGGTCCTTGAGCCAATTCTCAATCCAATTACCAGCTATACTTTCTAAACCTATAGTCCTTCATTTACCCATTAGACGTCTATGAGGGACAGTGTCAAATGCCTTTGTAAAGTCCAAAAACACTATATCCACAGCGGCCCCTCTGTCTAGGCTTCTGCTCACCTCTTCATAAAAACAAATCAGGTTGGTTTGACAGCTTCTGTCCTTAGTAAAACCGTGCTGGCTGTCACTTATAATGCTATTTATTGTCACATAATTCTGTATATAGTCCCTCAATAGCCCCTCAAACATTTTCCCCACAATTGATGTTACGCTTACTGGTCTATAATTACCCGGGGAAGACCTAGAGCCCTTTTTGAAAATAGGCACCACATTTGCCCTGCGCCAGTCCCTTGGCACTATACCAGTCATGAGAGAATCTCTAAATATTATGAAGAGGGGGACAGAAATAACTGAACTAAGCTCCTTAAGAACTCTGGGGTTTAACCCATCTGGTCCCGGGGCCTTGTGTACGTTTATTTTATTTAATTTAGCTTGCACCATATTTACATTCATCCAATTCAGTATATCAACTGATATATTAACAGCACTGGCACCGGCTACATCAGCTGCTCTTTCTTCTGTTGTATATACAGAGCTAAAGAACCCATTTAGTAACTCTGCCTTCTCTTGATCCCCTGTGACCAACTCCCCATTACCACTATCTAGGGGTCCTACATGTTCAGACCTTGGCTTTTTTGCATTTATATGCTTGAAGAATTTTTTGGGATTTGTTTTACTATCCTTGGCCACCTGCCTTTCATTTTGTATTTTTGCTGATTTTATTACCTTTTTACAGATTTTATTAAGCTCTTTATATTTTACAAAGGCTACAGCTGTACCCTCAGATTTGTATTTTTCAAATACATAGGACTGCAGGTAATGTCTACTACGTTATCTGTACTCCGAGTTATCACTGTGCTATCAGTGCTGCTACATAATACTGCAGGTAACATCTACTACAGTACCTGTACTAAGAGAGTTATCACTGTGTGTTATTTGTGGTGTTACACAGGACTGCAGGTAACATCTACTACATTATCTGTTCTCAGAGAGTTATCACTGTGTTATCTTTGGTATTTCATAGGACAGCAGGGGACATCTACTACGTTATCTGCACTGTGTATATATTGGGATGTATGTGAATGTGTCTGTGCTTGTATATATATGCCCTTTATGTATTTGTATATATTCCTGTCAGTGTGTGTGTGTGTGTGTGTGTGTGTGTGTGTGTGTATACAGTATGTGTATGTATGTCTATATATTTACCATTATATATATATTCCAGAATGTGTGTATATATATTTGCCTGTTTGTCTAAATATGTCCCTCCATAATTGTACAGTATTTATGTTCCAGTATGTGCGTGTCTATATATGTGGTTAATTTTTGATTTGTGGAAGGCAGCAATAGAGAATTCCGCACAGGGCGCCATCCAACCTAAAGCTGGCCCTGGCTGTGTGGCACTATCTATAAAAGGGGGCTGTGTGGCACTATCTACAGGGGGCATGTGTGGCATCATCTACAGGGGACTGTGGCACTATCTAAAAAGATTGTGAGTGGCACTAGCTACAGAGGGCACTGTGGCATTATCTACAGGAAGCAGTGTGTGGCAATATCTACAGAGAGCAGTGTGTGGCAATGTCTACAGGGAGGAGTGTGTGGCAATATCTACTGGGGCAGTGTGGGCACCATCTACAAGGGGCACTGAGTGTGGCACTATCTACGATGGTAGTTGCGATACCAGTAGTGGTCAGCACATATCACCTAACCCTAGTGAGACATCACCTGCCTGTATACAACCAGATAACCTGAGAGAGATACTGGCCACCATAGTAGTTGTCAGCTAAACTAATGCAGAAACTTTTGTCTGTTTGTTTGTATGCAGAAATTCTGGGAAGAAAGCCATGCCCCGTTAGGCACACCCACCAGATAAATAGTATCCCTGCAAAAAAAAATTCAAATGTTGGCAACTATGCGCTGGTAAGGATGCCTTTCAGCTATTGCCCCTAACGTTTTAAGACCTTAGCAATACCCCTGGCTGCTAGTGTTGCATCAATGAGTCACTTAGGAGACATGGCGATGTAGAGAAAGCTGCGGGCCATCGGCTATGAAGAGAAGTTGGGGGGTGCCCAGGAAAAACGTATGCACCAGGCCCATGAGCCTTTAGCTACTCCCCTGGATGGGATTGTATGAAGACACACAGTTCAGTAATGGAGAACATGCATTTTGGGACAAATATTCCATGTACATTACTGTGTAAAAGTCAGGATACACCTTGTAAAGTTTTTTTATCTGTGGACACCTAAATATTTGATCAGACAGAGGGACCGCTGTGGATATAGTGTTTTTGGACTTTGCAAAGGCATTTGACACTGTCCCTCATAGACGTCTAATGGGTAAATTAAAGAGGCTCTGTCACCACATTATAAGTGCCCTATCTTCTACATAATGTGAACGTCGCTGTAATGTAGATTACAGCAGTGTTTTTTTATTTAGGAAAACGATCAATTTTGACGGAGTTATTTTAGATTTATGCTAATGACCTTCTTAATAGACAACTGGGCGTGTTTTTACTTTTTGACCCAGTGGGCGTTGTTAAGAGAAGTGTATGACGCTGACCAATCAGCGTCATACACTTCTCTCCATTCATGTAATCAGCACATAGTGATCTTGCTAGATAATGATGTGCTGTCGCTTACTCACACATTAACGTTACTGAAGTGTCTTGAGAGTGAATAGACATCGCTTCCAGCCAGGACGCGATGTCTATTCACAATCCCGACACTTCGGTAACATTTGTGTGGGACTTAATGACAGCACACGTGATCTCGCAAAAAAGAGATGACTAAGGGGGGACATGATTAACTTATATAAATATATTAATGGCCCATACAAAAAATATGCTGAAATCCTGTTCCATGTAAAACCCCCACAAAAAACAAGGGGACACTCCCTCCATCTGGAGAAAAAAACGGTTCAATCTGCAGAGGCGACAAGCCTTCTTTACTGTGAGAACTGTGAATCTATGGAATAGCCTACCGCAGGAGCTGGTCACAGCAGGGACAGTAGATGGCTTTAAAAAAGGCTTAGATAATTTCCTAGAACCAAAAAATATTAACTCCTATGTGTAGAAATTTTTTACTTCCCCTTTCCCAACCCTTGGTTGAACTTGATGGACATGTGTCTTTTTTCAACTGTACGAACTATGTAACTATGTAACTCTTTTCTGCAAATCCCAACCCCTTTTTAACCAATGATCTGGATTCTTCTGTGCAAATTTGGACAGCTGGAAGCATGAGATGATACATAACTATTACTGTGCAATAGAGAACCAAGACCAGGTATTATTTTAACACGTTTTTGTGTTGTACAGGTTTAGGCTATGTTGGCCATTGTTACCAGTTTACTTCTACTAGATGGTAGCTATGGCCAAGCTTTTTAGCCACGGGTCAGAGTTATGCATCCCTGCATGTCCAGTACTGGGTTTGGCAAATCCATCATCTCCAGCATTGTGAGGAGCACATGCTACGAGATCTGGCAGTATTTGCAGCCTTTTGAGAATTGGTTTAAGGTTGCGCAGAAGGCTTCTATTGTGGTCAATTTCCCCAACTGCACAGGGGCCGTCGACGGTAAGCACATACGTGTGAAGCAGCCACCGCACTCAAGATTCAATGTCTTATAAAAGCACTTTTTTGGAATTTTGTGGTCCTGATGGTAGTGGCTGAGGACAATTTCAAAGGAAGGAGAAGATAAGCAACAAAGTCCTATATTGGACCTAAAGGATGCAAAGAAGTCAGTGCCCTGGTTTCTGGAAGGTACTCACTGGCCAAATAAGTAAAAACTATTGCAGACAGTATTTCAGTATATCGTGCAAATGATCCAAAGATCGCTGGTTCAAGTCCCCAATGGGGACTAACAAAAAACTGTTTTTTTTAATTGACAAAAGAATATTAAAAGTTAAAGAAAAAAACCTTTTCCCCTTTTTTTCCCTAAAGTAAAGTTAAAAAAAAATAATTAACATAACTGGTATTGCCATGTCCATAAAAGTCCAAACAAGTACAATATAATGTTATTTAAACTGCAAAGTGAACGCTGTGAAAAAAAAATTACAGAATTGCTATTTTTGTGTCACCTTAGCTACCAACAAAAATGGACTAAAAAGTGATCAAAAAGTCGCGTTTACCCCCAAATTGTTTCCAAATCTGTGCGCAGGCTCATTGTGGCTATACCGCTCGCCTCTGTGCGTTGTGGTCGATAGCCCCTCTGTGCACTGCGTGGGCGCTGGGTTGTGGCACATTCACTTATTTATTATGTATTTCTTTTTATACATTACTATAGATTTTGAATTTCGGTGTGTGGTTCAGATAAATATTTTTATTTAGTTCATGCCTTTGAGCATATCGGGATATTTCTTTTGGTCTGGATATTGTAGTGCGACAATTTCTATTACTGCTTATTGTCTGGACTTTGTAGTACATCTTATCGTCTGGACATTGTAGTGCGCTGATTTCTATTACTGCTTATGATCTGGACTTTGTAGTACTTCTTATGGCCTGGACTTTGTAGTGTGCCGATTTCCATTACTGCACTTGTGTTAGACACTCCTCTGACATTTGTTTGATTCCACGTTGATCCTGCTAACATATGTATATTTGCAGGTAGATTCCTTAATTTCACACTTAGGGTATGTTCACACGCCCTATTTACGGATGTAATTCAGGCGTTTTACGCCTCGAATTACGCCCGAAAAAACATCTCCAAACCGTCTGCAAACATCTGCCCATTGAATTCAATGGGTCTTACGGTGTTCTGTGCAGACGGCCTTTTTTTTACGCGCCGCTGTCAAAAGACGGCACGTAAAAACCGCCCGCCTCAAAGAAGTGCCTGTCACTTCTTGGGACGTAATTGGAGCCATGTTTAATTGACTTGCTGGAAAAACAGCTCAAATTACGTCCGTAATGGACGCCACAAAAAACGTGTGCACTTGTCAAAACGTCTGAAATTGAGGAGCTGTTTTCGCCTGAAAACAGCTCCGTAATTTCAGACATATTTGGTGTTGCCGTGTGAACATACCCTTATTGTTTTCACCTGGGAGGCATAGACCTCTCAGCAATCCTGGTGGGGAATCGGGAATGGGACTGCCGCCTACAGTGCTAATTTTGTATACAAATCCTGACTTGTGTAGCCATATTTTACAACCTGACTTTACATGTATCATTATTTAAACAAGCCTTTTGCTACTGAAAAAGCCGGCGATACGCGTGGGGTCTTTTGCTCCTCATAGTGATCTAGCCACCGCAATCCCTCTCTCTCATGGTTGTATTTTGGTATACTTTATTAGTACATTGCACATGCAGTTGTTTGACACCTTGCATTGCCATAGAGATTTTTAACCTCATACATCGTTGTAGGGAGACATGTTTGTGTACATAGGGGTATTTTAACCCGGGATGCATATCTTATACTTTGTTTTCTATCTGATCAGTGGTGTATGATATATACTCAGTCTTTTTTCTATGAATTAATCTGTCCATTTGCTTTAGGCCTGATTTACACGAGCGTGTACGTTTTGCGCGCGCAAAAAATGCTGCGTTTTGCGCGCGCAAAAGGCATTTGACAGCTCCGTGTGTCATCCGTGTATGATGCGCGGCTGCGTGATTTTCGCGCAGCCGCCATCATAGAGATGAGGCTAGTCGACGCCCGTCACTGTCCAAGGTGCTGAAAGAGCAAACTGATCGGCAGTAACTCTTTCAGCACCCTCGACAGTGAGTTCCGATCACAATATACACCAACCTGTGAATCAAAAAAAGACGTTCATACTTACCATGAACTTCCTGCTTCCTCCAGTCCGGTCTCCCGGCCGTTGCCTTGGTGACGCGTCCCTCTCTTGTCATCCGGCCCCACCTCCCAGGATGACGCGGCAGTCCATGAGACCGCTGCAGCCTGTGATTGGCTGCAGGCTGTGCTTGGCCTGTGATTGGCTGCAGCTGTCACTTGGACTGAATTGTCATCCCGGGAGGTCAGACTGGAGGAAGAAGCCGGGAGTTCTCGGTAAGTCAGAACTTCTTTTTTTTTTTACACGTTCATGTATATTGTGATCGGAAGTCACTGTCCATGGTGCTGAACCAGTTTAACTCTTTCAGCACCGTGGACAGTGACTGTCTCCTGCCGTCGCGTACCCGAACATTTTTTGCCGGGTTCGGTCAAAACAAGTTCGGCCGAACCCGGTGAAGTTCGGTGCGCTCATCTCTAATTTGACACTCCATTTGGATGTTTGTAAACAGAAAAGCACATAGGTGCTTTTCTGTTTACATTCATCCTTTTGACAGCTCTTGCGCGAATCACGCAGTTCGCACGGAAGTGCTTCCGTGCGGCATGCGTGGTTTTCACGCACCCATTGACTTCAATGGGTGCGTGTTGCGTGAAAAACGCACGATTATAGAACATGTTGTGAGTTTTACGCAACGCACTCACGCTGCGCAAAATTCACGCATCGTCTAAACTGCCCCATAGAGTAATATAGGTGCGTACGACACGCGTGAAAAGCACGCGCGTATATTACGCTCGTGTAAATGAGGCCTTAAACGTTGCATTTTTTTGTATTATGGTAAGAAAGTACTTTTATTGATATTTAGATGTGCAGTCTGCTATACGTGTTATACACATAATGGTACCAATAAAAACTACAGCTCGTCCCACAAAAATAGGCCCACATACCGCTCAATTGACAGAAAACTTAAGTTATGACTCTTAGAATTTCGCGACACAAAAATAATTTTTTTTAATCACCATAATCATATCGGCCTGTAGAATAAAGTTAACATTTAGTTTTTACTGCACGGTGAGACGTAAAAACGAAACCCAAAAAACAATGGCGGAATCGTCATTTCACCCCGCAAACAATTTTATTTCAGTTCACCAGTAAAGTAAAAAAATTACAACTTGTCCTGCAAAAAACAAGCCCACATACAGCTATATTGATGGAAAAATAAAAAAGTTATGGCTTTAGGAACACGGGAAGGAAAAAGCAAAAATTAAAAAAACTAAATTGGCTGCAGGAGTTAAAAGAAACATAATTACCAAACTTTGGCTGCTGCTCTGGTTGCTGATTTGCTAATATGTGGCCAATTTTATGTTCTGAGTGGAAATTCTTTATAACCCTTCCCTCACCCAAACATACGTCAGTGGCCAATGTACAGCTTTAAGCGAGCGTATTTGTATACATCCGTAATACAGATCCATGCATTCCTTGCGGTCGCCGTGACGTCTAAAGATGGTTTGTACATCTTCCTGGTGATTTGGAGTAAGACTTCCAGATTCAAGCTCCACTCTCCTGGGTGAATCCGTTTCCTGCTCAGCCAATCCGCTTTCAGATTCAATACTCCTCGAATGTGGACTACGGAGACTGATCTCAGATTGCGTTCTGACCAGCGTATGATCTGACTGCATTCCTTCCTGAGAGAATTGCTTCTGGTGCCCCCCTGCTTGTTTATGTAAAACACTGCAGGGAGGTTGTCTGACTGAATTTGTACATTGTGATGATGGAGTACAGCCTGAAAGTGTAACAGGGCTAGTTTGATCGCCCTGAGCTCTCTCATGTTGGATGAAAGGCAGCTGTCGTGTGTGGATCATTTCTTTTGCACCCATGATGTTCCCACATGTGCACCCCAGCCTGAGCATGAGGCATCCGTAGTGATGAGTATCCGATGAACTGGTTTCAGAGATCTGCCTCGATCGAGATGGTAGGGTACCAGTCACCACTGGAGGTCCCGTTTCACATCCGGAGGCACTGATATTAAGGTGTCGAGTGACACTATTCTCTTGTCCCAGCTTTTTAGTATGTTGGATTGCAACATTCGGATGTATGCTCTTGCCCAGGGTATCGCCTCGATAGCTGATGTTAGAAGGCCTAACACTCTCATGGCCTAACGGATGGAGCAGTGAACACCCTGATGGATAGAACATATCCGGTCGCTGGACAAAGTCAGTGACATTTTCTGTGTGTCTACCATGAAGCCTAAGTATTTCAACTTGGTGCATGGTGTTAGATGAGACTTCTGGAGGTTTATGATAAAACCGTGTGATCTGAGCACGTCTAGAGTGACCTTCAGGTGTTTTATGAGCATGTCTTCTGACGGGGCTCTCACCAACCAATCATCCAGGTATGGACATACGAAGATCCCTTTCATTCGTAGTACTGCAGACAGTACCACTGCTACCTTCGTAAACACTCGGGGTGCTGATGTTATCCCAAAGGGCAGACAGGTGAACTGAAGATGTAGGACTTGATGATGAACAAGAACTGCTACCCGAAGAAACTTCCTGTGTTTCCTCAGGACTGGGATATGAAGATATGCATCTTGCAGATCGATAGTGACTAGAAAATCTCCTTCCTGGATAATATTTATGACTGATTGAATAGATTCCATTTTGAACTTTTTCGTTACAAAGAACTGTTTCAGATATGTCAAATCTATCACTAACCGCCACTTGTCTTCCTTTTTTGGAATGGCAAAGATAGGGGAGTACACTCCCCGACCCAGCTGATGATACGGGACTTCCTCCAATGCTCCTTTCCTTATGAATTCCTGAATAAGGCTGAGAACAATAGGATTTCTTCCTTTGTTTATACAGAATCTGTTCTTTGGAACAGTGTTTAGTTCCAGCAAGTAGCCATTCTGGATGATGGATCTGGCCCAGGTGTCTGTAGATGTTTTTAGCCATAGGTGAACAAACTTTCCCAGTCTTCCACCCACTGGACACTCCTCTCTCTTGGCGTCATAGGTTAGAATTATGTTGAAAGGGCGATTTCTTCCTAATGGAGGGGTTACCCTATTGCTTGTGCTTGAATCTAAGCTGTCTGTCAACCCCCCCCCCCCGAAAATATTTTTGACCCTTAGGGGACCTTTTGGAACGGTTTTGAAAGGTTCTAAATGGCGGCCTCATTGGGGGACGTGGGAAGGAAACCCCTTTTTCATCACTAATTAATTTACGGTTGACTACCAGCTGAGGGCCGAAGAGAGAGGAGGGATGGAATGGAAGAGAGCGGAAGTGATCTTTAGATGGCACGTCCCCTGACCATTGCTTGATCCAGAGGGTTCTATGCGCCATATTAGAGAGAGCCAGGGATCTGGAAAAAGACTTCAAGACATCCAGAGGCTCGTCACACAAAAATTCTGCAGTCGCTTTCATGAGCGGGATATTTTGCTAAATCTTTTCTCTCGGTACGTCTTCCTCCAGATCTTGGGAGAGCTGACTAAGCCATGTACGAAGGGCTCTGGCAACCGGGATGGAAGCTGATGCCACTTTACACGCCGCAGCCGAGGAGGAGTAGGCTTTCTTTAATATGGAATCAGCTCTACGATCCATTGGATCCTTTAAGAGTGAGGAGTCCTCTGAAGGAAACACAGATTTCTTTGACAATCTGGCGACAGCGAGATCAACTTTGGGCGGAACATCCCGGTTAGAACTGAACTTGGGATCTGTTTTGTAGGTGTGTTTAAACCTCGCCCCTTGATTGATGCGTCTCTCCGAATTATCCCAATCTTTCTGGACCCAGTCTGTAATAACAGGATGGGAGGGAAAATAATAAAGTTGTTCCTTTTTAGGTTTATGAGACATATCTTTATCAGTCTCCACGTTCAGTTTGACTGCTTTTAGCAAGTGTGGGACCTTGTCTTTATCTAACAGATAAATATTATCTAAGGGTTCCCCATCAGAGTCCTCAGAATCCAGATCCTCCTCCGATAGATCATATTCGGAAGGGGATTGCAGAGAGGGCGACCGCTTTCTACCTTTAGATTTTTTCGGCATGGCAGCCGACTTAATCTCCTGAAAGGTATCTGTAAGCTGATCTTTAAACTAGGACAGAAACCCCACTGCTTCAGTATGGAAGGATTGTTCAGGAGGTCTGCAAGATGAGCAGAAACTCTGGTCCCAATCCCCTGGCAACGGTTGCTGACAACCTTTACACCTATTGTGCTTGGATTTCCTTTTACGTTTCCCTTGAGATGCAGGACTTGTCATCTGGGAAAAAAGGCATGCAATTACAATCTTATCTGTAAGTGGCCCTAAGGAAGAAAAAAACCCTTCTCACATTACACAATGAAAGCTTGGGGTACATTAATCTCCAGGGTCAAGCAGCTGCACCAGCGCCGTAGCCCCGGATTCGCGGTCCTTTATTGAACTGCTGGGATCCCGCAAGACTTTCAATCTCACGCATGCACAGACTGCACCAAAGTCTGGGAGAGTGCCCAGCGCCGAAATCCAGCGTACACCTTACCTCGGCGGCGGCCATCTTGGGACACCCGTCCGGAGGTGTATGGAATCCACGACTAGGAGCCGAGGGACAAGACCTGTATGCCGCTCCAGACTGGAAGCGTGGCTTCTCATTACCTCCAGGTAAGATTTTCAAAAGTCAGGCCATGGGATCAAGGAAACCCCCAGTATACAGCCCCCCATGTCCTCATGGATCGCAGATTAGGGACAGAGGAACCCCCTCTGTATAAAGCATATTAGTATAGGTGCCTTCAACTATCCATGTTCATAGAAGAGAAAAAAATACGCTTTCTGAAGGGATTTGGCCTCTAGTAAAGGTTACCTGGGACCTCCTAATTGTTTAATTGATTACTGCTAAGTAATATGTCTCTTCTATCTGGTCAGATGAAGTATCTTAACCCTTAAAGGATGGGTGTCGCGAAAAAAAAATTTTTTTAGATAAATTTGATTTTAGTGTGTTATTAAAATACATTTTATTTATTTGTGTGTTTGTGTTTTACTTTTTAATTTTTTCTAACTTTTACTTCACTTTGGGGGCTGCCATTTTTTTTTTCATCTCTGTATGTGTCGATTAACGACACATACAGAGATGAAATACGGCACATACATCCCCATAAAGAATGCGAACGGGAGCCGTTCCATTCACTATGGTCTACGCCGTCTGTGTGGGAACGGCGCATGCGCCGCTCCCACACAGTCCAAAAGGAAGGTCTTCGGCCGAGCGACATCCGGCGCCATTTTCATGTGGACCGGAAGCCGCGGCCGAACAGTAAGATGACTACTTCCGGTCGCGGCTTTCGGACATGTGATTAGAAGCAAGTACTAGGAGCAGAGCGAGCGGACGGAGTGGCGGCGGCAGGAGCAGGTAAGTTATGTTTGTGTATGTTTGTGCTTTACTGTGTGATTACCACTGTATGTAAGCCTACTACACTGTGCATTCGCTCAAAAAATGGCGGCACACAGTGTAGGAGGTTTGAACATTCAAGCGTGTGTGTCTACACCAAATTTGCAGCATAAAGCAATGAGGTGGCTTTACCACATTGCAATGCTGCAATTTTGGGAATTGCTCCCTCTAGTGACCAGCACATGGAAATGTTATAAATTAGAATCTAATTTATAATATTTCCTGAGTTGTGAAAAAATAAAAAATAAAATAAGACTATGTCTAATCATGTATATACTAACTGTTAAACTAAAAAAAATAAAAATATTTCTAGCGACACATTCCCTTTAAGTGTGCTGCCGTAGGACGATCAGGAAATACACTTAGTTGTCCAGGCTGGGGCTGCTTTTCATACTGATGACCTATCCACAGGATAGTTCATTACTAAATGATCAGTGGGGGTCTGACACCTGGACCCCGATCAGCTGTTCTGGCTGCCTCCGGGCGCTGGAAGCTATGCAGTAGCTGGTGCCAGAAGCAAATTGCTCAGGTCACAGTATAGTGGCCGCGGTGCAGTGCTGCAGCTCTGCTCCTACTCAAGTGAACCTAAAAAACCTAGGACAGCTAGTTGTAGGTTACAGCCTGTTTCGCGCTGGAGATGGAGGTCAGAAGAAGCGCGATCTCCAGCGCGAAACAGGCTGTAACCTACAACTAGCTGTCCTCCCTGTAATGCTTTTACCCTCGCCAAGGTGACACAATAAAGTTAAAAAGATTTGCAAACGGGTGAGTGCCGCATTTTAATTTCTTTCATCTATATTATACTACAAGACTGTCTGTTTTTATGCTGAGCACCGCCCGAAGTTTGCTTAAATGAGGAAACCCTGACTCCACTTGCATCTATCTGCCTGTTCCATGCTGTGAAGATTGAGAGTGGTGCCGACTTCCTTCTACTGTGCTAGACACAATATTATGTACAGATTTTATCCAAAAATAGCGCCACTACTCCTCATGGGCTAATCTCAGGCAAACCCTTTAGGAAGTGTTTACACACCGCCATTATATTGCAGTTTTTGTTTAGAAAACTGCCGCATTTTTCCCTGATGCCATGGAAAAAAAATAATAAATATGACCGCAATGTGTGAACACAGCCTAAAACAGTTTTCCATAGCAACTGGAGCTGACCCACCATATACCTCCACATGCGTAGCCTTTACTGCTCTATGTTTACACCTTTTTTTTTTTTTATACTCCTGCTATTATCATCCATAAATTGCTGTTTTTTATTTCTCCAGGGATATTTACCAATCCATAAGGCTGGGTTCACACGACCTATTTTCAGGCGTAAACGAGGCGTATTATGCCTCGTTTTACGCCTGAAAATAGGGCTACAATACGTCGGCAAACATCTGCCCATTCATTTGAATGGGTTTGCCGACGTACTGTGCAGACGACCTGTAATTTACGCGTCGTCATTTGACAGCTGTCAAACGACGACGCGTAAATTGACTGCCTCGGCAAAGAAGTGCAGGGCACTTCTTTGCAACGTAATTTGAGCCGTTCTTCATTGAACTCAATGAAGCACAGCTCAAGATTTACGAGCGTCTCAGACGCCTCGTATAATACGAGGAGGAGGAATTACGGCTGAAACGAGGCAGCTGTTTTCTCCTGAAAACAGTCTGTCATTTCAGCCGTAAAAGCCTGCTATCGTGTGAACATACTCTAACAAGAAATATGTAGACTGAACATGGATGCAGTATTTCGCTAAATGAACAGGCCCTTCGGTGCCCAATTAACACCGGAGAAACCTCCATTCACATAAATAGTAGAATAATTTGGCCTTTGGGATCCCATTGAGTGCATAATATTGTAATGCCTTATTAACACAATAATGTCTGATCACCACATCAACCTGCCTGTGGCTGAGGCAAAAGTTTGTGTGAGCCAAAGAAAACTAAAACAAATGAAAGGTTGACTAGTTACATGACTCTATTCAACAAATACCCAGCCCTCGCTATGGAGGCAGAAATTTGCCTTTAAATGAAGGCTAGAAATAGAAGAATAGACACCGTCAGCATTCTGTTTTCTCAATTCAACCTCCATAAAATCTATAGGCTTCTTACAAATCCTCCCACTCCTCTTTTTCTGAGCCATTTCATTTACCTGCTTGTTATTTTTAGAAACTTCCCAATTATGCTAACAGCTGCTTGACTGAAGATTGTGGGTTGCAGCACTTATTGACGTAGGAATGTTGGAGCTACATGGGAGATGATTTTCTTTTGATTTCTTTAAACCAAAGCGAAAAAAAAATTCCATTTGATGAGTTTTTGTAGGAAGCGCTACTGACTCATATTCATATAAGTACACTAATCTTTGTATTCAGAGAGAGAGAGGGAGAGCAAACCAGCAGCACACATTTGTGGGATCGTTCGAAAAAAACTGACTCTCTGGGAGTGGCGCAAAGTGGCAAAATGATCATGCCATACATATGTAGATTCGGACAAAATTTTTCAACTTAGCCAATCACATTTTTGGCAGACAGAAGTCTGCCGTCGGTCATTGTGTGAATTTTTTTAAACAATGGTCGGCCAAAATCAGACATTTTGGACGACTTTTATTTCATGTGTAAGGCCAGCTTTATTCAGTGTGTGCAAGTGCCATGTGCTAAAAACAAACACTCAGGCCTCTTTCACCCGGCAGTGTTTTGGTCAGGATTTGTAAGCCAAAAGTCAGGAGGGACCCTACACAGAGAAAAAGTATAATGGAAAGAGTTAATACCTCATTCGAGTTTTGGATCCATTCCTGGTTTTAGCTTACATATACTGATGCAAAATACTGACCAAAAAATTAGCCTGTGAAAGTGGCCTCAGTGTGTGCAAGTATGCAAATATATCTTATACCTACATGTACACTATATGGACAAAAGTATTGGGACACACCTCTTAATCATTGAATTCAGGTATTTCATTTAGTCCCATTGTCACAGTTGTATACAATCCAACAGCTAGTCATGCAGTCGCCTTTACAAACATTTGTGAAAAAAAAATCGGTCGTTCTAAAGAGCTCACCGAATTCCAGAGTGGTACTATAATAGGATTCCACCATTGTCACAAGCCAGTTCTTGAAATTTCTTCCCTTCTAGATATTTCACGGTCAACTGTGAGTGATATTATTACAAAGTGGAAGAATTTTGTAACTACAGCAACTCAGGCACAAAGTGGCAGACCACATACTTCTTGGCATGGATTTCCATGGCCGAGCAGCTGCATGCAAATCTTACATCACTAAGCACAATGGCAAGTATCGGATGGAGTGGTGTAAATCTGCCGCCACTGGACTCATTACCTGCCGGACTGCATTGTGCCAACTGTAAAGATTGGTTTAGGAGGGATAATACTATCGGGTTGTTTCTCAGGGGTTGGCCAAGGCCTCTTAGTTCCTGTGAAGGAAAATCTTAATGCTTCAGCATACCAAGACATTTTGTACAATTGTATACTTGGTGGGAACAGTTTGGGTAAGGTACTTTTTAGTGTTCCAGCATGATTGTGCACAAAGCAAGGTCCATAAATGCATTCACCATCAGTTTCTGACCTCGCAAATGCTTTTCTGGATGAATAAAAAATTCCCAGTCAGAAACCAAGATTTTGTAAAAAGCCTTCCCATAAAATTGGAAGCTGTTAGAGCTGCAAAGTGTTGGGTGGAGGGGGGGCAATTTCATATTAATGCCTATGGATGTAGAATTGGATGTCCTAAAAGCTCCTGCAGGTGTCCCAGTACTTTTGTCCATTTAATGTATGTTTAATATACGCATTCAGGCTCTGGCCGCATGAGTAAGTTTATTATTATTAAGGCTACTATTCCAGTGGCCAAATCATTTTTACTATACCAAATACTGCAAGTTCTGCCAATAAATAGAAAATATCTTAGAAATAAACGACGACTGCTTAAGGGTGCACATCTGTGGGGAAGGTTTAATTAGAGGGATTACATTTGATTAATTCAGTATATTCTCTAGTTTAGTGCATGGCACTGCAACATATGGCACCATATGGTATTTATAACTAGACACTGTTCGATATTGTTATTTGTGCACTGTATGACAAAACACCATATGGGGTAGGGGGACCCTACAGAAGGGCAACATCCATGATATGGCCAGCCCTGACTGCTTGCAACAATAGTCACTCTCCCCAATACTTGCGCGAGTCAGCTACTGCCTGGTGTAGCAATAAAGTTGATTTGGTGCAGCTAATCTGATGGAGAAGGTCCTGAAAAGTCAGTAACGCGCACAATCTGTATAGAAGAGCAGGACTGCCCACCAGCCACATCGCGTATTTGTTGCAGAATTTTGGTAGCGGAATCCCCACTGTAATTCACAATGTAAAGCACAATGTAAGTGAATTACTCATAGCATAAATAATCTGAAGTGGGTTCTAAGCATCTTTTCATCTTCATATCCACAGCATCCCCTATCATTGCTATGAAAAGAGTAAAAGGCGCAACGAAATCTGTATGTATACACAAAGATTTAATTGTGGATTTTGGTGCAGATTTATAGGTTGGTTCCAGAGCGTAATTTAACGTTTGCGTGTAAACCTAGCCTAAGGCCTCATGCTCACGGTGTCTCTGCAGCTGCATACTACAAATCTGTAGGCACTCGGTGGCCAGATGTAATTTGCGTGCATATGGCTCCATATTACAGAGATATTCTCCCAAAGAAGCAAGAGCCTGCAGGCGGGTTGTACATTTTCATAAACCCCTTTAGTCCACCAGCTGCAGTTTCTTTTTCAGTCTGTGAAAGGGGAAGGGTAGCGGAAGTGCGGAGACACATGATTGTCTCTGAGTGCTGCATCACACCAGGGAGAGCCATAGCACTCAGCAGGAAAGGACAGAGGATGAAATGCATTTTCAAAAAGCATGAAAATAAGGAGTGGTCAAAATCTCAGGATACACAATTTCTGCCTGCACGAACATCTAATTCACATTCTTACCTGATTTTGCAACAATTCCTTCAGTGATCATATATTATGTAGGATATCACAGTCAAGTGGCCAGCCCAACAACAGCTCAATAATGTTGAGATATGTTGATTGCGCTGGCCAGTCCACAGAGGCGTAGCTAGGTTCTCCAGCACCCGGGGCAAAGATTCAGTTTGGCGCCCCCCCCAACCTCTTTCCCGACATCTCCTTCCCCCTCGCCGTGTTTGTTTTCTCTACCAATCGACGTGTCATTTATTTTTATGTAACGCGAGCATAAAAACATTTGTACATTTTAGAAGCAATATGGTTCTATACACAGCCCCAGAAGCAAGCTCACTACATATATACAACACCAGCACAAATACAGCTCAATTTAGTGCAACCCCTGCCGTATAGGTGTGTACGGCGCAAAACTACAGCTCCCAGCATGGCCCAAACAATGATAAGGATATGCTGGGAGATGCCGTTTCACAAAAAATAAATCCTATCATAATCATACCACCCATCATCTCGCTGCAGATCATACAGTGACTACAGTGCTGATTAGAGGCAAAATAAACATTTACATTAAGTGACTCACCGGTGACGTCTCAGATTCTAGTTCTTTTTCTCCATCCGGTCCAGAACTCTATGGTGGTTTCTCCCGGTCACAGACCATTTCTGCAGTTTGCCGCTCACATGTCTTCAGCTTCTCACTTTTCCAACATTTCTGCACCTATAAATAAATATAAAGTTATAATTATACCACACACTACGCCCCTAAATATAATAGCGCCATACACTGCACCTCTAATTATAATAGCACCATACACCGTGTCCTACACACACACACTGTGCCCCCTGTAGATAGTGCCTGCCATAGAGTCCCCTGTAGATAGTGCCTGCCATATAGCCCACCCCTGTATATAGTGCTCCACTAGATAGTCCACTCCTGTATATAGTGCTCCACAGATAGCCCACCCCTGTATATACTATATACAAGGGTGGGCTATCTGTGGAGCACTATATACAGGGGTGGACTATATGTACAAGGGGGCTATATACAGGGGTGGGCTTTCTGTGGAGCACTATAGGGGGAGCTATTTGTGGGATACTATATACAGGGGTGGGCTATATCTACAGGGGGACCATATCTACAGGGGGACCATATCTACAGGGGGACCATATCTACAGGGGTGGGCTATATCTACAGGGGTGGGCTATATCTACAGGGCTGGGCTATATCTACAGGGGTGGGCTATATCTACAGGGCTGGGCTATATCTACAGGGGTGGGCTATATCTACAGGGGTGGGCTATATCTACAGGGGGCTATATACTATATAGCCCCCCCTGTAGCTATAGCCCACCCCTGTATATGGTGCCCCATAGATAGCCCACCCCAGTATATAGCCCCCCTGTATAGTCCCCCTGTATATAGCCCACCCCCTGTAGATATAGTCCACCTGTATATAGCCCACCCCCTGTAGATATGGTCCCCCTGTAGATAGCCCACCCCAGTATATAGCCCCCTGTAGATATAGTCCCCCTGTATATAGCCCACCCCCTGTAGATATAGCCCCCTGTAGATATAGTCCCCCTGTATATAGCCCACCCCCTGTAGATATAGTCCACCTGTATATATGGTCCCCCTGTAGATAGCCCACCCCAGTATATAGCCCCCTGTAGATATAGTCCCCCTGTATATAGCCCACCCCCTGTAGATATAGTCCACCTGTATATAGCCCACCTACTGTAGATATAGTCCCCTTGTATATAGCCCACCCCTGTAGATATAGCCCCCCTGTAGATATAGTCCCCCTGTATATAGCCCACCCCCTGTAGATATAGTCCACCTGTATATAGCCCACCCCCTGTAGATATAGTCCCCTTCTATATAGCCCACCCCTGTAGATATAGCCCCCCTATAGATATAGTCCACCTGTATATAGCCCACCCCCTGTAGATATAGCCCCCCTGTAGATATAGTCCCCCTGTATATAGCCCACCCCCTGTAGATATAGTCCCCCCGCAGATACAGACACACACTTCTATTACAATTAAAAAAAAAAAAAATTCAAACTCACCTTATTCCTGCTCCCACGCCGTCCAGCAGCCATGGAGACCTGCTCTCGTCTGCGCAGGTCTCCAGGGGGTTGAACACAGCGTTTATGAAAGGCGTTGATTGGCTGGGCAGCATGACTTTCCCTGCCAGTCAGTCAGCTCCTTTCATCGACGGAAGCGTCACTGGTACAAAAGGTACCAGTCGCTTCATTCGTGGAGAGGCGCTGAATGGCCGGGCACGGAATGTGCCCGGTCATTCATTGCTTCTAATTGTACCTGTGACCTTGCGACACAGGTACAATTATAGTGCAGGAGGAGGTGGCGCTGGCGCCCCCCTCTGAGCTGCGCCTGGGACACGTGCCCCGCCTGCCCCCCCCTAGCTACGTCCCTGCCAGTCCATGACAGATAGAACACCAGCGGACCTCCTATTTCCAAAAAGATCATGGAAAATTTGGAGCTGTATGTGGGCTATTGTTCTCTTGTAGGCTGAAATGGACTCCAATCAAGCAACCTCCAAATGCTGTGTCGTGGCAGTGGAAAATGGAGCAATAAAACTACCCTGTACAAATTTTCCACTTTGCACCAAAGCTGCCCCACCCCATCATTCCTCCACCATGCTCGACAGATGCCATCAGTCAGTCCTCCAGCATATTTTACTCTTTGCTGCTCCTCCCAAACATTTTTTTCTGTGATCCAAACGCCACAAATTTAGATTCATCTGTCCATAAAACTTTTTTTCTATCATCCACCATCCAATGTCTGTCATTACGATTTTAATAATTTACTCTTATTGGTCAGTCTCAAGTTTTTTTATATATTTTGCTTTGAAACGTCTGAAGTCATCTCTTCACTGTTGAAGAGGAGACTGGTATTCTATTTAATAAAGTTGCTAGCCAAGGACCTATGAGGAGTCATACTAGAGAAACTGATGTGTTTATCCTCTTGCAGTTGTACACTGTGGGCATCTTCTCTTTCTATCCTGTTAGCGCCAGTTTGTGCTGTTCTGTGAAGGAAGTAGTGGTAGTACACACCTTTTGTAAGGCTAAGTTCACCCTACAGTAAGTATACATTTACCTGCCTTCCGCCAGAGGAAGAGAGGATTGAAAGATTAAACGGAAAGCACCGGTTCCGTTAGAACAGGGGTGGGGAACGACCGGCCTCACTCAGACCGCGCTGCTGCCGCCGCGTCATTTGCTACTTGGCTCCGTCCACCCTCCTCACTCACATTTAGGAGGAGGGTGGCAGTCTGAGTGGGGTCAGTACGTGCCGGCTCAAGAGAGGACCAGTCCGGTCACCTGACCTCACGTCAGCGATGTGCGGTCAGGTGGCCAGAATGGTTCACTCCCTTCACAGCACTCACCCTGACTGCCCTACTCACTCACATTTAGGAGCAGGAGGGCGATCTGAGCCAAGTCTGGCAGCGGTCTAGGTGAGGCTGGTGTGTGCTGGCCCAGAAGTAGACCAGTCCGGTCACCTGACTGGTCCACTCACGGGCTGCACGCACTGACCTCACTCAGACCGCCGCATCCCCATTCAATAGTAGTGAATGACAGTACTTGGCTCCATCTGCCCTCCTCCTAACCTAAAATTTAGAAACTTAGCTGAGGCCTATATTAGAAAATTTAGCTGTAGTGTAGACATAGGACCTGTCCTAAACGCATGAAGTGAAGTCAGGTGACTTAAATGGGTTTTCCTATCATGGACATTTATGATATATCCACAGGATATGTCATAAATGTCAGATAAGCGTGGGTCCCAGATCTATCTCTAGAATGGGGCCCCCTAAACCCTGTTCTACCTCTTCGTATAGTGGCTGAAGCTTGTGATTTCCAACCATGAATAAGAAAACAGCCAAGCTCGTTGAGCTACGCTGTTCTCGTAAGTCCCATAGAACTGCCTGGTAGTTATGGAAACAGCTTAGCTCGCATGCTACACTGCTTCTGTAACTGCCATTCACTACGTCACTCAGCGAGCTACGGTTTTCATCCTCATGGTCGGAAATCACTCAGAACACAGGGAGGTAGAACGGGCCCCGTTCTAGGGATAAATGCGGGTCCCAGAGGTGGGACCCGCATCTATCTGACACTTATGACATATCCTATGGATATATCATGAATGTCCCTGATGGGAAAACCCCTTTAAGCAAGTCGGCACTACTTTTCAAAACTTAGCATTGCAAAAAGTCGACTCTGCTCCAGACTGGCCGCGCAACATCAGCAATAGCAGCTAACATCACACGCCTCACCAAAGAGAAGCAGTTCCAGCCATCACATTAGGGGTGAGTTAATTAAATATTTGACCAAACATAGGCTCATTTTTAAGTTGATAATTTTTGTATGGCCTGCGAATGATGTTATAAATATCCAAATGGCCCTTGGCAGAAAAATTGTTCCCCACCCCTGCGTTAGAATTACCATTGATTTAAATGGTAATTCTTTTTTTTTTCAGTTGCTTTCCGTTTGTCTCCCTTCTCTAGGTTTGTTTTTTTTAAAGGAAACAAGAGTGCAGTCTGCAGAACTTTTGTTTCCGTTCAAAAAAAACGGAAACCTAGTGAATGGAGACAAACAGAAAGCAAGTATAACAGAATTACCATTGACTTCAATGGTAATTCTTCTATCGGAACCGTTGCTTTCCGTTTAATATTTCGATCCTCTCTTCCTCTGACGAAAGAGAGGTAAACATATAATAACTAACGGTAGTGTGTAAGAAGCCTCATTTCTCAGGATAACAATAGATTGATACGTTTTTAAGACAGCGCCTTGCTTTTGCACATTTTGAGACTATAATCAAATTCACAAATGCTGATGCTCCAAATACTCAAGAAGCCCCTTTTAGTGCTTATTTAAACAGCATGACTTTCATGCCAGCATATTGCAGAAGAGTTTTCAAATGATGAATTAGCCTTTTACCATAATTTAGGATTATCTCACACAATGAGCCATTTTAACACAAATTACTGTTGCTGAAACCGGGTTTATTGAACAATCGAGTACATTATCCAAGAGTCCTTTTCCTCAAAGTTTCACTGCAGGTTAGAATAATGGATAGGTCAATTCTTGCTTTAGATTGAAAACAATATATATGTTTTTAAAAATATAATTTTCATTTCTAGTATACAGTATATAGCAATGTGAAACAAATTTCCTGTTTAGTAGTAAAGCAAAATGAGAATTTGGTTTGTCATCCTACCATATCCCTCTTTATATGTGAGATGCCCTTCATACAATCCTATAAATTGAATATCTTCTAAAATGTATTAATTAATCTAGGCTTTCAGGGCAGGAAATATCTTTCAAGTGGCGTTTCCAGTTGTCCGAAGTGCCAAATATAAAAGGTCCAGTTTGATGGCTTTAAAGGGGCTGTTCAGTCATAAGAAATTTATGGCCTATGCTCAGGATCGCCATCAACATCTGATCGGTGGGGGTCCGACTCTCAGCACCTCCGCCGATCAGCTGTTTTGAAGAGGCTTCTTCCATTCACTTCTATGGGAGAACGCTGTAATACTGTGAACCGCCGCTACAAGTGTGTCAGTGATTCACAGTACGAGCAGATAAGGAATGAAGAGAAACCGCGCCGTAGCCCTTTCAAGACTGCTGGTCGGCAGGGGTGCTAGGAGTTGCACCCCCACCGATCAGATATTGATGGTCTATCCTGAGGATGTTATGACTGGACTACCCCTTTAAACTCTACTCTGGAACCCTGGAAAATTTTTCTTGTACAACTATAGTGGGATCCAATAGTCACTTTTTCTTTACCCCTTTTATGCATCCATCTCAAGATTTTTCCTACATATTACTGAGAATTGAAACCTATAAAAGGCTGTTCATCTCAGTTGAGCTTTTTTTAAAAGAAAACTATAGACAAAGACTTTCATTGTGCACACAGCTTTTAAAAAGAAACATGGCTAACAGCATGGAGTCAGAGCCCCTACAAGCACTGTTGGTCTTCCCTGCAGCCTTCAGGCCTAACAGCAATCCATTTTGATGCTCATGTGCCCAAGTCCTTAGGCATGTCCCTAATTCCCCCTTTTTTTAAAAGGCAATGGGAACACGTATTTGAGGCTTTCTTCTTGAGCTGTAACTCTTCTGCATTATCTACAGTACACTGCCCAGCTAATGTTTTAACAGCGAGTAAACAAAACCATTTTGCTCACCAGTAAATCTATCTGAAGAGGTTAAACCAATGTAAACAGTGTTTCCTGTACATGTTTAGCTTGCCGCTTTCTGAATTCTGGGATTACAATTTTAAGTTCACTTAACTCTCCAGTTAGGGGAGGAAATTGATGGTAATCAGTTGCAGCTAGAGCACAAGCCCTAGGCCATTAAAGGAAGAATCACATTAATAGCTAAAGCAGATGTTAGTGCAAAAGATAGCCAGACGTTTATAGCCAAAGGTTTAATAGGTGATAATGTCCTAAAGAAAAGAGGGGATGGGGGCCAGGGAGGGGTATCCATAAGTATTTGTAATAAGCGGAGGGGGAAGGGAAAACCTTTATGTTGTAAAAACGGAAGTATACGAGTCAAGAAACTTGCATTTAGGATTGCATTACCTACTGGCTCTAGTGGTCAATATCATAATTTACGATCAATGGCAAGGAAAATCAGGAACACAGGGAGTGAAGACAAATGCTCATGTTAAAATAATGCACCAAGAAGGGTTAGCTTTCTTTTAATACATTTTAGCACCTGAAACGAAGACCTGTAAAAGCTACGGCACCATGATAAACATACAATCCTGATAAGCCTCTTCAAGCTCTACATCAATAATAGAGAGAAAAGAAACACAACAAAAATACTAATATCAGCCATAACATTATAACCACCTGCCTAATATTGTGTAGGGCTCCATCGTGCCACCAAAACAGCTCTAAGGGCTGGGACTAGACCTATACCATTTTTTTTTTTTTTTAGTAGTGAGTTATAAAACGCTGTCCATAGAAATGAATTCGGCTAGGCCTATACAGAGTAAAAAACCCAGTGATCCGTTGTTATCCATACAAATGCATGGAGTAGCTTGAATTGTTCTTCAAAATCACTCCAGTCAAGCAATTTTTTTTTCTTTTAATCGCTACATGCTGGATTTCAGAGCTACACCCTTGTCTCGAACCAATTTGGGGATATGTTCAAGCTACTGAAGATTCCTATGGACAGCAATTTATCACAGCGTAGCCCTAGTCTAATACATTCCTATGGACAGCGATTTGTCACGAAGTTCAAAAAAAAAAAGTTTACACTACCCTTAGCCTAACCCATCGAGGCATAGAATCCGCAAGTCTTGAAAGTTGCGAGGTGGATCGTACTTGTTTTTCCAGCAGATCCCAGATGCTCAATCAGTTTAAGATCTTGGAGACCAAATCAACACAAGTCTTTGTCAGGTTTCTCAAACCATTCCTTAATTTTTGCATAGTAAAAATCATTATTATTCTGAGACAACTGCCTTTAAGGAACACCATTGCTATGAAGGGGTATATTTGGTCAGCGACAATGTTTAGGCAGGGGGGTACACCTGTCAAAGTAAGATCCACATGAATGCCAGGACCCAAAGTTTCCCAGAACATTGCCCAGAGCACCACACTGCCTCCACGGTTTACTTTCTTTCCATAGCGCATCCTGTTGCCATCTCTTACGTGACTCATCAGACCAGGTGATTCATTCATGGACAGGGGTCAGTATGGGCACTCGTAGCCCAAATTGCAGCAGGCTGCGATGCACTTTTTTTTCCTGCAATTTGTGCTACCGTAGCTCTTTTGCAGGATCAGACCAGACAATAGCCATCAGCATCCGACCCGGTTGCCAGTTCTTCCTTAGACAGCTATCAGTAGGTTTTAGCCTTTGCATACTAGGAACACTCCTCAAGACCTGTCGTTTCAGAAATGCTTTGACCCAGTCATAACAATTTGGCCCTTGTCACTTTGTTCAGAACGTTGATTGCCCATTTTTTCTACTTCCAACACATGACTTTCCAGAACTAACCTCACTTGCTGCCTAGTATCTCCAACCCCTTGACAGGTGCAGTCATAATGAGAATCCTTATTTACTTACCCGGTCAGAGGTTTTAAATTTATAGCTGAACGGTGTATAGGTTGTCAAATACTTTGATGCAGAATGATGGCACTCCAGGTCTGTTTTACCATATTCAAATACGTTTTCCCCCATCAGTTATTGATGGCATATAGTTAGGTCATCAATATCCAATTGTTTCGCTCTAGCTCCCGGTATGCCCTCACAGCTGCCAGGAATGAAGGCACCACAGGCCCTTCGGCTTTTTTTTTTTATTTTTATTAAATCTAACCAACAGCAATTCACCAGTCACTTGAATGGGGTTGTATAGCAACTGTCTGCACAGGGTCATGATAAAAATTTAAAGGCGGATCTTTGACTTCATTCCAGGCATTGATTGGATACCACTCAGCAAAAATGTATGATATTCTATGAATATATCATTAATGTCAGACTTCATTTAGATTCTGCTACCTACCTTAAGCTGAATTCACACATTGCAGTCAATAACCATTTTTTTTGGAAAATCCCAGCAATATGGCAGTTTTGCTGCACATTGCGAGAAAAGAAACAAAAACCTTTTTATCTTGGTGTGAACCCAGCCTTAGGGCACTTGCACACAACCGTTTGTGCCGCCCGAGACCCGTGGAAAGATAAAACATGTCCTATCTTCCCACAGATCGGAGAGTCGAGTCCATTTTCAGACCCAATTCACCCACTGAAGTGAGAAAAATAATCAGGTGCCACTCGGATATCGTGAAATGGCCCAAGTGGCACTCGGGCGTGTGCAAGAGCCCTTAGCGATTCATGATAAACACCCAGCAACAAAGTAACTCCCTACCTCAGACAGCCTAATGTGCAGAATATGAATTGCATTTATGAAATTAGTATCTATCCATCAGAAATCTCCACTAAATAACACTATACATCAACTACAGTGTACAGACCAAGAGGGAAAGTCATTTATATTTCCGCATAAAAACAACTCAGTCCTTATTCTCCCAAAATTACGTTAAACAGGAAAAAGAAAGATCTTTAAATATAGTAAGAAAAATTTAAAAGAAAAAGACACTGACAAGTCAATGAAAAAAAAACATTTGTTGTATGTACTGGCTGTTTTTAAATATACGCTTTATTTTGTATATATTTTATTATACATCTTTAATTTGTTTCTGCTAAGACCACAACAAAAACACTTGAAACTGGAGTAAGAACTTGGGACATTGTGCCCTGTAAACAGATTTCGCACTAGAATACACTGGTAAATTTTGTCGTTTGGGTATACATCTCTCCAATAAAACACCCACACAGTGACAAGAATGAGACTTTAATTGGTTTTAAGTGGAGTTTATAACACTAAGATAAAGGGATGTTAACACACATACAATAACAAATGGACATGTGATTTGAATGAGGCATTATCCTGTACATGTAATTTGTTGTATATTCTCAGTGCATAGCGTTACACAGAGCGACTGCTGCACAGCACAATAATATTTGAAGAGGCTGAACCGGGAGAAAAGACTGACAAGAAATAATGAAAAAAACTTTTAAAAAAATCCTCAAATTTGGGAGGATTATAGGGCAGCATATGCCCACCTCCAGTTGAAGCCTCTTAATAGTGCACAGTTCCACCCATTCCATTTGCATGCATGACAAGTTTAACAGTATTTAACAAAAGTAGAAAAAAAATAGGGGGGAAAAAAGTAAACGAGGCACTTTGTGGCAACCACAGGCATCGTTAGACATATTGCACAAATTTTGCTAGATTTCAACTTTCGCTTGTATACACACTGCCTGCAAATTCAACAAAAAAAAAACAAAACGTGGCCTGTTCCACATAGGAGTTATGTACACAAACCAACTTTCTGCATGAAGTTTTCCCTGGGACCATAGCTTTGCCTGTGGGTCTATTGTGCTGGCCATACAGAGCCACATCTTTGTCTATTCTCTGTGAAAGTCATTTGGCAGGATAAACGCTAAACTTGGACATCACACATATGGCCAAATTTGACAAAATCCCCCACTTAAACCCCTCACCTGTTCCACTTGTTGACATAGAACCACATTGACCACCAGGTCTGTTAACTATTTTTATTTCTAGGGGATAAGAATTCAACTTATTGGTAATTTTGAACACATACATGGTAAAGGCTTAGGCCCCATGCACACGAACAAATCCACAGGAGAATTGGGCCCCATTCATTTCTATGGGGCCATGCAAACGACCGTAGTTTTTACGGTCCATGCATGGCCCGGGAGCCCGCACCGCAGAAAGAACGGACATGCCTTATTACGGCCGTGTTCTGCGGTCCGGGCTCATTGAACATAATGGCCCGCGATTTGTGTGAGGCTCGCGGCTGAGTCCGCAGCCGGCCGACCCGAAAATCACAGCCGTGCACATGGCTACGGTCGTGTGCATGAGGCCTTAGGGTATGTTCACACGCAAACACGTCTGAAATTACAGAGCTGTTTTCAGGCGAAAACAGCTCCTGAATGTCAGGCGTTTTTGCATGTGCACACGGACGTTAATTGGAGCTGTTTTTCAATGGAGTCAATGAAAACCGGCTTCAAATACGTCCCAAGAAGTGACGAACACTTCTTTGAGGCGGGCGTCTTTTTATGTGCCGTCTTTTGACAGCGACGCGTAAAATTACACCTCGTCTGAACGCCTGAATTACATCTGAAAATAGGACGTTTGTACATACCCTTAAAGTATAATAACTGCAACTTTTGAGGGTGATACAAATACATGCAGCCAACATCTTGCCCTAATAGTATACCAGCATCAAGGCCTACAGGCCATATTATCCATGTACTATGATTGCTAAATAAAAAACAGCAGTAATTTCCAGTTGGTCAACAAGATACTGCAACCAAATGGGGAGAAGAAATCAATCACAGAAATTCTTGTCAAATCTATGGGTTTGCAGCTTTTAAAAAAAAAAATAATAATAGTTTTTTTAGAATATAAATATATATATATATATATATATATATATATATATATGCCATGTTTTCCACTTCAGATGACTATGCTATAAAACATTGGTGAGGTTTCGAGAATACGGAAAGTCCATAAAAAAAAAAGTCAGATTATTTAAGCGTTGGAGAAGGGATCGGGGAAAACAGTGCAAAATCCCATTATTTAGGTTTTGTCTATGATTTTCTGTAAAATAACAAGCATACATGGCAATACATAATTGTTTTATTTTAAATAGTTGTTAGGCAAATTGGGAGCCAAACGTGAACGCTGGTAGGAGATTAAAAAGGTCTACAATTTATCAAGTATCCCTATACTAAGGTTTTCATTTCATCAATATAGTTTTCAATAGAATGAATTAGAATAGTAATCTTTCTGATGGAGAAACTCCTTAGCCCCAATTCCGAATTTTTTTGGACCTGGTCACAGCTATATAAACTAACAGCGGGTAAGGATTTCATAGAAAGGAGGGGGGAATCCATGCCTGCATAATTGGCGACTCCCCATCTTAGTGCAATCTGTTTGGCCATGCCAAGTCTTCACCCCTGGCAATGTCAGTAAGGCAACAAATGAGCAACATTTAGCCAACCTAAACAGCAATCCAGAATGGAAGATACAGAAAAGGATGCCCAATTTTTATCTTAAAATTTTTGGTGCCAACTTAACATAGGTGTCTAATGAGCAGGTTGTGGTGATGGCGCACACCCAAAGTAGGATGAAGCCTAAGCGTAGCTACATTAAAATGCTGTGGCTAGCCTTCGGATAGTGTGATCTTCTACAATTTGACTGTTTTATTTAGCGCAATGTCTTGACCTCACAAATCTGACAGGTCGGTCAAACTGCAGCTTAAATCTTTCGTATTCATGTTACCCAAGTGCTGCCTATTGGCTAAAACTCTAAATAGGCTTCAAATACATACAACATAACTAAGCTTATGTTCACATAAGTGTCATGGTTTACATTCATAATGGAGCCATGTCTGATCTGTTTTCAAACAGATCCCAACCAATCCTGATGGATCCCATTGACATATTATAGGGCATGTCAGGTTCCCGTTTCAAGTTCCGCTATTTATGATGGCAAGAAAAAATAATTATAACCTCTGAAGAAAACCGCATAAGGCAAGTGTGAACAGAGTCAAAGAGGAGTTAAGTGCATTACAATAGCCATAACCGATGTTACTTCGTTAAATGGTAGGGGACAATTAAAAAGAAAAACCTTCTAGAGAATACTTCAGCATCGACAGATTAACAAGCACTGCGGACGTGGCATGGGACATCAACCAGTACAATTACATCTGGCAATACTAGGAAGTTGAAAGTTGAGTTGTATATGCATGTTCTACTGACAGAACGAGTCTCTCCTAAAAATTCATAATTGACTTTGTGTGGGAACAGGTGAGGGAAATATTAAAACACGGAATTGCTTCATCTATTGTTACAGTACACCAACTTGATCGACATGAAAGTATGGATACTGGTGGTTTGACCAGACCTCCAAATCCTTATGCCTTTAACTTAAATAAATGACTCCATTTATAATTTCAGTAATGAATGTGTTTTCCTCTTCACTGTGCAATATAAAAAAAATAAAAACGACTTCTTACTGAAATTACATAAAGACATTAGCTCAAATCAAGGGAGATAATGCGGAGGTGCCTGGATCGCAGCCATTGCTGGCCATGAGCAGGCAGACTTACATGTACAGGAATGGTTGGTCTGCTGGGACAGGTTTCAATCAAACGTCAGTATCCACAATAGACTGATCGCGCTAGTAAATGCCCAATATGAAATATAGAAATCAAAATAAGGTCAAGGTACATAACCTACCGCCCACTTCTAAACGCCAATTTGGCCAGGAAACCACGTCTACTACTGACTGGCATACCATCTGATTTAATAACTATTTCCAAATACTTTAATTTGAATGATAGCTTCCATTGTTAACTAGGACAATGTACATTTAATAAAAGAATAAAATGTGCTGCCGTAAAAAGTACTTATTTTAGTAAAATATCAACATTTATATTTGAACAGTAGATTTAAAGCTTGAGGAAAAAAAAATAAAAAATTAAAAACATTTTAAACATAAAACCAACAGCTGTGGTAAGCTTAAATATTTTGTAGCCTGGCATGCCAAAAAAAACAAAAACAAAAAAAACAAAACATTAATAAAATGGAGTACCAGGCTACATTTGCCATATATGTGAATTACTGAACACTGCTAGTTAAAAAAAAAAAAATATCTAATATTTGTAATAGCAAACTACATAGAATATTTGGGACACTTTATATTTTAGATATACATTTATATATCTGTGCCGTGTTGAAACTTTTAAAGCAACACTGACTTCATAACCATGTGTAATGTAAATAAAAAACAAAAATATATATGTATATTAAAAAAAAAAACAGACATTGAAGCTAAACATTCTTCAAGTAAAATTCCCTAACAGTTAATGACATTAAAAGTGTGCAAAACTGCAAAACTCATTGTAATAGAATGTGTAAGGTCAAAAAGGTAGATCAGCGAACACCTAGGCAAATGTATCATTTTTTTTCCTTTTGTTCCTTCTTTTCATAGATCGGTTAGAATCAAAACTTCCTGTACTGTTAAACTGGATTCACACGAGCGTTGCGTTTTTGCGCGCGCAAACAACGCGGCGTTTTGCGCGCGCAAAAACCATTTGACAGCTGCATGTGTCATCCGTGTCTGATGCGCGGCTGCGTGATTTTCGCGCAGCCGGCATCATAGAGATGAGGCTTGTCGACGCCCGTCACTGTCCAAGGTGCTGAAAGAGCTAAATCTTTCAGCACCCTCGACAGTGAATGCCGAACACAACAGCGAAAAACCTGTAAAAAAAAAAAGATAAAGTTCCTACTTACCGAGAACTTCCCGGCCGTTGCCTTGGTGACGCGCCTCTCTTGACATCGGGCCCCACCTCCCTGGATGACGCGGCAGTCCAAGTGACCGCTGCAGCCTGTGCTTGGCCTGTGATTGGCTGGAGCTGTCACTTGAACTGAAGTGTCACCCCGGGAGGTCAGACTGCAGGAAGGAGACAGGAGTAATCGGGAAGTTAGAACTTCGTTTTTTTTTACAGGTTCATGTATTTTGGGATCGCAAGTCACTGTCCATGGTGCTGAAACAGTTTAACTCTTTCAGCACCATGCACAGTGAATGTCTCCCGACGTCGCGGACCGGAAATTTATTTGCCGGGTTCGGCCAAAACGAGTTTGGCCGAACCCGGTGAAGTTAGCTTCGGTTGTCGCGGTTCGCTAATCGTAAAGACACTCCGTTTGGATGTTCGGAAACAGAAAAGCAAGTGGTGCTTTTCTGTTTACATTCATCCTTTTGACAGCTGTTGCGCAAACACGCAGTTCGCGCGGAAGTGCTTCCGTGCGACATGCGTGGTTTTCACGCACCCATTGACTTCAATGGGTGCGTGATGCGCTGAAAACGCTGAATCAACGGACATGTCGTGAGTTTTTGGCAACGGAGCAACGCTGCGCAAAAAACGCTGCCATGTTTGCACGGCCCCATTGACAAATATAGCTACGGGCAACGCACGTGACAATCACGCGCGTTGCACGCGCGTATTTTACGTTCGTCTGAATAAAGCCTTAGAATGGTTTTACATTTTCCCCTCATGTCCTCGTCCAATATAAACAGAGGTTTGCAGGCAGCACTTGAAGCATTCACAGCAGGTATGTGATTGGAAAAGCCATCAAGGCCTCCTGCACACTATTTTTTTCAAGGTTTCTAAACGCTTGTAAAAAAACGCAATTGATTTTGAGCATTTTTCATGGGATCTTTTACAAGCGTTTGTCTTTATTTATTTTGAAACATTTTAAATCATGTGTTTTTTTTTCTGGCATTTTTCAAAGCCTATGGGTAAAAAGCAAAAAAACACTGTATAGCCAGATCAAGCTGCACTGCTCAACCGCCACTGACCCCGAAAATGGCTCAAACAAACGCTTTGCATGCATTTTCAATAATGCACTATAGACTTTAACATATGGTCAGTGTTGGAGTTTCAAAAAAAACAAAAAACTGTGAAAAACACCAACAAAAAACGCAGCAAAACACTGATTACAGCCCAACGATGACCGACCAGAATCGCTCTAAAGCAAACTTATCTACTGCACTGAGATTCTCCTGGCACCCAGATGTTATGATCTTAAGATGTTAGCACTGGCCTTAATAAATACAAGGGATGAAAACCATCAATGTGGCAGTCTTAAGTGAAGGAAAGTGCACTAGGAGTTAACTCTGGGTATTCCTTTTCCTCAAATAATCAGATACATTTCACTATTTACAACTAGTCCTTACATCTGTACGGATGAAACATTGCAGCTCTGTTAACTTTTATACGTGACCCTGTTGGCTTTAGAACTTGGTGTGGGTCTGCTTGTGAAGATTTGGATGGTTCAATCCTGTACCTCTTTAAGGAACCGATCCCTATAGCTGCCTTTTCTAGCACCATTATGCTTTAATATAAAAAAACAAAAAAAAAAACAATATATATATATATATGTATATATATATAAAAAACAAAAAAACAAAAGCACAAACAATAAGCAGCGACAGTGGACAATTCCTTATATGTTCAGGATTTACTGCAGCGCGCTAAACAAAGGAGCATGTAATAGTTTGAGATGGTACACGAATCAAGCTGGAAGTAGATTCAGTTTAAAATATTCACTATCCACCGCATTTAATACATACGTACAACAAAGTAACCCTCGAACATCTCTTAGCTGAATAAAAACGTTATCTGTTGCCACAATGGCTGTGAAGAGGCAGGAGGTGAACCTTGTATTTTCACAAAGCACACAATTAACTTCAGTTGGTAAAAGGGGAAAGAGGAGAAAAAAAACCGGAATAAAAACTAAGCATACACAGCTCCACTTAAAAAAAAAAAAAAAAAAAAAGAAGAGGGGGAGGGGGGAAAAAAACAAACAAAAAAAAGCTGGAATAAAATGGGAAAGTGCCATCTTTATTATCCTAATTTTAAGATTTCAACGTCCTTTTGACACGAAAAGGATATTTACATAACAATGCTACGTAACCTTCTCTTACATTTTTATGTTTTGTTTTTTTCTTTATTTCACTGGACAGCAGTGCCAAAAACCCTGTGGGGCAAAACAATATTGGTCAAGGAAAGAAAAATAATTGCTCCTATGGTAGGCTGACAATGCCATTTAAAAAGGTCCTTTTCAGTTTATTCAAGTTTGTCTTTTCTGTGGTTTTAACTCCCTCGATTAAAAAAAAAAAAAAAAAAAATCAGACTTTCGTAATCTGTGTAATCGGCTCGTCATCAAAAGGTTCATTCTCTGGGTCAGAGTCAGTGGTGTCAGAATATCGGTAATGATCAGGTTCATTGTCACTAACATCTGGTGTCACAGAAGTGGAGCTGCTAGCCTCTGAATTTGAAGATTCTTCTACTGTTTTTGTGAAAAATAGCTTCACCTGAAATAAAAGGCATAGAAATTAGTGAACGCAGCAAACCGCAGTCTAACTAGTAACACCTTAAGGCCCCTTTCACATGGCAGTATTTAGGTCAGTACAAGTATTTGTAAGACCGTCAAACCCAAGAGTGGGACCGACACAGAGGAAAAGTAGAATGGAAAAATTTGCACCTCTTCCATCTAATTATGGCTTATAAATACTGATGCAAAATACTGCTGTGTCGAGGTGAACTAAGTGTATTTGAATGGTCTAATCATAATCACCCCTTTTTTGCTGCCATTTTTGCTAAATGGTGGCGAACAAACAAGATACGACTGCACGGTGCAAATACACCCTTAAAGACACCATCTAAAAGTGAAGGGCCTGTCTGATTTGGATATCCCCTTGGGTGAACAAAAATAAAATAACAAAAATTGCAGCCAATGTAATGCACGAAGAAATAAATGTAGACTTACTTTGAAGTTTGGTGAGAAGTATCGGTTTGCCTTGTCTTTGTTAGCTTTATCTAGGTCATTTTTTGTTAATGTGAGGGTGAGATATTCCTTGTCGTTGTCTGAACGTTCGGTACTGTATATCCCATCAAGTTCTTGCTGGCCGACTAATGTTCCATTCGCTACTCTCTCTGAATATTCTTCAGGACCAGGTACAAAGAATGTATTTACCCAAAAATGAAACATCTTTTCCTAAAAGAAAGAAAAAGATTAAAACACTAATTACATTCTGGGAAAATTTGGTGCAATTCTAGACAAGTAGCAATAGCAGGGTCCTAAAACTTCAGCAGCAGCAGCATCACAGGGCTACATATGGCTGAAACGCCTAAGTGCAGTTTTGAATTTTAGTGTCAGATACTAGGCTATATGTCCATGGTATATAGAAAAGTAGCGCTCAATGTCTGATCAAAGGTTCATCACATGCAGCTCTGTTTACACTGGTGTTTTTTAGGTTTCTGTCAGGGGTTTCAGTATTTTTGACAGCAAGAATCGTTTATCAAAGAAGTATTCGGCACATGTTAGAAGTTTTGAAAATTCTTGACATTTATTTATCAGTAGTAGTTGAGAGGCCTAGTGCGTGCGACGTTTCGGTCGTAACAAAACCTTCATCAGACGCTATTGAGGCAAATTATATTGCAAATAAATATATTAGCATACAAATTCATATGTCGTATACCATAATCTAAAATAAAGGGAGAAAAATATATATAAAGAAAATTAAAATAAGAACAGTATCTATAACATGTGCGCAGGCATATGTACAAAAAGGTAATAGATCATTTAGAGTTGCATAATACACATCATTCGATAGGTAATACAAGGATATATTATACAATATATGTACATAGGGAGAAGACATCCTAACATAGGAGACAATGCCGATATCTAGCACAGGTTCTACTAGAAATCCTACTGTACTTTTGCTTAAATCCTTGACATTGTCTCCTATGTCTCCTATGTTAGGATGTCTTCTCCCTATGTACATATATTGTATAATATATCCTTGTATTACCTATCGAATGATGTGTATTATGCAACTCTAAATGATTTATTACCTTTATGTACATATGCCTGCGCACATGTTATAGATACTGTTCTTATTTTAATTTTCTTTATATATATATATATATATATTATATATTTTTTTTTTTTTCTCCCTTTATTTTAGATTATGGTATACGACATATATGAATTTGTATGCGAATATATTTATTTGCAATATAATTTGCCTCATTATTGTCTGATGAAGGTCTTGTTACGACCGAAACGTCGCACGCACTAGGCCTCTCAACTACTACTGATAAATAAAATTCAAGAATTTTCAAAACATCTAACTTGTGTGCCGAATACTTCTTTGATATACGATTGGGTTGGGACCCTATTCGTGCACCTACCTTGGTCTAGTGTGTTCTGAACCACTACTAGCAAGAATCGTGTAGTCTGCTTTAGGATCCATGCACACGATGCGTATTATGTGCGGTTTTGTCGTGTGGATTTGCGTGCGGCAAATCCACAGAGTAATACAGTACCAGCATAGTCAATGAGATTCCAGGAAATCTCATGTACACACTGCTGTATTTTTCGGGGTGGAAATTGACCCGCGTTGTGTTTTTTAGAATCCACAGCATGTCAATTTATCTTGCGTTACCGCTTGCGAATTCTATCTGCCTAGTGCAGAGGAAAATCGCGTTTTTCTGTGCGTTTTCATGCAGATTTTGGTGCATCAAAACGTAAAAACCGCACCGAAAATGCACCTGCAAATTTCTTCGTGTTTCCTGCGATTTTGCTGGATATTTTCCGCAGCAAAATATGCATTGTGTGCATGTAACCTTAGGCCCAGTTCACACTGAGCTTTTTGACATTTTTTTTGGACTACGAACCTGCGTAAAAAAACGGCCGTAAATGCCTCCCATTGATTTCGAGCAAAAAACGCAGCGAAAAACAGGGCAAACGGCGTGTAGACAGATCAAAATTCCAAACGGAATTCTGAGGCAGAACTTTCTGCCTGCAAAGAACTCTGTGTGAACTCAGCCTAAGTCTGACGGAAACCTGATGGGCCCCATTAAAAGTCAATGGCATCTGTCAGGGTCCATTTGGAATTGGACCGGTCATGGCTATTGGAGCCCATAACCAAGACAATTTGTTGTCGGAATCATAAAGACTGCATATTCTAACAGCTTTCTCCAAGACTATAATAGATCTCTTCAATTAAAACGTGTCTGATTAAAGGCACTGGAAAAAAATGACACACGGACTTAATTTCTTTTCGCTTTTTTATTCTTACAGATCTTATTCATTTGATCTACAATGCAACCCACAAAAAAAATTAAGATTTCCCTCCCCTTTTAGGGATAATATATCCTATATGAAAATAGTGAGGTTGTCAAAGCCCAGAATTCCAGGCCTTCCACACCAGTAGTAATAATACATACAACAGTAAATCGAAGGATAACACGCACTAAAAGCCCAAGTCCTTCAAACGGCCACTATGTCTTTAAAGCACACAATCAATACTCATTCCTCTTACTGCAAAGACAACTAATAAAAAAAATAACTGGTTTCTAGTCTCGGCTTTCCTGCAGTTCTGTATATTCAACAGTATATTTAGACTACCATGTGGTATTACAGAATCAAATTTTTTATTTCCATTGCCCGATTTGAACTTGCATGTCCAAAGTATGTCGCTTGTTAACATGCCCGTATATGTAGCTGTATTTCCAATCCAGATGTTTGCCAAAACTAGATCACAAGAGAGTTGAAAAGGAGTTATCCAATTAGAACCACTTGTCCATATGGCTTAGTAGAGAAAACAGACATCATGGGAGAGTTCCCTCATTGGGACCACGCTTCATTAGCCATAGCGGAGTACCACTGCAGTGGCTTCTGCTCTGAAGGACTAATCGTTTATTACATATCACCATGTAATACAACATTTCACATGTAGTGGCCGCTGCAGCTTTCACTGGGGGTAACAGCTGATCAGCAATGGTTTCAGCTGCCAGACTTGTGGTGATGTCTCGTTGATCCGCACTCACTGCTGCGGCTGACTGTCAGCCGGTGTCAAAGGCCCTTAAGCAGGTGGCATGTACATTTTTAATCCGGTTTTTAGGTTGTGGAGGACCAAATATAACTGATAAGGCTTCATGCACACGACCGTATTTTTTTCCACCCGTAAATACGGGTCCGGTGTCACACGTATTCCACCCGTTTTGCACCAGTATTTACGAACCCGTGCCCGTAAATATGGGTCCGGTGTCACCCGTATTCCACCCGTATTTACGGGCACGTTTTTGGCGGCAAAATAGCACTGCACTAATCGGCAGCCCCTTCTCTCTATCAGTGCAGGATAGAGAGAAGGGACAGCCCTTTCTGTAATAAAAGTTAAAGAAATTCATACTTACCCGGCCGTTGTCTTGGTGACGCGTCCCTCTCTTCACATCCAGCCCGACATCCCTGGATGACGCGGCAGTCCATGTGACCGCTGCAGCCTGTGATTGACCTGTGATTGGCTGCAGCGGTCACATGGCCTGAAACGTCATCCAGGACGTCGGGACAGATGTCGAGAGGGACGCGTCACCAAGGCAACGGGCGGGAGACCGGACTGGAGGAAGCAGGAAGTTGTCGGTAAGTATGAAAGTCTTTTATTTTTTACAGGTTTATACTGATCGGTAGTCACTGTCCAGGGTGCTGAAAGAGTTACTGCCGATCAGTTAACTCTTTCAGCTCCCTGGACAGTGACTATTTACTGACGTCGCTTAGCAACGCTGCCGTAATGACGGGTGCACACATGTAGCCACCCGTCATTACGAGAGCTCCATAGACTTCTATGGACTGTCCGTGCAGTTATTACGGCCTGAAATAGGACATGTTCTATCTTTTTCAACGGCACGGGCACCTTCCCGTGAGAAAACGGGAAGGCACCCGTCGCCAATAGAAGTCTATGAGCCCGTTATTACGGGTCGTAAATACGACCCGTAATAACGGGAGTTTTTACGGTCGTGTGCATGAGGCCTAAGCAAATGTAATTTACGCCATCAATTAGGCCCCATGCACACAAACGTGTTTTTGCAGCAGCAATTCACCCGCAAATCTGCGGGTGAATTGCAGACCCATTTTTATGTGGTTTTTATGGTCCATGCATTGCCCAGGAGCCTGGACCGCAAAAAGATAGGACATGTCTTATTATGGTCGTATTTTGCGGTCCAGGCTCATAGAAATTAATGCACACGGCCATGTGTACGGCCCTCAATTCGCGGGCGGCCCGCAAGTGACATTCCGCGGCCGGCCTTAGGTTTACAGGTGGCTTGATTCACATTATGTGATCAACAAGACAAAACTTAAGTCTACTAGTTATTCCAAAGGCCAGTGGTCTGCAACATGCGGCTTTCAGCTGTTGGGAAGTCGTATGCTGTCAGGGAATGCTGGGCTTTGCAGTTACTTAACTGGAGAGCCACAGGCCAACCATCTAAACAACTAAATCGGGTAAAACAATAGCTTAACAAAAAACTCCATGTTAATTGAAGGGATGAAAAATACTACGAAATAATCTAAATAATGCAATCTACATATGGATTCTCGCATTACAACACATCAATGTACCCAATTGAGTAGTACTGGCTGGATTCTGTCATTAAAATACAAGGCTGAAATAAATACTAGTCAAATTCAGAAGCGTTCTATATTATATATTCAAGGGCACATAGGTGTTGTAAAAAACAAAAACAAAAAAAAACCACTTCAAATGAAGAGCAAATTGAGCATTTTAGAACAATTTGTGCCAAATTTTTTAAGATGTATTACACTACATACAAAATTTGCTACAACTCACAGTACACTAAATTCTTCCTCTATAGCCAAATGATACCATTATAAAGGTGCCGTAGTATTTCCCAAATCGTAGCGCGCGCAAGCCCTAATGTTACAAATTTTTTTGTTTTAGCGGGAGCACGAGCCATTGAGATCCATGCTTCATTATTTCAGTGTGCACCTTCGTGACAGATTCTTTTAAACCCCTTCACTGTTAAGTACTTATATAATACGCCATGACTTTAAAGGCTTGCTCCAGGGCTAGAGCTTAGATCTTGGTATCCTATTAAAGCCCAGAACCTGGAGCTTTCTAGGTGCAATATTTGGGGTAAAGCACTCGTTTGAAGACAGGGATCAGCATGAAAGACTTACTTATTGGTTTTATCTTTCTGTAAGGGAGGGGGCTGCAAACGAGAGCAGGAAGAAAGACTACAGCTTGCTACGGTCAACTCTCTCCCTGTACAGCCTTCCATGTGCTCCGTCAGGAGCAAGAAGAGCAGTTGCAAATGTAATCACCCCCTGCACCTAATAAGGCCATTTGTCGACTCCGTGACGCCCATGTCGATTTCTGAGATTTTTAGCCCATTAAGTTTTGAGTTTTCCGTGAAGATATGTGCATGTAGACAAAGATAAGTGGTAAGTATGAAGTTAGCACATCCTGTAGTTTATATTTAGGAGGTGATGTGCATCTCAGGCTCTGCTTGGGTCAGACTTTTAGTCATAAACATGAATTGTCATGTATTTTTTTACGCAACATTACGCTTTCATGCAAAATTGCATGTCGTCATCCATGTGTAAAGTGCTGGGTGACATTTCCACAACGTGCCAGATGTATACTGTCAGAAAATATATAGAATATGGGTGCATGTTATGATTTATTTTATAATTCAGGTTTTTGTGTTTGCAAAATGAACAAAAAGATGTGGCAACTAAAGGTTAAACCGTAGTCTTCCATAAATATGGTGCACACCAACTGCATCTTTATAATTCATATTAAGCCCATTTTCTGGAATTTAGTTTTATAAATGGGCTCAATAAGGAGAGAGAAAAAAATGCAGTGAGTGCAGGCTTTCTAGCAGGAGTCAACATAGAGATGCTCAATCCCAGGCAGTCGCCAAGAACAAGGCAAGAGCATGCTCAGAAAGCTTTTCCATAAGAGCAAAGGGTCTGGCAGTACGGTCCCCATTTATCTGGCATCCTAATGAGAAAGGTGTACTAAAGCGTAACAAACAAACCTGGATGGTAACAGTCTACTCAGGAATTCTTATAGGGCTGAAAGAATGTGAAGACATTCAACTAACAGTCAATATGACAAATCAGATTCTCCGACATTACTATCCATATGCCCAATAAGGGCACATAAATGTAAGAGGGGGTTCCCTTTGTCAACTCTGTAGAGTTTGAGAATTATAAAGAAGCTGAAGAACCGAGTCACAAACCTTTTTCATCATCTTGTTCTGTTTGTGGAAAAATTCAACCTTTATGTCCCCACAAACAGGAAGAGGCTGCGGGAAATCAAAATACATGTACTTCTCCTCACGTCTTGTAGGTCCTGTGGAGGACGTAAATATCTTAACCTTCAGCTGATAGATGACAAACTGGGGATCTACAGAAGGACAAGAGTAAAAGTAAAAATAAAACAGAAGGAAAATAACGTCTTACGACTCAAAAAAGCCACACACAAGTCATCTTTAAACCATGGAGACACGGCCAATTTGAGTTTTTCATTTTCGTTTTTCCCTCCCCGCCTACCACATGCCATAACCCCTGTTGTTTCGTCAACATTGCCATATAAGGGCTTGTTTTTTGTGGGACAAGTTTTAGTTTGTATTGGCACCATTTATTGTACCGTATAATGTACTGGGAAAAAAAACATTTGTGGGGTGAAATGGGAAATAAACAGCGATTATGCCATTTATGAACGGTTTTGTTTTTACTTCATCCATCAGACCGTAAAAACTACACGTGCACCTTATTCTACAGGTTGATACAATTACGGTGATACCAAATTTATATGTTTTGTTTTATGTTTTAACACTTTTAAAAGAAAAAAAAAAATTTGCTAAAACATGTGTCGCCATGTTCTGAGAGACTTAGCTTTTTTATTTTTCCGTCTATTTAGTGATGTGAGGGCTTAATTTTTGCGAGGCGAGCTGTAGTTCACACAGATACTGTTTTGGGGTGTATGCGACTTTTTGATCACTTTTTATTTCATTTTTTGGAGAGCTAAGGTGACCAAAAAAAAACAGCAATTTGCGGGTTTTATTTATTTTTTACGGCGTTCACCGAGTGGGTTAAACAACGCTATATTGTGATAGTTCAAACTTCTATGGACGCAGCGATACCAGTTATGTTAACTTTTGTATTGCTTAACATTACTTTAGGGGAAAAATGGGAAAGGGGTTTTTAACATTAATCCACCTAAGGAGACTTGAACCAGCGCTCGTTGGATCGCTTGCATGATATACTGCAAAACTAATGTATTTCAGTACATCGTGATACGGACAGTCTCCTTTCAATTTCCCGGATGAGCGCAGTACCAAGGTGATATTTCCATTCACACATACTGTACTAACTAAGCAGGGATTAAACTTTTACCAGCACGCATGATAGTCCGATGTGTTTGATCTTCTGGAAAACTTGCTCAGCAGATGGGTCACTGCATATGAATTTATAAAAAAGATGTGCAAAGAAAAAGAGGCGCAGTAGTTCCCAATAGCAACCAATCAGAAGCCATCTCTCAGTTACTATGGACACCGGAAAATTAATTTAGAAATTAAAAACGATTGGTTGCTATGGCCAACTACTCCACTTATTCTCCCCTGCACTGGAGAGATCAATGCATCCGGGCTTGAGCAAGAATACCCTGTATGATCTTTACACGTGTTGACGCAACAAATAAAACCGCTGAGTGAAGATTACAGTACCAAGTGAGGTTTTTGCTTATCTGCTTAGAGAAACCCACACGCAATACTGCAAACTTTTCTCAATGCCGCCTCAGGACAGGGTCATGGGCAAGTTGCTAAAAAAAAAAATCTAAATGGACCAAGAGTTGGATATCCTGAATGATAAAGTGTAAATAGCATTAACAGCTGGGTAGAAAGAACCTATTTATAATTTTTTTTTTTATCAAATAAGCACACCGGCAAAAATAAAAATAAAACGTTTGGACATATTTCATTAGGGGCATCTGTGTCATGTAATGTCAGTCTGACCACCAGAATAGCCCATGCTCTCATGTGTAGACAGGTGGTCAGTCTCCCCTGTGTGGAGTACTTCCTGTGAACTACGGAATTACACCACCAGCAATGGAATTCCTCCTGGCAGCACGGAGACCCCTCCTTACCCACCTAGCTCCAACCTCCCTGTTCCTCTGTACGTCCCCCCATGCCTATAGTGCTGCTGAAAAGATAATTTCTCCACTAAGGGACCAGGTGTGCAGTGATATAACAGGTGAGCACATACAACGATTAGCTGCAGTTATAAAACTCCTAACTCACGCTGACTATACGATCAATGAATACTGTGGGCAGAGCCCCGTGTATTTCTAGGAGATGCTACTCCTCACTGCCTCCTGTGTAAAAACTGAAACTAGCAGAAGACAGGCCTAGCTGCATTATATGCAGTAGGAGGCAGGGGAGACAGGCTGAAACTGCTTCACATAGCAATACACTGAGACTCTGCAGTTACTGATCTATCACTTGCTGCATTTAGATAGGACTCAGAGCAGGGCAAGTGCAGTGTGATGAGACTCCACTCCCTCTGCAAGGCCAGAAGCATCATGGGAAATGCATGCTGCATTAGGGGACCCATATCAGAGAAGAAGGAATCAAGATGGCAAAAAAATCATAAAAGGGTAAATTAACTTAAATAGGAATACAAAAGAACCTCTACATTATTATTTTTTTTAATTTGATGACGTGCTTCTATAATCCAATGTGCCGACCATCATAACTTCATATAGAAAGCGCGTCATTATTAGAAGAGAAGTGGTAAACTTAGGAAAACCACTTGATGAGCACTACACATGAGTAATCAGAAACGGAGCTCAGGGCTGGGTTAGGTCACACAATTCAGGTGCACAAAACCAAAATGTCTCAGATATTCAGAACAGGAAGGGTGGAGGCGGTAAACCAACAGCACAAAAAGCCAGAAAAAAACCACATGTGCAAAATTGGGACAATAGTACAGAAAGGGTCCATAGTCTTCAAACTGCAATTTCTAAGCATCTAAGACTGTGATAAATATTTCACAATTCATTGCTCTGCAACAAAGTAAAAGAAAGTGATATGAGCTGCACTTTCTGAAAAGGTTGATGAATATTTAAAGGAACAGTGTCATCACCCAAAAAAATTTTCATATGTTCAAGATGTTAGTGCTTTATTAAAAACGTTTATATTTATTTGTGTGTTTGTGTTTTACTTTTTCTTATTTTTACACTTTTTCTTCCCTATGGGGGCTGCCATTTTTTGTTCCATTTCTGTCTGTGTCGATTAACGACACATACAGACATGGAATACGGCAGCCACAGTCCCATAGGGACTGCGAACGGCTCCCGTCCCATTGACTTCAGTGTACGGCGTCTGTGTGGGAACTGCGCATGCGCCGCTCCCACACAGTCCAATTCGAAATTGGCGCCGTCCGCCGCCATTTTCCTGTGGACCGGAAGTCGCGGCCGGACAGTAATATTACTACTTCCGGTCGCGGCTTCCGGATTTGTGCACTTGGACCAGCGGCAGCAAACGGAGCGGACGGGCCGGAGGGAGCCGCGGCGGCAGGAGCAGGTAAGAGATTTCAATGTATGTTCGTGTTTGTGTGTGTTTACTACTGTATGTAAACCTACTACACTGTGTGTTAGCTCAAAAAATGGCGACACACAGTGTAGGAGGTTACACCGTTCAAACCCCTCGTTTATCCCGGCACTAGCCAGGATAAAGGAGGGGGGGATGCTGAGAGCTCACTAGAGCGAGGGCTTTTAACCCAATGTTGCAATGCTGCAATTTTGGGAATAGCTCCATCTAGTGACCAAAAATGGGTAGTATTATAAATTAGAATTAATTTATAATATTTCCTGACTCGTGAAAAAAATAAAAAAAATTTGAACAATGTTTAATCACCCACACACTAAATGTTTAATTTTTTAAAAAAAAACATGTTTTTCTGGCAACACATTCCCTTTAACACAGGGTCCCTCTCCCCTGTTGCCAGGAGTCTGAAATCTGTAACAGCTCTTGTAAATGGTGCAGAAGTGGGGCAGGCGTCCTAGTACCACACTACAAAAACCATGGGGAAAAAGCCTGTTAATATAGGTCGATTTTGTTGAAAAAACCACAAATAAAACATACAACTAACAACTTTAAACAACTAACAGCCCTACCGGTAAGTAAAAATGTTTTGCCGTCAATGTTTGCTCGTCTCCCTTGAAGTAAATTCTCTCCCTGCCTATATTAAACCCTTGCCCTTACACAAGCTGGCTCGTGTGGTTTGGGGACAAGCGAAAAAGCAGCTGGGTTACAATGATATTGTGTCTGAAATGGCTTTACGAAACAATGCTTCTTACTTTCCTTTAATGCCACCACGGTGATCTCCAGCTATTGGAACTATGGGGGACCTATAGGAGGATAATGTCCTAATTTCACTCAGTTGCAGACTAAGTATGACATACCACGTACCCATTTTCATAGGTATCTGCAGATTCGTCATATTTTACAAACCCAATTCCATCACTTGAGAAATAACGTAACAATCTCTTCCTTCCCACTGATAGGTATACTGGCTGGGGAGACATGGAATCACCATACTAGAATTTTTTTGAGAGAAACTCTGTTTCTAGCACGAAAAACTATAGCACAACATTGGATGAATGATCGACTTCCATCCATTGGTCATTAGAAGGGATTGGTAAGTTCTGTAATACCTTTCGAGAAGGTTGTATTTCTGAATCGTGGTTGTAGTACTATGTTTTCTAGAGTTTGGGATACTTGGAACAACTCCCCTGTGACAGTCAACCCCTCTGCTGTTTCACCAGATACTGTGAGATAATAACATAAGTGACCCGCATTATTATTATGTATCTCCTTGAACTTGCGGTGCCCGATTTATTAGATGCTCGTGGGTGACACAGGTCCTAGGCTGTTTGGTTTTCTTTTATTTCTGTTCTTGTTTTTTGTCCTTTTATTATAATAGTCTTACATATGTCAAAGTAAACCAGTTTAAGTGCCATTGTTTATGTCATATTATATTCCTGGAATGTTCTGTATGTTCTCATTACTTGACTTGCTGTATGTAAACTTCCTTGATCCAATGTGATGTATTTTACAATCAGAGATGTGGGACTGATTTTACACAGTTGATCATAGTACACGCCCCCTCCTCCACCTGTCTCGTCGTCCACGCCACCTCCTCTTTCTCTGCCATGTTACGGTCGTTCTTTGAAGTGTGAGGAGGAGGCGTGGATGACGAGATAGGAGGAGAGGGCGTGTACTATGATGGATGACGCTCCGTGTCTTTGCTTAGCCAGCACTTCCGACTGAACAGAAGCACGGCGTGTCATCAACTGTGTTTACAGGCAGTGGAACCACAGGCAGAGCTCTGAAGAGCTCATGAAACATCCGCCCGGCCCACTGTCTGTAAATATAGTTGACGTGCTGTGCATTTGTTCAGCCGGAAGTGCTGCCTGAGCAAAGACACGGAACGTCACAGGAAATAAAAAATGTACTCCAGTTGCGGTCACGTGACCGCGAATTATAAGCATGTAACGCTGCCACATATAAACAGACATTATATTTGAAAAGTAAATGTACATGTCCCATTAGGTTAAAATAAAAATAAAATGTATTCCTTGACAACTCCTTTAAGCAGATATTAAAACCAATATAAGTTGAAAAACCCACTCATGTCAAATACACAAGAAAGTCAAATTTGCTTTCGCCCAATATTATTCTAGTAGATCAGACATGCTTTAAATTCATGTGGGTGTCCTCTGCCACAGTAACATTCCCAGAAAAATTGCAAGAATGCTTATAGCCAGAAAATGGTAACGTAGGTGTAATTCAAGCAATGAAAAAACATGCTGGAAAGGTCATACTTACTGCAAGTTCCTCCGCTGAACATTGGAACAGTTTCAAACATCATCTTGTGAAACAGCAGTGCCACTGGTCGGTAATCCAAATTATTTTTTAACAAGTAGCTGTAGTAATATACATAGCGCCTTTGGCTGGGAATTGTCACACCCTAAAAATATAAAAGGACAATTTTAACTCTGTTGAGTAGAGTATTCAGTCTCACATGGGTATTGCATGCTCTACACTTTTAGATCTTTTGTGCACGGCTTGTTTATTGTATATCAAATCATGACTTGGCAATATTTTTTATCTATTTTAATGAATATAACCAACTTTACGTATGCAAACAAGTATTAAAGGCAATGTGTCATGAAGATGGAGGGCCACACAACCCCCTCAGCAGATTAAGAATTAACAAAAACTGTACACATTCAATTGGGTGAAGATGTTCTTTTATAAAGAGGTCAGCCTCCATGAGTTTATAGGCCACTCACCTTCTTGTCTCGGGTACGCACTTCTCCATAAAAATCTAATGCTTCTTGTGCCTTTAGAAACTTGCCTCGATGTAGCAAATAAGCACAGATCATTACCCCTGTGCGTCCTTTGCCAGCTTTACAGTGGATTGCTGCTACATTGTCATTTTCACGTAGCCATTGGTCGAGATCTTCACAAAACGGTTTGATTAGTTCTAACTGTGGTGGATTGTGGTCTTCAAAAGGATACTGTGCAACTGCAAAGAAAGAACAAATGTATGCAGGTATTTATTTTTGTTAGGAAAACAAATTACACGAAGATATCGTCAATATATGTTAAAGCTGATAAAAAGGGGAAACTCTGATCTGTCATAGCTACATGCGAAATTAGGTTATAGATCAAGTCTGACATAAAGGGGTTATCCCAAGTAGACATGTATCCCCTATACACAGGATAGGGGATAAATGTCTGATTGCTGGCACCCCACCAATCACTAGACCGTAGTAAGTAGCCGCCCCCCGTTCCTCCTGCGCAGTTAGAGGAGCAGGAGTCAAGCATGGGCCCTGTCACTCCCTTCAATGTCTATGGGGCGGAAGGAAACAACCAAGTGCTGTACTCTGTCAGTCCCATTGACTTTAAAAGGAGTCGCACAACGCATGCTCGACCACCACTCCATTCAAAGTTCTCCTCACCAGGGCTGTGGAGTCAGTAAAGGTCCTTTTACACCGGCCGATATGCGGCCGGTGCAGCGAGCGCCGATCAACGAGACATCGTTGATCGGTGCTCGTTTGCTCCTGTCACACGGAGCTATGGATGGGGACGAGTGGTCGTTACTCTGATCGCTCGTCCCCATACATTATCATCATGTCGGTAGCACGTTTCCCAGTTTACACAGGGAGATGTGCTGCCGACAACGATAATATTTAGCTTTTTTTTTTGTTAAACAATACGACCAGCAGATGATCGAGCATTACATACTCCCATATTAGCTTTATCGAAGTGTCTTGGAAGTGAATAGACATCACCTCCAGCCAGGAAGCGATGTCTATTCACACTCCCGACACTTCGGTAAAGTTTCTTGGGGACTTACTCACACAGCACGGCATGATCTCACGAGTCATTCACAGAATCTTTACCAAAGTGTCGGGAGTGATGAATACACATCGCGTCCTGGCTGGAGGTGATGTCTATTCACTCCCAAGACACTTCGGTAAAACTAATATGGGAGTATGTGACTGCACAGTGTGATCTCACGAGATCATGCTGTGTTGCGAGTACTGCTAAAGATGAATGGAGAGAAGAAGTGTATGACGCCGATTGGTCAGTGTTATACACTTCTCTCCACAACGGCCAGGTGGTAAAAGTAAAAACACGCCCAGTTGTCTATTAAGAAACTAATTAGCATAAATCTAAAATTGTGCATAACTTGCTCAAAATTGATAGTTTTTCAAAATAAAAAACACTTGTCTACATTACAGCGCCGATAACATTATGTAGGAGATAGGGCACTTATAATGTGGTGACCGAGCCTCTAACTTTTTTGAGGAGGGGGGGGGGGGGGTGTTTTTTTGGGAGGAATGGAACTGCAATTCTTGTTGGCGTTTTGAGTTTACGCCATTTACCACGTGTTATAAATAGCTTCATTCCGTGAGTCGTTACGATGATATTAAATTTTAAGAAGTTTGTTTTAATACTTATACTTTCTTTAAAAAAAGTTTTTACTGTGCATATGTTTTTGTGTCGCAATATTTTAAGGGTATGTTCACACGCAAACTCAAAAACGTCAGAAAATACGGAGCTGTTTTCAAGGGAAAACAGCTCCTGATTTTCAGGCGTTTTTTAAGCTGAAAATGAATTTGGAGCTTCCTTTGAGGCGTTTTTCATAGTGTTCAATGGAAAAATCAGCTCCAAAAATGCCTCAAGAAGTGACATGCTACTTTTTACGGAGTGTCTTTTTACGCACCGTTTTTTAAAACAGCGGCGTAAAAAGACGCCCTGTATGAACTAAATGCTGTTTTTCCCATTGATTTCAATCGATGTTTATAGGCGTTCAGCTTCCGTTTTTTTAGGCGTTTTTCGAGGCGTAAACACCTCAAAATACGCCTGAAAACATACCCTAAGAGTCACAACACTATTACTTTGCCATTGACTTTGCTGTATGTGAGCCAGCTTATTACAGGCCGAGTTGTAGTTTTTATTGGTACCATTTTGGGGCGCATAGAACTTTTTGATCGCTTTTTTTGGAAGGCAGAATGAACAGAAAACAGCAGTTCTGGCATTGTTTTTTATTTAACGACGTTCACTCTGCAAGTTAAATAACGTGATTGTTTTATAGTTTGGGTCGTTACAGACGTGGCGATACCAATTATATGAAGCTTTTTAAAAAAAAAATCTGGGAGAGAAAATGGGTTTTTCATTATTTTTTTTCTTTTCAAAGATTTATTATAGACTTTATTGATCTATTTTATAATCCCATTATTGGACTTCACTGCACGATCGTTTGATCACTTTTATAATAGGCAAAAACTGTTGGCAGACTAGTTGGCATAAACTGTTGGCCTTTGCTAGGCCCCCAACTGCATTGAAAACCATCAGCAGCCCGCAATCGTGTTGCGGGGTTGCCGAAGGGGTGACAGAGGGATGCCCCTTCCCTTGTAACCTACTTAAATGCCACAGTAACGATTAAAAGCCAACGCAGATTCTGTCCATTAGAGCAGCAGCCCAGCTGTCAGACAGCCCGGCACCCAGCACTTGACGTGGGCTTTTGACCCAGGGCATCCCCCTTTCTCATTTTCCCTTTAAATGCTGCAGTCAGCTTTGATCGCAGTATTCAAGGGAATAGCGTCGGAATTAAGGTTTCTCTGATCTCCGCCATTAGAGCGGGGCTGCGGCTGTATAATACAGCCATTGCTTCTGACAAGTCTGCACACACGGTCAGCATGAGGTGATGCGGCCGGCGCAGCACAAATGAGCAGTGGCGCAGGCACTGAAGACAGAACATGGGGGTTTTGCAGTGTGCCCGCCATGTTCTCCGTCTTCAGTGCCAGCGCTCACTAGTGCAGCACCGGCCGCATCACACCATGCTGAATGCACGCCGCACAGCTTAGTATTGAAATACACTAATACACGGTATTAAACCGTTTGAGGGTGCATGGCATCGAAATAATATTGATATTTCGATGAATTGTGCAACATACACACACACACACACACAGCACTCTTTTTTTTTTTTTTTTTACAACATTAAAAAAAAACTATATTTTTTACTTTTTTTTTAAAAAATTATTAGTCCCCCTAGGGGATTTGAACCAGTGATCATTATATCGCTTGCATGATATATGGAAATACTAATGTATTGCAATATATTGCTATACTGACAGTCTCCTTTGAGGCAGCCCTCCCCGTTTATCGGCTGATCGTTTCCCTGTTTACACATTTCATATGACAGAGAAGAGAAAGGAGAGTTGATAACCGATTTTCTTTCGCTGCTAGAACTTCCCAGTCTTAAATTAATAGAAAATCACAATCATATAATTAAAATTTCAAAAAAACTTTTCAAATTCCTATGAAAGTAAATATGCAATAAGCTATGCCTTTAATAAATACAATATTAATATAGTATATTTCATGTTTAGTCGCATTTCTACCCACTCTACCCAAAACAGACACAGACTAACTTAACAGCCCTGCTCCTCACTGCGCTCGTGCATTAAGAAGTAACAGGTGATTTCGGACCCCCAGCGATCAGACATTGTGGATAGGAGATAAAGGTCTATCTTGGGACAACCCCTTTAAGGGGTTATTCCCATCTAAGACATTTGTGGCACATCCAGACAGACAATAATGAAAGAGGTGGTCGTGTATATGCTGGCTCTTTCCATTTGGTTTTATGAGAGTTACGGAAACAGGTGAGCAAGTGTGTCTGGCTGTTTCCGTAACTCCCATAGAAGTCACACTTATGGGCGGCCAACTCTCCATTCATTGTCTGCCTGGATGCAGCGGCCGTCTCACCACGACTCCAGTTCTCGACATAGAAACGGGTCCCAAAGGGTTGGGGTGGGGGGGGAGATCTGTCAATTTTCCACATGACAGTCATTTTTCATGATACTCACCTCTGCAGCTAAATTTGTTGGTATCATAATGTCGTTCAGCACATCTACAAGTAAAGCAGACATAGGTTAGATCAAGGGTCATTTTAACATGTCAGATCACCATACAGGGGACATGCTTATCTCTACCAATACCAACATACAGTCACCAAAATCAAATAAGGCTTCACTTCAAAGATTATCAAATTGTAAGTCAAACGTACTCTACTTTGTAACAAAAGAAAAATGCCTAATTATTTCCAATTCCTATTTGGAGCATGCTTTTGTCAAGCACATTACTCTGCATTATTTAAGGAGATATGCAATTAGGACCTCAGGCATTGATCTTGGACAGCTCTCCGAGTGCAGATGCCTTGTCATGTCATTATTGGCTTGGCTCCTTCAGAGGACAATATACTCCAGACTGACTGCCTTGGAAAATGATCTATGAACAACATGTCTGCACATTGTTAGATAATGTCTTGAAGAGGTGTTCAAACACGGCATAAAGGGGAAAGTCTCACTTCTAGTATATGGAATTCTAACAAATGCAAAAACCTGAACACAATAGAACAGAAAGTAAAAACTGCTGAAAAAAAATAAAAAATTGGCTCCACTACTGTAGACTTTAACACGAAGGGTAGGGCTGGGGAATTAATAAAAAAAACAAAAAAAAACGAAATTCAGCCCAATTAACAGACGTCATCTTGCGCATTTTAATTTTATCAATTGTTTTTTCCCCCCGTTTAAAACTATCTGCATCTTCACTCACAGCTACAGCAGTGGTGGATCATCCGTGTGACAATACAAGCTTTCCAGGTCTACAAGCTGAAATGTAGTCTATATATTTTATTCCCAAGTCAACACGTGGTTACAGGCCATGAAGTGGGCGAACGTCCAAGTCATTTAAAAGTAGATCATGTAACATGAATGCCTGCCAAAATTCCATCTAACCTCATCACTCCACCACTGCGACACAACTCTCCATTAGGCCCCTTCAACTAATTGTTTCAGGCATGCAAGTCTGTAAAACAATACCCATCCGCCCGGTCTACAGACATTACAAGGCGGCTACTTTCACCCAGAATACGATTTCCACTGGGGTGTTTAGAAAACGAGGCAACACCAAAGTATACTTACAGATTGTAGATCTTGTAATGGTTTTTATGCTTGGAGTCCAAAAACCTTGAAAAGAACAATAAGAATAAGATGGTTAGCAGCAGAAAGTGATATTAAATCGCACTTCTCTGGACTATGTGCTAGGGATGCACGGTGCATCGAAACTTCGATACTGTTTCGATACTGTGCATCCCTAAACGGTTCGATACCGCTATTTCCTGTATTTCGATACTGAGCTGTGCAGCCGCACAGCTCAGTATAGTAATACATGAATGTATGGGAGCGCGGCTGCGGCTGTGTAATTCAGCCACAGCCCCACTCCTGAGTCATGATAAGTGCGCGGGGTCAGGATGATGCGATGCGGCCGGCGCTGCACTAATGATTGCCGGCACTGAAGACAGAACATGGCGGGCGCTCTACAAAACACCTCCATGTTCTGTCTCCAGTGCCTGTGCTCATTAGTGCAGCGCCGGCCGCATCTCCTCATGCTGACCGCGCGCGCACTTCCTGTCAGGAGCGGGGCAATGGCTGTATTACACAGCCGCAGCCCCGCTCTATAACGGCGGAGATCAGAGAAACCTCTCATCTCTGCCGCTATTCCCCTGAATGCTGCGATCACAGCTGACTGCAGTATTCAGGAGAAAATGAGAAGGGGGGATGCCCCTGGATCGCGTCACAGGGAATTCCTGTGACGCGATCGAGGGCCATACCATATATGGGCAGACAGCCCAGGGTCTATTGACGGACCCCAGGGCTGTCTAACCAGATTTCTTGTTGTTAGGACATACCCAAGTATGTCCTAACAACTGCCTGTGTGCTCTCTGTCCACAGGCTAATGTACTGGCACATATCTGATATATGTCAGTACATTAAAGTTTAAAAATAAAGTAAAAACAAAGTATTGTTAAATTTAAAAAAAAATACACATTCACCTTTTTTTACAATAAACATTAAAATAAGTCTCAATACATAAAATACACACATTCAGTAATGGCGCGCACAACAATTTTTTTGTATCATTTATGATGTGTACGCTGTAAAAAAATGAAATAAACACGGCTTTCATTCACTTATTAATGTGAGGCGCGAGGTGCGATGAATTTAACCTCCATGTTCCTCACATTAATAGTAATTAACCCCATCATGTACCTCGCACATTAACCCAATATGACTGAGAAACATGATGGGATTAATTACTATTAATGTGAGGCGCGTTCAAAATTCATCACACGTCGCGCCTCACATCAGAAAACGGAAGAATTTTTTTTTTATTACTGTTGGCAAAAGTATCGAAATTGGTATCGAAATCGCAATACTAAACAAAGTATCGGTATCGAAGTCCAAATTCTGGTATCGTGACATCCCTACTATGTGCCACAGAGAGTAAAAGACATTGAGACAACTAAAAACGTAGTGGAGCAGCATTCTGCTGCATGGCTGTGTGAACATACCCTTTCTGGATTATTTCTTTTACATTACAATTTATTCTTATTTTTGCCCTACTTAAAAAGTTTTGATGCATTTTTGGAGCCAACCACAGGAGTGTTTGCAAAAGAAAGGAGCTGCATCAGTATTTTCTTTATACCTTTCCTTCCTTTTGGATCCACTGCTGGCTTTCGATTTAAAAATATAAAAATGGAGCCAAAAGCTGCCACAAAAGCTGAAATCAAAAACGTGTGTGTGATCCTGGCCTAAAGCTAACTTAGTACATTTAACTTAAAGAGAATCTGTCACCAGATTTCCAAATACAAGCTGCATACATTATTAAATAGATCGCATACCTGATGTACTTACTTTGAGAGGATTATACAACCATTCTTATATGGATTTTCAAAGTTTTCCTGCCGGATATTAAAATGAACATTTTATGAGTCTCAAGTCCCAGAAAATGCTCATTTTAATTTCAGGTGTTAAACTTTGAGAAAGGATTATACAGCCATGCAGATATGGATTCTTAGACCGGATGAAGCGGGCGTAATTGGTTTAAGAGTCACCCCACAATAAGTTTTTGGGCGCTGATTATGACCCATCGTAAATCAGAAGCCAAGAAACCCCCCCCCCCCCCCAATGATTTCAATGAGAGGCAGAGACCACATACTCTTTATTCGAGCGGTTTCTGCCTCTGAACCCGCATTGAGTTCAAAGGAAGGCAGGAAAAACCTGCGGCACTCATTTGGAGCGCTTTTTTGCATTTGCGTCAATGGTTTAATTAAATAGCGGGGGAAATAAAAAGAAATGCAGAAAAAACGCATCAAACAAGGCTGACAATACAAATTCCACGCACAAACTTTAGCTGCCTGTCAAAAAAAAATAAAACTGAACTAGGCCTTAGGGTGCAGTCACACGCGGCAGATTTTGTTGAAGAAATTTCTGGGACTGAATATCAGTTCCATTATCTGAATCTGGTTGTTTCTGCAGCAGGTGCATGGATTTCTGAAAGTTCCATTCAGATAAAAGGAAATTATTCAGTCGCAGAAATATCTGCAACAAAACCTGCCGCGTGTGACCGCACCCTCAGGGTAAGTTCACACGTAGTTTTTTCAGACGTATTTCTGAAAATAAAGGCTTTGAAATTCGCCTGGAAAAAAGCACTAGCAAAACGCTTACAGCTTTCCATTGAATTCAATGGGAAATACATGGGGCTGTTCACATAAGGTGTATATTTACGCTGCTTAATTTAAAAAAAAAAAAGCCTTGTAAAAGGGAGTAGCATGTCACTTCTTGAGGCGTTTTTGGAGCCGATTTGCCATTGACACTATGAAAAGTGCTCAAAAAAAAGCCTCAACTGGAAAAAAAAGTTAAAATCTTCAGCTTCAAAGACGCCTTGAAATCAGAGGCGGTTGAAAACAGATCTGTAAATTTCAGCCACTTCTTTTTGTACGTGTGAACATACCGAGAGATCTAATAATGGATGCAGTTTGTATTGTGCAATCTGATGACAGCTCCTCTATAAAAATGGTCAATTTTGATCTTTGAGGACCTCTCAGGGTTATTTTAACAAATAGTTGTATTTCACATAAAATAAAATTCTGTATCATCATCTTATAATGCTGCGTTATCTTGTTCCTGTTACTCCTCTTAGAAATGTATGAATAAATTGACAACTGGGTGTTACTATTCCCCTTATCAATAGGTGGCATCCCTATACAGTCAGCAATGATTGGACTTTGTAGGGACACCCCTCCCCTCCGCCCAACTGGTAACAATCAGTTGTCAATTTATTCATGTATTTCTAGAAGAAATAAGTTTAACGGATTTCTAAGAAATGGTTTTCCAGAATTGTTATTTCAAGGGGAACACGTATTTACTAAAACAGACATGTCAGGAGAGCTGACCGGTCCTACCCTTCTTTAAAACAAAACAGTAAGTTATGAGTTTGAGCAGTGAATTCGGATTTACTAACACACAGCAATTTAATACCCGGTGTAAAGATCTTCTCTGCCAATGTCCTCATAAAGAGCTCGATGCCCTGGTAGTTCAGTATTCAGGAACTTCACAGCAACAAATCAAAATTCAGCTTTTTTTTCTAGCACAGGGAGTTCTCATGGTGTGATGAGTGACCATGTCTCTATGATATTAACTGGTTCCCGACCGCTGGCTGTATTTTTACGGCCTGCGGTCAGGGTCCTTAAAACCCGAGCCATAGACTTTTTACGGCTCGGGTTTTAACTTGCTGCCCGCGCGATCGGGCAGCTGAATATTGGGTCTCCGGCTGTCAGTGACTGCCGGTCCCCCCCTGAGGAGAGGATAGAAGCAGCTTTAGCTGCTTCTGTCTTCTCCGATGTATTTTTACACAGCGCTCAATGAACGCTGTGTATAGGAATAGAGGCAGCGGCCGCGCCGCTGTCTCTATTCCTCCCGGTGATCATGTGACTGGTCACATGATCGCTGGGTGCCGTTACTGACAGGCTGCTGCTGGGTCTAACAAGACCCAGCACAGCCCTATTAGTGACAATCGTCACTATGAGAGGGCTGATTTCCCCTGTAACTGGGGCTGCTGTGCAGCTCCAGTTACAGGGGAGAAGATGGTGTAAAAGAAAGAAAAAAAATATATAAAGTTCCCCAAAGGTCTTTTTTGACCTTTGAGGGACAGACCATAGTAATAAAAAAATAATAAAGTAAAGTGCAAAAAAATGTAATAATAAATACACATAAAATACCCACCCCCCAAAAAAACAGTTCCCCCCCCCCCCACCAATCATTGTTGTAACGCTAGCGCTGACCCAATTACTCTAATATAGACATGTAATATATTAAAATTTACGGTAGACAATGACGATCACAAATAAAAGGTGCAAGAAAGGGGCAGGAAGTGTTTTGGGTGCCTTGGTATAAAAGCTTCAGGTCAGAACATTTGACTAGTCTGCCATCTTCAGCGACCTGGGTTGCGTGTGTAGAACCATGAAGAACACTTCCGCGTACACATGAATTACATGACTGTAGTTGGCGTTCAGAGATTTCTAAAGCTCCCGCATATACACATAGGATTGATCCTTCCACCTTTTTATGGACACTTCCATTAATGCATCCATGACAGAGCTCCAGCAGCGTGCCATTACCAGCAGACACAAAACTGGTAGTGAGAATTTTGTTTTTCCTAGTAAATATACACTGAATACAGCCATTGTACTTAAGTTTTAATGATCTCAAGAAACGGGTGAGGGGTCTTTGATCTCCAAATCAATATGCATTTTTCCACTCCAGCTCTCTTCACTGCATCTGTTTCTAACTTCCTGTTTGGCTCCGTGACTGTGCAGTCTGCAGAAACAGGCTTTTCTGGGCGCTCGTTGTTCCATCAGGAAGCATATGCTGCAAACAGCTCAGGATCTATGGCCTACGTTTCATATAGTAGTTTTTTTTTTTACTAGTTCATTACCAAGACTATTAAGGTTTGTGAAAACAAGTGCACAGCTAAATACATCTAGGATCTGACTTTAGTGGGTGGAGAGAAACACGTGTCATCCACCACAAAGTTTGAGAAATGAGATGCCAGTGTGGGTAGTCACCATCATATTCAGTGTAAACCTGTATGCACACTTAGGCCGGATTCACACGAGCGTGTGCATTTTGCGCACGCAAAAAATGTGGCGTTTTGCACGCGCAAAAGGCACTTAACAGCTCCGTGTGTCATCACCATATGATGCGCGGCTGCGTGTTTTTTGCGCAACCGCCATCATTATGACACTCCATTTGGATGTTCGTAAACAGAAAACCACGTGGTGCTTTTCTGTTTTCACTCATAGTTTTACAGCTGTTGCGCAAATCACACGCGTCCGACAGAAGTGCTTCCGTGTGGTGCGCGTGATTTTCACGCTCCCATTGACTTCAATGGGTGCGTGATGCGCGAAATGCACAAACAACGGACATGTCGTGAGTTTTTCGCAGCGGACTGACGCTGCGTAAAAATCACGCAACTGTCTACACGGCACCATAGACTAATATAGGTCCGTGCGACGCGCGTGATTTGCACAGACGTATATCCCATTTGTCTGAATAAGCTCTTAGGGTATGTGCACACGACCTCTTTTCAGACGTAATGGAGGCGCTTTACGCCTCGAATTACGCCTGAAAAGATGGCTCGAAATACGTCGGCAATCATCTGCCCATTGCCTGCAATGGGTCTTCCGATGTTCTGTGCAGACGAGCTGTCATTTTACGCGTCGCTGAAAACAGCTCTGTATTTTCAGACGTATTTTGTTAATCGTGTGAACATACCCTAACCGTTATTTCACCCTAAAAAGGAGACCGATGATGGTCTTAGCAGTAAGAACTTCCTCATACTTCGTATAGAAATCATAGCTACAGAACAATATCAGTGCATTAGGAGGATTCTTATCTCGGCTGTATGGGTGCTCCTTGTGTAACTGGTAACCAGTGCTATGTTACACCTTTATTTGTCATTGCACAGCGTGGCTCGCGGCCAAACCTTAATACTGATAAGTCTGAAAGAAGAGAAGACACTTGCAGGCACTGTAAGTATGAGGACATGTAGGGTGCAGGCTCCAGGGGTGGTTCCCTGATCTAGATTCCTGGGGCCTTGCAGGGGAAAAGGAAAGGCAAAAAAAGTACATATATTTCAAATACAAAAAACCTTAAACTATGCACCTTCATGATGTTCAATTAGAACTCCATTGTTTTAATGCTAAATGTATACTTTCTTGGTACTACATACAAACATTAAAGGGAATATCCGGGGACGAAAAAAAATATAAATCCCAAGTAATTTTAGGTTTTCATTTTTAATTCTGTACTGAATGGTGCAGATCAATCCCGATGCAGGGGTGCCATTAGTCCTGTAGCTTGCCTAATATTGGTGATGCGCTGACTGAGGGGAATTTTTTTTTACGGTGTTCATCCTGTGGGTTAAATGTTATATTATGATGGTTTGGACTTTTACAGGACGCGGTGATACTAGTTATGTTAGTTTTTTTTCTTTTGTTACATTGCTTTTGGGGGAAACCGGGAAATGGGCGTTTTGCTTTTTTTTAACATATATAATTGTTGGATCGATTCCATGATATACTGAAACACGAATGTATTGCAGTACATTGTGATTCTGATAGGCTTTAATAGGTGTATAAAGTTGGCAGACCTAAGGTCTTAATTAGGCCACAAGGCTGCCATGACGACCATCTACACCCAGTGATCGCACAGTGGGTGGGCGGCAATGGCATGTCAGACAGAGCCACCGCCTCAATCTAATGGCTTAGACGCCACAGTCACTATTGACCACAGCATCTATGGGGTTAAACGAGTGGAATCACGCTTGTTACACTTTAGTGTCTGCTGTAAGATACAGCGGACACCCTTTCTATGTAGCGGGCTCAGCCTGTGAGTCCACTCCTCCGCCCGCCCCATATATATGTATGTAGGTAGGTAGGAAAGGGGTAAAGTAATATGCAGTATTCATGCAAAGGTCGTATTTTTATATTTTTTGCCTGTGACCCCCTAGGTGCTGTTTTGGGAGAGACGGAGTAGAATCAGTCCCTTTCCTCCTCTGGCAGCTGACAATATAGTCACTTCTTACTTTCCGTGCAGATCGGTAACATGGGATTCAGAGTAGTGAAGATGTTTCCTGTGTGACGTCCATAGTATACTTACCAATGAAAATGTAATGAAATAAAACAATAAAGACCGTGTCTGTGCAAGGTTCATATCTGCTTTGAAGAGGAGATTTACACAGTCCTAACAAGCTAAGGAGTCTTCTCGGCTATACTGCCACGCTACTGCAGTAGCTCTGCTCCTTCCCTGACTAGAAGGGCAGAAAGCAATTTCTACTGGCTGCTCTGTAGTGAACAGAGAATCACTATGCAGAGCCCGGGCTGTGGGGGGAGTGACTGAGCATGTGTGTCCACCAGCACTCCGTTTACTAGGTGGTTGTGCACATTGCTATATACTTTAAAACACCAGGTGGAGCCATACTATGTAAGAGTCCAAACACTTTACTGGATTTTTTTTTTTTAACAGAATGCAAGACTGTGTTGGAGGCCCCGTTCGCTGCATGCAGTACTTTTTTTTCCCCTGTCAAGCCAACAGAAGCAGTAATGTGTCGTGGCTTCAGTTAAAAACAAAAGTGATGAAGCAAATGTGAACAGAGCTTAATTAGAAAACTGTTTTTAGGATTTATGCAATGAATATATTTAATGGTGAGTTCGTGTCAGTAAATATTCTTTGTATAATGCAAAGTTAAACTATTTTCCAATATAACTTCTGTATCAATTCCCTGTCATTTTCAAGATCTCTGCATGCAGTCATTTACCAGAAACCTTCATTGTTTACTTTGTGGCTTAACCCCTTCCCCCTGCTGGCATTCTGGGCCCTAATGTCCAAGCCATTTTTTACATTTTTCCATTGTCACATTCGAAGAGCTGTAACTTTTTTATTTTTGCGTCGGCATAGCTGTATAAGGTCTTGTTTTTTGCGGGACGACTTGCAGTTTTTATTGGTACCATTTGAGAGTAGATGCTACTTTTTGATCACTTTCTATCACATTTTTTTTAAGTCAGGATTAACAGAAAACAGCAATTTTTCCATTGTTTTTTATTTTATTTTTTACGGCGTTCACAGTGCGGGTTAAATAATGTAACAGCTTTATAGTCGGGGTCGTTACGGACGCGGCGATACCAAATATGTGTAACTTTTTTGCTTTATTGTAGTTTTTTTTAATAGTAAAGCATTTTGTAAGGGGAAAAGCTGGGTTTTCCATATTTTTTTTTTCACTTTTTTTTTAAATTAACTTTATTTAACTTTTTTTACTTTTATACTAGTCCCACTAGGGGACACTGCAATACTTTTGTATTGCAGTGTATTACTGCCTGTCCGTTTAAAACGGACAGGCATCTGCTAGGTCATGCCTGCGGCATGATCTAGCAGGCATTCGCTGCAGGCAGACCTGGGGGTCTTTATTAGACCCCCGGCTGCCATAGAAGACACAGACACTCGGCGATTTTATCGCCGGGTGTCAGTGAGATGAGAGGGAGCTCCCTCCCTCTCTCCAAAACCATTCAGATGCGGTGCTCGCTATTGTGCACCGCATCTGAAGGGTTAAACAGGTTAGATCTATACTAATATCGATCTCACCCGGCAGAGCAGGGACGCCCCCAGCCCTCAGCTGCTTCTGGCAGCTGACAGCAGGGAGATTTCACGGCTCCCTGCTCTGTTTACTTTATTCTAATGCAGCGACGTAGTTTGGCGGCGCTCTAGAATAAAGCCCACTAATGACCGCCGTAAAAAGACGTATCGGCGGTCATTAAGGGGTTAAAATCTGTCCGGGTCATGTGATGATCACAGGTGCTGGGAGAATTACTGTTGCAGTATGTGTACCAAAAATTAGTCTTCTAAAGAACTGTGCACCTGTGTGTCCATCACAAGACCAGGACAGCTATATAACAAAGGTGCCTACAAAATGACAGAAAGCACAGATCTTGAAAATCTTGAGGAATTGATTCAGTTCGTACAGTGGATATTGCATAATTTTTCATCATATAATAAATAATCCTTATTTGCTGAAACCATGTACATATATTCAGAAGTGGGGGGTAAAAGTCAGGACAGCTTTGTAAACCAGGCACGCACATTTCCTATGACAAGGTATAGGTTAATTTCACAACACTTAAAAAGGTCTTCACTTCCTCCACATCAGACAGAGTTACGGTATGCTGAAATATGCTGCAGCACTCCCCCGCGTCTGTCTAGGCACTCCTGTGTCCATCAAACCTGCACAGATACAGTTCCGTCATCACCGGGAAGATTCGCCTGACAAGTGTTAACCCTTTATCAAGAGTTCTCAAATAAAAATCTAAAACTTGATTCATTGGAACATTGAGAAAAAGCCAAATCAAATAATAATGTATATGTTCATAATATTGGTGTACCAATCGCTTCTAAAGTGAATTATTTATTGTTATCACTAGGCACAGCACTATTGGATAAACTTCAGGTGATCAGAGGTATTAATGGAGCCATTCATACAAGCAGTCAAAACACACCTGTGCTAAGAAGGACATTGCCGGGAGAGGCAGCACAACTTATATGTACTGTAGCTGCCTAGTCAATCCTTGCCAATACCAGAGCAGACCAAAAGATTGTCCATAGCAATCGTGCTGATCAAGGATTTATAGAATAAAAACTGGAATCTGGCTGCTACGGGCAAAAAAAATTAAAACGGATACCGATAAGGGTCACAATCACTGAAACAGTTTCACTGCAAAAGGCCCAACACATGGTGTCGACATTTGTAGTCCATCTGTATAAAGCGTCCTGAGGAAAGCATAGAAAAACTTTTTAACTAGGGTCACTATTCATTCTATCAAGGTTTAGATGCTATGTGTAAAAAAAAAAAAAGAAAGCACAATCTGAGTGGTCTTGAAGATGCCACCATCACTATGACATTTTTGTAAGTCTGCGGATCAAAGAGTCTGATCTTACTTTCTCATACTGCTCCAACAAGAATAAAATTACAGCTTTGTCTGCAATGGAGAGCAGGAAATGCTCTACTCTTCCCCCCCAGTCCCCCTCTATTTTTGGTTTGAGGTGGAGTACCAGATTTTGACAGGCTCTTTAACGTCAAAAGTTTATGGGAGTGTTTGCATACTGTATTTTTTATCATTCATCTTTAGTTTTAGGGTCCCTTTAACTGAAGGCCACAAACGAGATTATATTTTTGAGCACACAAATTTATCTTGCCAACCACTGCAAATTTAGAGGAGAAAATTAAAAAACAAAAAGAAGAAACCTTGGGCTGAACAACCCGGATATATAAAGCTTTCATGAAGCAGTTTCCAGTCCGCTGCTGTATAACATGACCACAGATTTACAATAGTGATCTCCTGCCTCAAATCAGACCTCATTTGATTATATACAGAACAAAAGGCATACAGGAACCACCAGTCTGATGACGTGCTTTACCATGGATGGCATTTTGGTGCCTTTGTGTAGCTGCACATCCTGTTAGAAAATGAAGGAAGCTATTTAGACAATGCAATCTGGGTCACATCTAGTTCACTTGTAGCCATTTGGATGGTTAGGAGCAAAATCCCACTCAAACAGAGTTTGAAAACAAGTATGTGAACCATGGCAAACTAACATGTAATATACTTTTAAAAATATGAATAAGGCTTTGTTCACATATCCGTTATGGCTCTATTCTGATGTTCCGTCAGAGGTTTCCGTCAGAATAGAGCCCTGACACAAACACAAACCATAGGGTTCCGTCGTTTTGAAGGAATCAATAGTGCAGTCGACTACGCTATTGATTCCGTCAAAACGACGGAACCCTTGCACAACTAAGACAAACGGAAACCATTGGGACAGGATCCGTCACCATTGAAATAAATGGTGATGGAAACCTAGGGTTTCCGTTTGTGTTAGTCAGGGCTCTATTCTGACGGAAACATCCGACGGAACGTCAGAATAGAGACATAACGGATATGTGATCGAAGCCTAACCTAGGCCAAAGACAAAAGGTGTAAGTGGAAGAATGGATGAGGCTGCAAACTTCTAAAACTTAAGGTGGCCATACACACAGGACAATTGATAAGTAGACAATGTCAACCATAACTAAGGTCTGTCAGTTAGAAAATTTGCAAAACGAACGTTACAAGTGCCCAATACCAATCGTCAAAAAAAAAACAAAAAACAGGTCACCAGTGTTGAAAACGTTTGTCAGAGTATGGAAAGAAGTTGAATTTGTATGGGCCACTTGTACCACCACCAATGACCGTCCTGCAAATGACCCAAGAGTAAAAGGGTTTGTCACTTCCCTCAATACGTAATTGGGTAATTTTATGGTCACCATCAGACATGTAAAGACACGTTGCATGACTATGACAGCTAACATATGAAATATGTATGGAGAGATGTCAGCCTAACCAATAGGGGGAAAATCCCCCTACTCTCTAATTTGTATGACCAGCTTTACATTTCACATCACTCTAAGGACTAGTCCACACTAACGGAGTTGAAGCGTATTTTCCATCCGGAATTGGACGGAAAACACGCAGAATACAGTAGCAGCAAAGTGGGTGAGATTTGACAAATCTCATCCACACGCTGCAAACATTTTCCATGCAGAATTTCACCCTCGTTGCGTATTTTTCGTACGGCAGCATATACATTCCTGGACTGAATTGCTGAATTTTTCAGACGTCACCATCTCCTAGCATTGAGAAAAACGCTGCAAGATCCACACCATTTTCTGCAGTAAAAACCCGCAGGAAATGGTGCGTTTTTTTCCGCAGCAGAATTTCTGCAGAAATTTTCTGCAGCAATTCCGTTACGTGTGGACAAGCCCTTAAGGGAACCTGTCACCAGCATTTTACCTATTGAACTTTACTTATCCCTCACTGGCCGCTGCTATCAAAAGTTCATTGCCGTTATCGCCTCTCCTAAACTCCTCCTCAGACTGTAAATAACGGTCTGCAAACATTTTGCGCCTTTTGTGTGTCCCTTTGTGCGCACACACCAGAAGACGACAATGCACGTACGCAGGATTGTGTGTGCTGGGGGAGGGGAGGAGCTGTCAATCAAAAGTAAGGAGGCGGAGTAAACTCGGAAAGACTTGAGGAATGAAGATATGACTCTTTTCAAACGAAGATTTGACTCTCATGCTCATTAGCATACGGTGTGGGAACACTAAAAAACGGAATACTAAAGCTACAGAGCCGACTAAGACAATTATAGGTTATATAGAAATGATTTTTCACCCTTTACCAGGTATTGCTGGTTTAATAGGTGAAATGCTGGTGACAGATTCTTTAACCTTATGCAATTCAGAAATAAGAACCCATACAATCTCAAAAATATCAGAACATTTTTATTTGTTTTCTTTAACTTACCTTACTACATCATCTATATTGTTTCTGTATACACCTTCGAGTCTTTCTGCCGGAAACCCCATGGCAATTATGTTAGGATAAATATCTGAGCATGAATCGTTAAGGAAATCAAGTGCAATTGTATTTTGACCTTTGTGTATTAGCAGCAATCATTGTATTAGACATTAGGTTAAGGTGCATGTTCCGAAAGTATCTATAGGCTCTGTTCACATTGAGACTGCAGGCTGCGATACTTAGTATCTCAAAAGAATAAAAAGGGGAGGAGCTTTTGCCATACGCCTGCTTCCTAGAAACCTATGGGAACTTTCCATTAAAACAAACATATACATCACATAAAAGCAAAACATTGTGTGAACAAAAACTTTATAATAAACAAAACACTCAAGATATGCAGCTACTTTGTTCAATAATTAGGAGTTTGCATATCCATTAAACTTGACGCCAGGAGCAAGATCCTAGGTTCAAAGGGTGAGATTTATCAAGAGTAAAATAAAAAAAAAGTGGGGTAGTTGCCTGTGGTAACCAATAAGATTCCAGCTTTCATTTTTCAGTAGTTTTTCTAAAGATGAAAGATGCAAATCTGATTGGTCAATATGGGGCAACTACTCTACTTTACTTTTGAAAAACCTCCCTTACAAACTACCTGGCACCTGGGTTTTGTCCAGCCCTGCATTAGATACAATCCGAGCATGTTAAGATTCAAAAGTACCAAGCGATAGAATAACCTAGTAACATTTTATACCAATAGAAAAGTCCAGTGACCACAAGCATAAGAAATCAGTCTTATTGCCCAGTGAAATTTCTCTGCTTTACCAAGTAATACATATCAAATATCAAGAACTGAGAAACCCCATACTATATTCTAAGGGCAGTTGCACGAGTGCCACTCGGGTCGTTTTCACGGCATCCAAGTGGCACCGGATAGTTTTCACGGACCCATTCACTTTAGGCCTCCTGCACTCAGCCGTAGCAGTGTCCACAGTGCATGATTATGGCACGAACGGACCGTGGAGTGTTATCCGCAGGCGACCAGAACCACGGACCGTGCACACACAAGATGTGCATTCATTTCAATGAGCCAGGACCGCAATTGCGGACCATAAAATGACATGTCCTATATATTTTTTTTGCGGTCTGGGTTCTGCGCAAAGCATGGACCGTGGAAAACCTATTCATGTGCATTGGCCCATCGGATACTATGTGTTTTATACTATCCGCAATCGCGGATAGCATGCGGCCACAAAACTAGTCGTGTGCATTACGCCTTAGAGGTTGAATCGAATGTGTGAAAACGGACCCAACTTTCTGATCCATGGAAAGGAAGGACACGTACTGTATTTCAACGGATCACGGACAGGACCCAGACAGACGACACGGTCTGGTGAATTAGGCACAAACCATTTTTGAGTCCATTTTAATAAAATACAAAAAATAAATAAAAATGGTTTGCAAAGATGGACATAATCTTTGAAGCAGCACTCCAGATTTCCCCTTACTGAAGCGCTGTAAATGTATGACGACTCCCTGAATATATTTTTGTATGCTTTTCTATTTATTTGTAGAAGCATTCTGTCCCTGCAGTAATGGGGGTTCGCTCTCCATGCACTGACTTCTGGGCTTGTGCTTATACACAGCAGCAAATCTGAGCCCGCAGAGCATGAGGGTGGGAAAGATCAGCCGTCTACACAGGAGGGGTGTTCCAGACTTAGACCTCCAAGCTTCATTCATTAACCATACAGTTCCCTATTATGAGCTAAAAAGCAATACATACTTAAAAAATAGGTCAGAATAGAGTGGCTGAAATATAATCTTTTAGTACTAAAATGGAATCCCATACAGAACTGCACTACACAGGCATATAAACATCTTAAAGGCTATGTACACCTTTGAAAATCTGTATCTCAAAAAGTAAAAATAACTTATTTCATAGTTACATGTCAGAAGTTTTGATCGGTGGAGGTCCGAGCACTGAGACCCCCACCGATCACTAAAACGAGGTGGCAGAAGTGCTCGGTGAGCGCTGAGCCGCTTTGTTTCGGATAGTATTTTTTCTCGAAAAGCCGATGTAGCGATGACTTTCTATTGAGTCCGTACATCAGCTTTCTGAGAAAAGCCGATCAAAAACCAAGCAGCTCAGTGCTCACCCAAGCGCTTCTGTAGCTTTGTTTTAGCGATCGGTGGGGGTCTGTGCTGTGCCCCCACGATCAAAGCTTCTGACGTGTCACTATGGCATGTCAGAAGTTTTCTGAAAATTTAGTTAACAAAAAAGTATTTAGAAAGTTGAATAAAACTTTTATTTTTTTTTAATAAAAAAAAATTAACAAAAAACATAAATAGCTTTTTAAAAAGGTGTACATAGCCTTTAACTATACACTGAGAAATAGCATATTCAGGGATGTACAAAAAACAGCAATAATTATACGGTTAACAAAAGCAAAGACGTACTGTCCAGCATGTGATTCCCTTGCAGCACTGCCATAGGAGAAATTTTAGTGTTTAAAAAGTTCCCGATCAAATCTATGGGCTACCCGCGTAATGCATGAATGTGCTGTGTCCTCCATAGATGTTCTTTGCGCCTAACAGATGAAAGGCCTAAATGTAGGGTATATTGAAAAAAGAAATTAAACCAGATCAACCTCTAAAAACTATGCGCCATTCCTTATAATAGTAGTATGATTATTTTATGTAAAATATAAAATACAATAGGAGGCGGCATATCAGAACCATAATGAGAAAGTGTTCACCCGAGGTTTAATTTTCCCAGCACCAAACTGGCCGGCTGCTATAAGCAACAAAGGCAAAATCCATGTACAGGTTGGTGAACAATCAGAGATAAAACATGGTCATTCACTAAGCTCCATTATATCATTCTTACATAAATATATCAAGATTCCAACAACCCAGCACATCTACAACAGTCCTACTATTTTGAGCAAGTCATGAAGGTCATAAATACATATCATGTTATCTAATATGCTTTGCACAACAAGACAATGAAAACAAAAAGGACTGAAATATTCGCGTAGACCACTTATGGGAAACTTTTTTCCGTTTTCATTTGCAGCAACTCCTTACTAAATACATTCCACAACAATTACCAAGCAGCAAGAATGGAAATCCAGCCATTCTAAAAATGCCTTGTTCTTAAAATCTTCCTTCCTCAAACTTTTCCTGCTTTTCCAAGATCAAATCTTAAACTACAAGACAGGCCCTTCTGTGCAATGGAACAAGATCTTTTGTCTAGGAAAACAGAACAGTAAGCAAAAGAGTATGTAAAAAAAAAAAATTTCATCCAGCATGAGTGGGACTTGATAAGTGTGAATTATTGAACAATTTGGACTATTGGAAGGTCAATCAAAACATTCTCTTTGGAAACTGAATACATGCTTGGGGACTGTGCTATCCCAAAGTTGCCATTAAATCTGTTAAAATGTCAGCCCCCTCTGCTTAACCCCTTAGTGACCACTAATACGCCTTTTTACGTCGGTCACTAATGGGCTTTAGGCTAGGCTGACGCCTTTTCACGTCAGCCTAGTCTAAGTCCTGCACGGGTCTCCCGTGCAGGCAGGAGCCGGGGCTCTGCTGTCTGATGACAGCTGAGCTCCTGCTCCAACGCCCGCGATCGAAGTTTACTTCGATCGCGGCCATTTAACCCGTTAAATGCCGCCGTCAATAGCGACTGCGGCATTTAACTTTGTTTACAGAGGGAGTGCGCTCCCTCTGTCACCCATCGGCGGCCCGCGAATGCAATCGCGGGTCTCCGATGGGGTGTCATGGCAGCTGGGGGCCTGATAAAAGCCCCCAGGTCTGCCCTGGACATATGCCTGTTAGGACGCGCCGGAGGCACGTCCTAACAGATTGCCTGTCAGATTTACACTGACAGGCAATAATGCTCTGGTATACGAAGTATACCAGAGCATTATAGCAGCGATCGGAATATCGCACAGTAAAGTCCCCTAGTGGGACTAATAAAATAAGTCAAAGTGAAATAAAGATTATTAATAAAAAGTACAGTAAAAAAATAAATAAAACCATTTTTTCCATAAAAAGTGGTTTTATTTAGTAAAAGTGTAAAAAAAAAAAAAAAAAACACACATATGTGGTATCGCCGCGACCGTAATGACTCCATTAATAAAGTTAGTATGTCATTTAAACCGCAAGGTGAACACCGTAAAAAAAAAACCGCAAAAAACCATGGCGAAATTGCTATTTTTTTCCATTGCCCCCCAAAAGTGTCATAATAAAAATGAATTAATAAGTCCCATGCACCCCAAAACAGTACCATTCAAAACTACGTCTTGTCCCGCAGAAAACAAGCCCAAAAAATCACTACATTGATGGAAAAATAAAAAAAATACGGCTCTTGGAAAGCGACGATGCAAAAACAAATAATTTTAGTTCAAAAGTGTTTTTATTGTGCAAAAGTCGTAAAACATAAAAAAAAACTCTACATATGTGGTATCGCCGTAATCGTACCGACCCATAGAATAAATGTAACATGTTATTTACGTCGCACAGTGAACGGCGTCAATTTAAAAACGCATAGAACAATGGCGGAATTTCAGGTTTTTTTTATAATCCCCCCCAAAAAGGTTAATAAAAGTTAATATAAAAATTATATGTACCCAAAAATGGTGCTATTAAAAGGCACAACTAATCCCGCAAAAAACAAGTCCTCAAACAGCTATGTAGACGAAAAAATAAAAAAGTTATAGCTCTTTGAATGCGACTATAGAAAAACGAATAAAATAGCTTGGTCATTAGGGCCTAAAATGGGCTGGTCACTAAGGGGTTAAAATACAGCTATAGGGGGCTAAGGCAGAAGTTTGACAATATTGTGTTCTTTGCAGGATTAATTGGTCAACCTGAGATCTACAGAAGCAATTGATATAACGACATGATCTCACGTGGCAGAAGAGTAACTAAACGTTTAAAAAAACGTTTAACACGCCATAGTGACTTGTCAAAAGTTTTGATCAGTGGGGGTCCGAGCACGGAGACCCCCACCAATAGCTAAAATGAAGCAGCAGAAGTATTCAGGTGAGCGCAGTGCCTCTTTGGAAAGCCATGATAGCAGTGTATGGATTTCTATACACCGCTCTGAAGAAAGCCAATCAAAAACGAAGCAGCACAGCGATGACCCAGGCGGTTCTGCTTCTTTGTTTTAGTGATCAGTGGGGTATCAGTACTCGTACCCCCACCGATCAAAACTTCTCACGTCACTATGACATGTCAAAAGGTTTTTAAAAGTTTAGTTACACTTTAGTATGATTTTCAGGCACTAAATTTTCCTTATACATTTGAAAGCACATGCAAGGTTTTCTGCAATTTCAATTCAGATGAATGGGACAGTCGCAAAACCTGCCACATGTGAATATGCCTTAAATTATCCCTCCTGTTTTACTCTGCCACCCAAACTAAAATCTGGTGAGGAGAGACGCTCCTGCATGCTGGGTGGCACGAAATCATACGCCACGCATTTCCGTTGTATTTTACAGCTGACACCTCGCATTAACCACTTAGATGCTGCGGTTAACAGCGACCACGGCATCTAAGGAGCCTAGCTGTTTCTTATTTTTTCCTTTATTACTTATATATATTCTGCTCTAGTCGTTCTATACCAATTGCATATTTTCATATGCAATATTATATATACATATATGCGAGTGTATGTGATATTTGTCATTCTATCACACACGATGAATAATTCTTGTTTGTTATAATGCACAGTATACATTCAAACACTGTACATTTGTTGACATACCCTTTAGTAAAACAGGCTAAAAAAATATATATTTTTTTGTACATAGTTCAACTTTAAACAAAAAAACAAAAAACTTTTCCCATTAAAAAAAAAAAAAAAAAAAAAAAAGGACAATGTAATTAATAAGAATTCAGTTAAGTGCTATAGTTGTGTCCATAATAGGCTAAACTATTTATCTCACAGGGTGAATGCCATTTAAAAAAAAACTGAATTGGTTTATCAAAAACAAAACCAGAATTGATGTTTTTTTTGTTCAGCTTGCCTCCCCCCAAAAAATGGAATAAAGGATGATCAAATAGTCGTACGTACCCTCAAAAAGGTACCAATAAAAACTGCAGCTCGCTTCTCAAAAAGCCTTCACATAGCTCCATCGTCAGGAACAAAGTTAGGGGTCTCAGAACACGGCAACACATCAAAAAAATAAAACTGTCTTTGTCCTGAAAGGATTAGAAAAACATGGCTGCTTTCTTCTAACAATTGCACCTACACTCTATTGGCGTGAATGGAGTCGAGCTGCATAACCACACAACCTCTGGACAGGTGTGTCACTGTTTTTGGTAGAAAGACTACATGTTTTTCTAACTTTGCGCAAGCCCCTTTAAAGGGAATGTGTTGCCAGAAAAACATGTTTTTTTTTTAAAAATTAAACATTTAGTGTGTGGGCGATTAAACACTGTTCAAATTTTTTTTATTTTTTTGCACGAGTCCAGGTAATATTATAAATTTTTTCTAATTTATAATACTACCCATTTTTGGTCACTAGATGGAGCTAGTTCCCAAAATTGCAGCATTGCAACATTGGGTTAAAAGCCCTCGCTCTAGTGAGCTCTCAGCATCCCCCCCTCCTTTATCCTGGCTAGTGCCGGGATAAACGAGGGGTTTGAAAGGTTTAACCTCCTACACTGTGTGTCGCCATTTTTTGAGGTAACCCACAGTGTAGTAGGTTTACATACAGTAGTAAACACACACAAACACTAACATACATTGAAATCTCTAACCTGCTCCTGCCGCCGCGGCTCCCTCCGGCCCGTCCGCTCCCTTTGCTGCCGCTGTTCCATGTGCACAAGTCCGGAAGCCGCGACCGGAAGTAGTAATATTACTGTCCGGCCGCGACTTCCGGTCCACAGGAAAATGGCGCCGGACGGCGCCAATTTCGAATAGGACTGTGTGGGAGCGGCGCATGCGCAGTTCCCACACAGACGCCGTACACGGCAGTCAATGGGACGGGAGCCGTTCGCAGTCCCTATGGGACTGTGGCTGCCGTATTCCATGTCTGTGTGTGTCGTTAATCGACACACAGAAATGGAACAAAAAATGGCAGCCCCCATAGGGAAGAAAAAGTGTAAAAATAAGAAACAGTAAAACACAAACACACAAATGAAAATAAACGTTTATATTAAGGCACTAACATCTTTAACATATAAAAAAATTATTTGTGATGACACTGTTCCTTTAAGGCCCCCTATGACATGTGAAGGCCGTAGAGTATCTTCTACCCAAGTTAGGATAATCCTAGAAAACACACGTTTGCGCTCCACATTTTTCAGTGACACCTCTGCTGTGTACTGTGATTTACAGCAAACATTAAACTCCAAATGGGAATTTTCATGTTTGTGCAACTTATCAATAGCTTATTAAAGATATAGATTTACCAGCCCTTTCTATATCTTTGTCCTTCGATATCAAACAGGTCAGCTCTAAACAATTGCAGCAAATTGTAACCTCAAAGCAATTTAGTATCTAATGGCAACCGAAACAAAGCGATTGTGCCTGAACTACAGGAGGAGACAGAGCCTTCTATACTGCAAAGCGGATCTCAAAGTTCAGGAACACAATAGCAAATGAACAGAATTTAAAAAAAAAAAAACATACAAAATAAAAACAGAATACACTTGAAGACACTAAATACAGCCAAAAATATTTCCATTTTCTGCCTGATCACTACTAATGTACTCTGTGATCGCTGGAAAAGTGTGCTAAGTGCAAACTGGCACCAGTTGTAAGAAAGATATCGGTCTGAATCCAATCTACAAACCAAATTAGACCAGAAACAACACGGTGCATTTATTTACACTTTGGAAACTATATCTAAATATCAAAAGCCAAAATGGGTATCTGGGAACTGAACCAGTAGTGAACTCTTTCAGGTCTGCAGAGAAAGGAGTTAAAATCCCAGTACAAGGAATAAAGCCATGTCTGTTCTCAGCTATGGTGCAGACTCTCTGCAGTATCTCCTCTTTCAACAGTGAGTACTTTGTGCTCCGACTGCCACAACCAGTCCAAGGAAAACGCCTTTGGTATTTTCAGCATAGGGGATACATTCATGGTGTCTGCCAAGTTCATTTCTGAAGTGACTGTACTTGAAAACAGCACTGTTATATTCTAAACTTCAAATCCTGGGGCAGGAAATAATCCTTTTTGGCTTGAATCTCTCCTAGAGATGTTCTTCGAAGAATGCCTGTTTCACTCGCTCAGCATGAATAGTGGAGAGCACTTGTGGATCAAACATGTTCGAGGAAAAGGGATTATGAATTTGACAGTACACTGCATCATAAATGGACCAAGTAATCACAAATAAAACAAGTACTAACATACCAGGCTCTGGATTATTTGATGGGATACACATTCGGCCTGTGAACGCTTCCTATTACATTGTTGAACGCAAATCACAAAATTGCACGGCTAACAAAAGAACAATAATCACCTTTTGAACCAAATCGTAAAAATAGTAAAGTTCTACAAAATCCAGGAAAAGAAAAACAATGAATACGGAATAGCTCCCTACTAGACGATGCTACAAGGATCTCTGGCATGGTCAGTGCAATCTATTTATTGGAAGAGTTCCAGAATATAAATGGCGCTTTAGGAAGACACAGAGCAAGTGTAATAAAACTAGGGGAACGTCACAGATGTGTACCTTCCCACCCATATTACATTCTCAGCATCTGTACACTATCGGCTGGCACGCATCAATGACCTATGTTTTCAAGCAGACAACAGATGTGGTGCAGGGTCAAAATGTATCAAATTGCATAGTCACAGATACAAGTGTCCACAGCTGTCCCCCTTCTTAATAAAGCTCATGTTGGTTATACAGAAAGGCAAAGCCATGTCCCACATCGGACGTAGTCCGTATTATTAATTTTTTCTTGATTTTATTACAATGCCATGTAAACCACAACTCATTTGTTCGTACTTCACCATGAACATCTCCCATAAGAGCATGTGACAAAATGAACACAAAATATTTAAATCGATCAACTTTCTGTTTTTAACTTTAAAAATTCTAGACACACAAATCTTGATATTCACTAAAAGCATCCACAAATATCAAGTCGCCACAGCTATTGAGTGCAATAGCACCCTATACATGTAGTGGACATGACTATTTAAAGAGGCTCTGTCACCAGATTTTGCAACCCCTATCTGCTATTGCAGCAGATAGGCGCTGCAATGTAGATTACAGTAACGTTTTTATTTTTAAAAAAACGAGCATTTTTGGCCAAGTTATGACCATTTTTGTATTTATGCAAATGAGGCTTGCAAAAGTCCAAGTGGGCGTGTTGAAAAGTAAAAGTACAACTGGGCGTGTATTATGTGCGTACATCGGGGCGTGTTTACTACTTTTACTAGCTGGGCGTTCTGATGAGAAGTATCATCCACTTCTCTTCAGAACGCCCAGCTTCTGGCAGTGCAGATCTGTGACGTCACTCACAGGTCCTGCATCGTGTCGGCCACATCGGCACCAGAGGCTACAGTTGATTCTGCAGCAGCATCAGCGTTTGCAGGTAAGTAGCTACATCGATTTACCTGCAAACGCCGATGCTGCTGCAGAATCATCTGTAGCCTCTGGTGCCGGTGTCCTCGCTCGTCTGACACGATGCAGGACCTGGGGAAGTGACGTCACAGCGTGATCTCTCGAGAACACGCTGTCTGCACTGCCAGAAACTGGGCGTTCTGAAGAGAAGTGGATGATACTTCTCGTCAGAAAGCCCAGCTAGTAAAAGTAGTAAACACGCCCCGATGTACGCACATAATACACGCCCAGTTGTACTTTTACTTTTCAACACGCCCAGTTGTACTTTTGCAAGCCTCATTTGCATAAATACAAAAATGGTCATAACTTGGCCAAAAATGCTCGTTTTTAAAAAATAAAAAGGTTACTGTAATCTACATTGCAGCGCCGATCTGCTGCAATAGCAGATAGGGGTTGCAAAATCTGGTGACAGAGCCTCTTTAAAGATGTGCCCGTCCAGTCACCTAAACAGATTGAGGTGCCATGAAGACTGTCAGGTGACCTGCCAATCGACTGTAGGATATGGCCCACTTTGCAAGCATGATGGGAGATTCTTCCTACTTCTAATAAACTGCTCCACACTCTTGCATGTGTCCTTCACAGGTATGTCCGTACTTTTACAGGGTATAGCAAAACGTAATCACTATAGCTTATATTAATCCCCCCCAACGTTAGTAGGGGATGCAACTTAGCAAATAGTCTTGATTAAAGATCTACCATTGTGTGTCTACGGCTCCTATGTAAATCTAGGTCTCCATGGTTACAGACTACAAACAAACCCTGTGTAGTCTGACCCTGCAGCCTTACATCTGTACGCTACTTCTTGTTAATCTATTGTATACGTAAGCAAGTAGGGAACAAATGACAGGGTGTATGTAAGATTGCAGGATCAGGATACTTCCAAAAGGTGGATATAGCATTTAAGCGAAAACTATACTAACTTGTTAACTTCTTCTAGAGAGCAATTTATCAACTAATAATTTATCCACCCAAGAGTGATTTAGATCCTTATAGATTAGAGTCCAGTTTTACAGTATTTTGGAACTGCTACGTTTTAATATTTCCTTTCTCAACCAGCCACTTTACCAAAGTCTATGCAAAGCTCATTCCTCGGTTCTAAAAATGCCAGAAAAATAGCGTATTACATATCATGTCGAACCTATTTTTGGACAACTGTAAGATGAAAATATAAATTGTAAGTTATCTAGGTGTGGCTATAAAAACTGGCTATCCGTATCATAAGGCCAAATGCAAACAACGCGTTTTACGCGCAGATTTTCCTGCGGCAGATACGCAGCATAATATAGTACCATCAAAAAAATATATAGATTTTAAGAAATCTCATCTTCTACACAGTGCAGATTCTTTCCACACGTAAATTGACCTGCGCTGCGTATTTAAAAATCTGCACTGTCAATTTATCTCGTGTTTGCCAATTATTATTTTTTTTTTTAAATCTGCAGAATAAAACCGCACCTATTTCCGCATCAAAACGTAAAAACCGCACATAAAAACACAAGAAAAAACACCATTAGGCTATGTTCACACAGAGTATTTTGGGGGAGGAATATCTGCCTCAAAGTTCCAAACGGAATTTTGAGGCAGATATTCCTCCCCCAAAATACTCCGTGTGAACAGCAATTATCGCGCCGTTTTTCGCCCGCGGCCATTGAGCGCCGCGGGCATAAAACAGCGAGATATACGCTTTCTCCTGCCTCCCATTGAAGTCAATGGGAGGTCGGAGGCGGAAGCGCCCGAAGATAGGGCATGTCGCTTCTTTTTCCCGCGAGGCAGTTTTACTGCTCGCGGGAAAAAGACGCCGACGCCTCCCATTGAAATCAATGGGAGGCGTTCTCGGGCCATTTCTGCCGAGTTTTGCGACGCGGTTTCCGCGTCAAAAAACTCGGCAAAAGACCCCGTGTGAACATAGCCTTAAGTGCGGATTTTAAATGCATTTATTTGATGCAGATTTTCTGCACCATATTACGCAACGTGTGCATGTCGCCTTAAAAGGTAACTAAATGTTCGACAAACTTCAAAAATGTCAGTGACATGTCAGAAGTTTTGATTGGTGGAGGTCTGAACACCAAGACCCCCACCAATCGCTAAAACGAAGCGGTAGAAGTGCTCGTGTGAACGCTGAGCTGCGTTTCGGAACGGCTTTTTCAGGAAATCAATGAAGCGGTTTAGGGGCTCAATAGAAAGTCTATGAGCCCTTACTCCGCTTCAGTGGCTTTCCGGAAAAAGCCGAACAGAAAAGCAGCAGCTCAGCACTCACACTTCTGTCACTTCGACTTAGCGATTGGTGGGGGTCTCAGTTCTCGGATCCCCACCAATCAAAACTTCTGATAGGTCACTATGACATTTTAGAAGTTGGTTGAACATTTAGTTACCCTTTAAAGAGTAACTACACTTTCAAACTTTTGATAGGTCAGAGACATACCAAAAGTTTGGATCGGTGGGGGTCCGGGTGCTGAGACGAAGGTACAGAAGTGCTCAGCTGAGCGTCCAGCACCTTTGGCTGTAATCAGTGCTGCCTGTGAGGCTGAGGACTGCTTACATAGATGTTCTATGAGAGCCATCTTCAGCCTGACAACGAGTGCTGAGCACAGTCGAAGGTGCAATGCGGTCAGCTGAGCGTTTCTGCGCCTTTGTTTCAGCAACAGTGTGGGTCTCCGCACCCTGACCCCACGGAAGCAAAACTTTTGATATGTCTCAAGGACATATCAAAAGTTTGATGAAAGTGCAGTTCCTATTTAAGGAACGCAATAATAATGACAAATACCCTGCAAGTATATCTTCAATATCAAGTAAATTCCAGATTACTTTTAAAAAGAATCAGAGCAGATTAGAAAAAAACAATTGATTATTAAACAAGCAGTGGATTACCTAAAGCAGACGAGAAGCCATCACTGGTCAATGAACAAGTGCTCATACATTAATGGCAGTCACAGCGACATGTCACCAGCAGCAACATCACAATGCATGGTCTGTAGGATCATCCCAGCTTTACTACCTGTCCACACTGCAATAATATGGAGCTTGATCAGGCATGTAACCAGAACGCATTCATTACAAAAGGAGAGAGCAAGGGGATTAGACCCCCACCGTTTATTATGTTACCAAGATAACTTGGTAATACACTGGTTCTGCAAAGCAAATGCTAAATGACAAGCTCGACCTTTGAGGCTATTTTAAATTATTGTATTACACTGGAAAAAAACAAAACCGTAAAGTACCCAATGTGTCTAGAAATACTTTTTTCTATTAAACTGTACAGAATTTTTTTCCCAGGCCACAAAAATGTTGCAATGGCTGCAGGAGGAGTCTGTCTGGCTTCTAAACAATACAGTAAGTTTACATCTCACACATATTAGAGAACTGTAGAACTAGTAAAATCAATAATGTGTTAGAAATAGAACTGCGGGGCTGCTGGGAACGTCAGATGCCAGCCGCTGCCTGATGGAGTGGTGTGCAGAACAACGAACTAATTTATGGCAGCCTGTATCCTGTCACTGCTAAATTACATTGTAAGAGTTAGCTGCACGGACAATACAGGCTACTGTAACAGACGTGTATATTCTCCTGATGTGACCTGCAGGCCATAGGCTGCTCAGAACTTAACCCCTTTAGGACGCAGCCTGTTTTGGCCCTGTAGCACAGCCGATTTTTTCAAATCTGACATGTGTCACTTTATGTTGTATCTCCGGAATGCTTTTACCCATCCAAGCAATTCGGAGATAGTTTTCTCATGACATATTGTACTTTATGATAGTGGAATAATTTGGCCGATAAATTTAAATTTTGGTGTTTTTCAGGAATAAATATTGGAGAAAATTTGCAAAAATTTGCATTTTTCTAAATTTAAATGTATCTGCTTGTAAAACAAATGGTAATACCACATAAAATAGTCACTAGTTACCATTTCCCATATGTGTACTTTATATTTGTATCGTTTGTTGAACATTTTTTTATTTTTCTAGAACTTTACAAGGCTTAGAACTTTAGCAGCAATTCCTCACATTTTCAAGAAAATTTCAAAAGGCTATTTTTACAGGGGCCAGTTCAGTTCTGAAGTGGTTTTGAGGGCCTTATATATTAGAATCCCCCAATAAATCACCCCATTTTAAAAACTGCACCCCTCAAAGTATTCAAGACAGCATTCAGAAAGTATTTGAACCCTTTAGGCGTTTCACAGGAAATAAAGAAATGTAGAGGGGAAATGTAAAAATGTCTCTTTTTTTTTGCCAAAATTCATTTGTAATAAAAAAAATAATTGTGTAACACAGAAGGTTTTACCAGAGAAATACAACTCAATATTTATTGCCCAGGTCCTGCAGTTTTTAGGAATATCCCACATGTGGCCCTAGTGCCCTAATGGACCGAAACACCGACCTCAATAGCAAAGGAGCACCCAGTGGATTTTGCAGCCTGCTTATTTTTAGATTATATTTTAGGCACCATGTCGGGTTTGAAGAGGTCTTGTGGAGCCAAAACAGTGGAAACTCCCCAAAAGTGACTCCATTTTGGAAACTAGACCCCTCAAGGAATTTATCTAGGTGTATAGTTAGCATTTTGATCCCACAGGTATTTTGCTATATTTATTGGAGTTAGTCTGTGAAAATGAAAACCTACTTTTTTTCTGAAACATAGAAATTTATAATATATACAAGGAATAAAGAAAATTCACCCCAACATTTGTAAAGCATCTTCTCCCGATTACGGAAATACCCCATATGTGGTAATAAACTGCTGTTGGACCCATGGCAGCGCTCAGAAGGGAGGGAGCGCCATTTAGATTTTGGAGCGCAGATCTTGCTGGATTGGTTTTTAGTGCCATGTCGCGATTGCAATGCCCTGGAGGGAACAAAACAGTGGAAACACCCCGAAACTGACCCCATTTGGGAAACTACACCCCTCAAGGAATTTTTCTAGGGGTATAGTAAGCATTTATACCACACAGGTCTTTTGCAGAATTTAGTAGAATTAGGCCGTGAAAATAAATATAAACATTTTTGTCCACTAAAATGCTTAATTTTTTCATTTTCACAAGGGATAAAGGAGAAAAAGTCGCCCTAAGTTTGTAACGCAATCTCTCCCGAGTATGACAATACCCCACATGTGGTAATAATTTATTTTTTTAATAGAAATTAATTAACCTTTGCAGGACTGATCCTTTTTTGCTTTTCCATTTTAGTTTTTCACTCCCCGCCTTCCATAACTTTTTTATTTTTCCATGAATTGAGCGGTGTGAGGGCTTATTTTTGGCAGGACGAGCTGTAGTTTTTATTGGTACCTTTTTTTGGTACATGCAACTTTTTGATCACTTTTTATTACATTTTATTTAGAGCTTTGGTGGCCAAAAACAGTGATTTTGGCATTTTAAATTCTTTATTTCTTACGGCTTCATAATGCGCTATAAATGACAATTTTACTTTATTCTGCGGGTCGGTACGATTACGGCGATACTATATGTATATAGTTTTTTTATGTTTTGCAGCATTTGCACAATAAAATCACTTCTTTATAAAATCATTTATTTTCTGTGTCGCCATATTCTGAGAGCCGTAACTTTTATTCTTCAGTAAGGGCTTGTGTTTTGCGGAACAAGTTGTAGTTTTTATTGGTACTATTTTCGGGTACATGCGACTTTTTGATCACTTTTTATTCTAGCTTTTGGGAGGGGTGGTGACCAAAAAAAAATAGTGATTCTGGCATTGTTTTTAGTTTGTTTTTTTTGCGGCGTTCACCGTGCAGTAAAAATAACATTATAGTTTTATAGATTGGGTCGTTATGAACGCGGTGATACCAAATATGTGTACTGTATTTAACGGTTTCATTTTTTCCCTATAATAAGAGACTTATAGGGAAAAAAAATCTTTTATTTTTACACTTTTGTAAAACATTTTTAACTTTTTTTTTTATTTTTTCTTTACTTTTGACACTTTCTTTTTTACCTGCAGCTCTTATCGCTGCTAGAATGCATTACACTACCTAGGTAGTGTATAATGTATTCCAACTGTCAGTGTGACGTCACAGTCACTGACAGTTAGTCTACGAGGAGCAGCAGAGGCTGATCCTCATAGGCTTGCATACATGGCAGGGGGCTGCTGATGTGCTACAAACCCCCTACATGCTGAGATCGCAATCGAGCCCCGCATGTAACGGGTTAATTGCCAAAATCAGCGGCAATGAGCCGCTGATAGGCAACAGTGGTGTGTCAGCTGTCAGGGACAGCTGACCTCCAGGTTCCCGATGCACACTGGTCGCCGACACTGTCATAGACAGTGTGCATTGCGAACGGCAGTGACGTCCTGTCACTCTGACAGGAAGTCTATCAGGAGACTGATCCTGATAGACACGGAGGCCATTACTTGGCCTCCGATCGCCATGCTAGCCATCTGCAAACCTCACGATTTCATCGTGAGGTCTGCCGATGAGCTAGAAACCCCTGAATGTGGGGATTGCAATCGATCACCGCAATCAAGGGGTTAATTGCCGAAATCAGCGGAAATAAGCCGCTGATCGGCATACAGTGGAGTGTCAGCGGTCAGGGACAGCTGGCCTCCCGGTCCCTGTGCGCTAAGACACTGGCTACATGGACGTACACTGGACTGGCTTATACTGCAAGATATTCAATTAACATTATATTAGTACATTTTAAAAAGATATTTTTATTATCTTAATCAGAAACATAATTCAACAAACAATATTCTTACCTTGCAGAATGCTGCAGTCTATTCAGATTTTTACTGAAGATTGAAATATTATAGCATCAGTGTAGAACGTTCGGGTTTACTGCAAATCTATAAATTGGGGCCACCTATGATTGCCAGTCGTAAAGATATTGATTGTTTTAGGTACTCACATTGGCACAAAGATGGTGTGCAAAAAGTGGGCAGGAGTAAAACATGGGCAACCCAGAGGGACACTACCATGTGCCAACAACATAACTCAAATCATATACATTGACTACAGGTAACAAAGAGCATCTAGATAGTAAAATGGTGCATGCAACAATTGTATACCTCAAGAGATTTTATGTGCTGCAATAATCAAACATTGCAATGCTGTAAGTATGGTAGTTATCACCGCTAATGTTAACCTATTTGGGGGGTATAGAATTGCATTTGTACATGCTATTTTATGCGCCTGCGAATTGATGAAAAAAAAAAAAAAAAAAAAAACAATCATTCTGTATAGCAGATGTTCTAAATCACTGACTAGTCCAATCGTCAATTTGGCTACCAATTATAAAAAATATAAAAATGATCAGGAGGAAGGTAATTCATTAACCCACAAGTTTGCTGCAAGCACCTAGCTTTTTAGGCTATATTCACATCTATAAAATTTCCCCAAAAAGCCTACAGTACTTCTGCCCATCCTTTGCTTACATAAGCCAAACTTTAATAGCTCATGTACATTTACACCAAACTAAGCAAAAGCAGACTGGCTGTAAGGCACTGTTCACATTTAGTCAAAACAGAACCAATTATAAGCCAAGAGGGTCAGTGGAGCGCCGTGGGTATTCGTCATACAACAGATCCAGCAGAGCCGGTTACAAAAAATAAATCCACATCACAGATGTGAACAGAGCCTAATACGGACTTTCCATAAAATACCATAATAGACAGGCCCCCTCAATCTTTAAATAGGATGTTGGGGCCAGTCTCCCTACATGATGGAGCTCGTCAATAGATGCAGGAAGTCTTGCACAGCAGTCCGTGGACAATGATTTTAACGCACATCGTGCAATGCTTTTCCTTGAACAGCATTCTCTTTTCTCAGCCTAGTTTAGCGGTCCGGTGATATGACAAGGGTTGTTCAAACCTCTTTAATGACCAAGTTAGGGATATCAATTCTGCCAGTTCAAACAAGACAAACTAAACCGGTGTACATACACTAATAATTGTAACATTTTAGCAGTGAAAGTCATCCCCAATAAAGCCATAAAAATCACCAAAATACCAAGGCACTGGGACCACTGATCACTGCAAATTAATTTCTGTTTGGTTTCCATATACAAAGTATTGAATATCGGTACATCAGACATGATAATTGCACTTAGGCCTCATGCACACAAACGTATTTTTGTCCTCCCGTAAATACGGGTCCTTGGTCACACGTATTCGACCCGTACTGCACCAGTATTTACGGAACCGTGCCCGTAAATACGGGTCCGGTGTCACCCGTATTCCATCCGTATTTACGGGCACGTTTTCGCTGAAAAATTACACTGCAGTAATCGGCAGCCCCTTCTCTCTATCAGTGCAGGATAGAGAGAAGGGACAGCCCTTTCCGCAGAAAAAGTAAAAGAAATTCATACTTGCCGGACGTTGTCTTGGTGACGCGTCCCTCTCTTGACATCCAGCCCGACCTCCCTTGATGACGCTGCAGTCCATGTGACCGCTGCAGCCTGTGATTGGCTGCAGCGGTCACATGGGCTGAAACATCATCCCAGGAGGCCGGACTGGAGGAAGAAGCAGGGAGTTCTGGGTAAGTATGAACGTCTTTTTTTTTTACACGTTGATCTATATTGTGATCGGTACTTTCCTTCCAGGGTGCTGAAACAGTTACTGCCGATCGTTTAACTCTTTCAGCACCCTGGACAGTGACTATTTACTGACGTCGCCTAGCAACGCCCCCGTAATTACAGGTGCACACATGTAGTCACCCGTAATTACGGGAGCCCCATAGACTTCTACGGGCCTGCCCGTGCCGTAATTACGGCCTGAAATAGGACATGTTCTATATTTAACGGCACGGGCACCTTCCCGTAAGCGTACGGGGAGGTACCCGTGCATCGCTACACCGGGTGGGGGGGGGGGGGCAATGCATCACTATCTACATGACATTCATATCCTGTTGTGGCAAAAAGAGCAAAATTAATACGAAATTGTACACCCATTAGCATGAACAGGTTTAAAGCAGACGTGTAACAAAACGATAACTGCATTTCTACAAGTGAATGGGCAGTGGAAAACAGTCAAAAAATACAGGAAGATCATATAAGAAGAAAGCACATGCTGGACAGATTTTCTTGAGAGCTGCCATAGTTAGCAGAGCTTTTCATACCGATTCTGATGGGAAAAGGTGTGAGTGACACTAGACCGTATATAATTTATAAAGGAATAAATGGAACATAGGATTCAATGGCAGGCGAATTCACAAATACGATTCAGGAGTCTTCAAATAAAAAAAATTAAAAGAATTTTACAGCCCTAAACACAAATAGCATTTTGCAGAAGTCAGTGCAACCATCTACAGAATGGCTTCTTTCAGATTATCATTTCTAAAAGGGAGGAAGCATGTGATAGTTATGTGCTGTGCCACCAACAGTGACAATCCTGGTAACCAAACCAAGCCGCTCCACCAGAGGTGCAATCTAAGAAACAACATTTTATGTAAATTAAACTTGATCATTAGATATGGATATATATATATATATATATATATATATATATATATATATATATATATATATATATATAAATGAGAGAGAGAAGATAAGAGAAGAGGAGAGGAGAGGAGAGGAGAGAGACACACACACACACACAGTGTCCATAGATACTCCGGTCAAAGAACTCCAAAGTCAGTGAAAAAATAAATCCACTTTTTCCACTAACTTTGGAGTGTTGTCCCGTATTTTGGAGTTCTTTGACTATAGATATATCATAAAGGTCTGCAACTTTCTAATGTACTTTGTGTTACAATTGCTCACTATTTGCATGATTTGGGTTTGCAGTAGGAAACCCCCGGAGAACCCTTTTAATCCCCATGCACACAGCCATACCTAATGGAACAGTAACTGGCACAATAGGAGGTGCATGGGATCTCCAGGTACTTCATATCTTCAAATCCACACGAACAAAAATAAAATTGGCACGCTCCATTGTCTGCTGCATTACAATGTATTTTCTCCTAGCTAGAGGTGAAATTCCTTCAACATGGCATATGGCGGAATATAGAACTTGCATGGCTATGTTGCATGCACAAGGCCTTGGCTTATTCAGATTTTTTGCATTCTTTTCGCCGTGTTTTCACAAAAGTTTTTGCATTTTGCAGCGTTTTTATTGTGGTCAAAGTAAAATAAAAAGCAACTTGACCGCAACGTATGAATGAGTTATTAAAGAGGCTCTGTCACCAGTCTATAAGTGCCCTATCTCCTACATAATCTGATCGGCGCTGTAATGTAGAGAACGAGTGTTTTTTATTTTGAAAAACGATAATTTTTGAGCGAGTTATGAACAATTTTAGATTTATGCTAATTCGTTTCTTAATAGACAACTGGGCGTTTTTATCTTTTTACCAACTGGGCGTTGTAAAGAGAAGTGTATGACGCTGACCAATCCGAATCATACACTGCTCTTCATTCATTTTTAGCTGTGCTGTCACATACTCCCACATTAACTTTACTGAAGTGTCTTGAGAGTGAATAGACCTCCAGCCAGGATGCGATGTCTATTCACACTCCAGACACTTCGGTAAAGTTTCTGTGGGACTTACTCACAGCACAGCGTGATCTTGCGGTGCTGAGAGAACAGCTAAACATGAATGAAGATAAGAGTATGACTCAGTCACTGATTGGTCAGCGTCATACACTTCTTTACAATGCCCACTTGGTAAAAAGTTTTAAAAAAAACACGCCCAGTTGGCCATTAAGAAACTAATTAGCATAAATCTAAAATTGTTCATAACTTGCTAAAAAATTGTCGTTTTTCAAAATACAAACCACTGTTATCTACATTACAGTTGATTCTGCAGCAGCATCGGCGTTTGCAGGTAAGTCGATGTAGCTACTTACCTGCAAACGCTGATACTGCTGCAGAATCAACTGTAGCCTCTGGTGCCGATGTGTCCTCGCTCGTCTGACACGATGCAGGACTTGTGAGTGACGTCACAGCGTGATCTCTCGAGAACACGCTGTGTCTTTGCACTGCCAGAAGCTGGGCGTTGTGAAGAGAAGTGGATGATACTTCTCGTCAGAACGCCCAGCTAGTAAAATAAGTAAAAACGCCCCGATGTACATACACATAATACACGCCCAGTTGTACTTTAGAAAGCCTCATTTACATAAATATAAAAATGGTCATAACTTGGCCAAAAATGCTCGTTTTAAAAAAATAAATAAAAACGTTACTCTTATCTACATTGCAGCGCCGATCTGCTGCAATAGGAGATAGGGGTTGCAAAATCTGGTGACAGAGCCTCTTTAAAGAGACTCTGCCACCACATTATAAGTGCCCTATCTCCTACATAAGGAGATCGGCGCTGTAATGTAGGTGACAGTAATGCTTTTTATTTTAAAAAAAAACGATCTTTTTTCACAACGTTAGGAGCGATTTTGGTTTATGCTAATGAGCTTTCTTAATGCCCAAGTGGGCGTACTTTTACTTTCAACCAAGTGGGCGTTGTACAGGAGTGCATGACGCTGACCAATCGGCATCATGCACTCCTCTCCATTCATTTACACTGCACTAGCGATATAGTTATATCACTATGTGCAGCCTCATACACAAACCCTAACATTACTACAGTGTCCTGATAATGAATACACATGACCATCCAGCCTGGACGTCATGTGTACTCAGAATCCTGACACTTCTGACTCTTTTTTTTTTTGCGAGATTCCGGCAAGTGAAACCAAATCTCGTTTAGCTCCGTGATCTCGCGAGATTTGGTTTCACTTGCCGGAATCTCACAAAAAAAAAGAGTCAGAAGTGTCAGGATTCTGAGTACACATGACGTCCAGGCTGGATGGCCATGTGTATTCATTATCAGGACACTGTAGTAACGTTAGGGTTTGTGTATGAGGCTGCACATAGCGATATATCTATATCGCTAGTGCAGTGTAAATGAATGGAGAGGAGTGCATGATGCCGATTGGTCAGCGTCATGCACTCCTCTGTACAACGCCCACTTGGTCGAAAGTAAAAGTACGCCCACTTTGGCATTAAGAAAGCTCATTAGCATAAACCAAAATCCCTCCTAACGTTGTGAAAAAAGATCGTTTTTTTAAATAAAAAGCATTACTGTCACCTACATTACAGCGCCAATCTCCTTATATAGGAGACAGGGCACTTATAATGTGGTGACAGAGTCTCTTTAAGCAATCAAACCTTATGTCCCAAACACAAAAGGCAAATTTTCTAAAGAAGTTTCACCTGTTATCTAACACCATATGTTCAAGGACCAATCTACTAGAAAGAGACTACGCCAAACATTAGTAACATGCTAAAGGTTTATAGATTAAACTGTAAAGAACCTCTCAAAGACTCCCACAATTTCAGCAAATGCACAGTAGTTTTAAAATAATTGCACCTGCTATCTATTTAAAGGTAAACTCCAGGAAAAAACTAAACCCTGCTCAGGTACCTGGGGTTTCTCTGATGAGGAGATAATTGGGTTCTCTCTCTTACTGCCTGACTACCAAGCTGCAGCATGAGCAGAATTCTGGATAAATATCCCCTCCGCTGCATATCACAGAGTCATTTCTGTAATACAGGAGTCAATATAAGGTCGCATTCATTTGACTGTATTCGCAATTCATTTTAAAGGGGTTGTCCAGCCATATGAAACTTTTCGCAAAGTGCTTACAATGCTATAAAATAACACAAGTAGTAAAACACACCTTACAATTCCCAGGTCCCCCTCCAGTTTCTGCTCTTCCTGTTCCAGCAATGACATAGCGACAGAATCACTGGCTGTGGCATCGACCTCAGTGGTGTTGATATGTCACTACAGCGGTCACATGTCGTGACATCACATAATCACAGGAGCAGAGACCGGCAGGGGTGATATGGGAACCCCACTAAATTAATATATTTTTTTGCAAATGACAGGAGCGGATATCATCAGAGTAAAGTTCGAAGGCCTCTCCTAAAAATTATCAATCGATTTCTTATCAGTGATGCCCAAGAACTGCAGATCAGTGCTTCCTACCAATGAGAGGCGCTCTAGTTGTTGATGTAGCTGGCGTGGCAGTTTTCACAGTAGTGATTACCAGCAGCAAAATATAGACATTGACCACCTGGCTCCTGCAATTTGACCAGACTTTCCTAGGACGCCTACCTCCGTTTTGCACCATATATCCCTGGGTTTGGGACTATTTCAGATAGCTGCAGAAGGACCTGGTACGCTGTAGTTCAAATAAACCGACTTACATCACCATTAAGTTCTGGTGTGATCCAAGTTGGCTTCCATAGTACAACAGTGGGTCCACATTTTGTGGCCCTATGTACCAGGCAGTGTAATTCTCTATACAGAAAACAAATCTGTATCATGGCATCCACTACAGCTGCAGCCTATCCTCACAATGTACAAATGTCAACACTTCTAGGATGTGCAAAAGACCAAGTTTCACTTCTGTAAAGTCTAGATCTTAAAGAGGCTCTGTCACCACATTATAAGTCCCCTGTCTCCTACATAAGGAGATGGGCGCTGTAATGTAGGTGACAGTAATGCTTTTTATTTTAAAAAAAACGATCTTTTTTCACAAAGTTAGAAGCGATTTAATTTATGTTAATGAGCTTTCTTAATGCCCAAGTGGGCGTACTTTTACTTTCAACCAAGTGGGCGTTGTACAGAGGAGTGCATGACGCTGACCAATCGGCATCATGCACTCCTCTCCATTCATTTACACTGCACTAGCGATATAGATATATCGCTATGTGCAGCCTCATACACAAGCCCTAACATTACTACAGTGTCCTGATAATGAGTACACATGAAATCCAGCCTGGACGTCATGTGTACTCAGAATCCTGACACTTCTGAATCTTTTTTTTGTGAGATTCCGGCAAGTGAAACCAAATCTCGTTTAGCTCCGAGATCTCGCGAGATTTCGTATCCATTGCTGGAATCTCACAAAAAAGAGAGTCAGAAGTTTCAGGATTGTGAGTACACATGACGTCCAGGCTGGATGGTCATGTGTATTCATTATCAGGACACTAGTAATGTTAGGGCTTGTGTATGAGGCTGCACATAGTGATATATCTATATCGCTAGTGCAGTGTAAATGAATGGAGAGGAGTGCATGATGCCGATTGGTCAGCGTCATGCACTCCTCTGTACAACGCCCACTTGGTTGAAAGTAAAAGTACGCCCACTTGGGCATTAAGAAAGCTCATTAACATAAATTAAATCGCTCCTAACTTTGTGAAAAAAGATCGTTTTTTTTAAATAAAAAGCATTACTGTCACCTACATTACAGCGCCCATCTCCTTATATAGGAGATCGGGCACTTATAATGTGGTGACAGAGTCTCTTTAACCTGAGCATTGCTACCCATCACAGGCACACAACAGTACATTCAGCAGTCCGTCAAAGGAAACTATATCACAGAAAATTATTTATATATCCTTAAAGAGGCTCTGTCACCAGATTTTGCAACCCCTATCTGCTATTGCAGCAGATCGGCGCTGCAATGTAGATTACAGTAACGTTTTTATTTTTAAAAAAACGAGCATTTTTGGCCAAGTTATGACCATTTTTGTATTTATGCAAATGAGGCTTGCAAAAGTACAACTGGGCGTGTTGAAAAGTAAAAGTCCAACTGGGCGTGTATTATGTGCGTACATCGGGGCGTTTTTAATACTTTTACTAGCTGGGTGTTCTGACGAGAAGTATCATCCACTTCTCTTCAGAACGCCCAGCTAGTAAAAGTAGTAAAAACGCCCCGATGTACGCACATAATACACGCCCAGTTGTACTTTTGCAAGCCTCATTTGCATAAATACACAAATGGTCATAACTTGGCCAAAAATGCTCGTTTTTTAAAAATAAAAACGTTACTGTAATCTACATTGCAGCGCCGATCTGCTGCAATAGCAGATAGGGGTTGCAAAATCTGATGACAGAGCCTCTTTAAGTCACCAAGAAAGACAGCTAAAAACGAAGAAAAAAAACATGCACCAACGCTCAGAACGCTACACAGCTATTCTTGTCTAAGAATAACGGATACAAGTGAAAATAAAATGGGCAAAAACCTGACCCACATCTCTTTTCCATAATCAAAATGCACAACATTTTGATCATCTATATTTTGCAGACTAGACAGCTCTAGGAAATATCCTGTCATTTCACAAGCAGAATCGCACTACTTAAAATTGAGAGAGGACTGGAAGAAATTCTATGACGTCACCTCGCGATCTGCACTGGGCTCGTTCATCTGACAAGTAACACCAATGGAGAAGGGACTGAAATCATGTTAACAGAATGCTGCTGAATGGCTGTGGCGATATATCCTCTACAGAAAAAAAAAAAACAGCTTCTGGATTAGTGCCACAGCAACTAGCGATCCTCTACCAAGGGAACAAAAAAACGACTGCAAGAAATCTGATGCAATCCTTGTATATGCAACCTTCATTTTTATCTGATCTGTGACTGAGCTCAGGCCGCAGCAACAATGGATGATTCTCGTTCCCTCCGTGATATGGAAGTAGTGAGTGAAGGCCCAGAATCAATTAGGGATACTACAAATGCATCTTCAGCACCCAATAATGTCAGACAAATGCAGCAGAAACAAGAATTGAGGTTATATATTAGGACAAGATGAAAATTCAACAAAAGACTCAATGAACTGGTCACTAGTCTTTATCTCGAATACAAGTTCATATTAAACCACTGTGCCTTCACCCGCTGCACATAACCAACGCACAGATTAGAAGCAAAGAGTCTGACATGTAATAACCTACATTGAATGTATCACAGTCAATCTTCATGGTGAGTGGGCAGTGTTGGCATATACCACCCCCCCCTCCACCCAATTTGTTAAAATTTATGAAATCTGTTACTACCAACAGGTTTTTCAGCTATGATTGCGGGCACCATCAACCAGATTTTCTTTAATTTACATAATTACGGTTGCATCTACGGGACCGATATTTAACAGATTAACAAGTTTATTTGTTCCGTCCGAACATGTAAGGCTTCGTTCACATCTGCGCCAGGGTCCCGTTCCTTCTGAGCTTTCTGTCAAAACGGGACCCTGACTGACAAACGGAAATCAAAGGTTTTCATTTCCATCACCATTTATTTCAATGGTGACTGATCCGATCCCAATGGTTTCCATTTGTCTGAGTAGTGCAAGGGTTCCATCGTTTTGACAGAATCAATATCAATTCCTTCAAAACGAAGACAAACGGAAACCATTGGCACCGGAGCAGTCTCCATTGAAATCAATGGTGATGGAAACGGAAACCTTTGATCAGACCTGCCACCAAACCACTAGTAGCCTTACGACACCTGCCACCAAACCACTAGTAGCCTTACGACACATGCCAAACTAGTAGTATATGACACCTGTCAAACAATCAGCCGGTTACGATAAACGCCAAATTAGAAGCATATGACACCTTCGGGAAACCTTCAAACTTAACAGCCAAAAAAAACACTCAAAATAAAAAGGACTAAATGAGAAAATGTGAAGTCCCCAACCCCAGTCAGTGCTGTATAGGACAATAATAAAACAAATACTAACCATTTATCACAGGTCCCAAATCTACATCAGGCTATGAAAACCTTGACATGCAATGATGAGACCTGCAACATACAGCAATGTCAGGTAATAGACTAGGCTACAACGACCCGAAGCCACCCATCCATGCCCAATGACTGCCATGCTAAAGCAGCACCCCTGGGATGGATGAATTCCAGGAACCAGATAGCTAAGCCGTTTTAAACATCCGCTGCCAAACTTTTTTGGGATCTGATGAAAGCTTTTCTAACATAGCAACTAAAAAAAAAATAAAAAAACAAAACGAAGTGTGTATATATATATTTAGTTTTTTTAGTAATCCATGCAGATCACAAGAGCTAGTTCTTCTAGTTATCCACTGATAACCAAAATCAGACTTAGTTATGTAAGAACTTATCCACATTAACAGAACGTCACCCTTTACAGCCCCCCCCACCTCACCCACTGCTATGACAACTGCCATGGCCAACATGGATACGTCTTGTCAAAAATCAAACGGTTGCAATTTAAAGCAGCAACAAGGCCTCAATTACTGCATAGAGGGCACTTTAATAAGGCTTCGTACACCCTGGCATATGGGCTTCTGTTTTTACAAGATCCATTCTCCCCTCCTCCCCCATTGACTACTGGATAGAATAGTGCCGCATTCACCACTATTGCGGCCCACCAAAAAGCAACATAAACCTGATCAGAACGAACGCAGGAACCTCGCACCACAGAATCCCCAAAATCTCCCTGCAAGTCCAAATTACCCCCATGTAAAGGATTCACAATGCACTGGCTAACATCTTATAAGGCTCAGTTCATACTTGTGTTGGGTTTTCTGTTCTACTCGGTCAAAGAAGCAGAAGTGCCAGTTCCATGGCACGACTGTCACCAGCAGCACCTGACGGAACCCATTAACTTTAATTGGCTCCATTCGGTTTCCTTCACGGTGTTCGTCGCTACCATTAAACATTGCTCAATTTTTTACAGCATTTCGGACCAGATCTCCGGACCTAACGGAGTCTCCGACGCAGATGTGAACGCTAAACCTGAACTACAGAGAGATGTAACCAATCACCACAAAACAAAGAGGAATAAAAAGAATATCTACCGGACAGATGTCCCCAATACAGCAAGAGGTTCCTAGAAGACAATGTATTGCCCTCTGTTAGCAGCCATTTTAGGCTTAGGAGAGGCTAATGTTAATGGGGTGACTGACAGGAAGTCCAGAAAAATGTCTGCCCCCATGATCACCGCTGCACCTCACATACCTCCATTGCTGAGCACCTCCAGACATTGGGATATAGATATTTGCAGCTCTTACTTTCATAAGTGGAGGAGCATAGAAGAAGTGCATGGTGGATCTAATAGAATTCCAGCACACAACAGCAATAAAGGCCTCCAACTCTGCAAAGGGGGCACTCTACCAACAAACCTGCAAGACCAGATCTCCCAGACCTCTCAATTAGAAAGGGATCCACAAGGCAATTGCAAAATGATCAAACAGCAGCAACCCTCTGCCCGCTCCACCATCCAGATGCCCAATGACACCATCAATCGAGCGGATGGGGGCAGTTGCATTAGATATAAATGGATACAGGTCAAGTCCAAGTCGAATCCATCCTCCTGGTATCGCCTTTTGTTCCTGCTGACGAACTCCTTGATGATGGCAGTCATGTCGGGGAGCCTGGGGGTGGGGAAGAAGGAGGAGAGGGGGGCTGAGAGGTGCTGCTGGTGGGGGGCAGCAGCAGCCCCGGCTCCGTGATCGGCCTCCTCTCCCCGGCCGTTTAGGTCCCCTCTCCGCCCCCTTCTCCTCCTCCTACTGCTGCTGCTACTCCGGGGGCTGCCGGGGGAGGCCAGAGTATGGCCGGAGGGACAGCAGGACAAGTGGGGGGGATGCGGCCTACTTCCTCCGAGCGGTTCCAAGTATAAAGCTCCGGTGTATCCTGCTAGTCTCTCCGTCGTTCGTGCTATTCAAGTCCTTCCCGAGTCTCCCCTCCACCCGAGCCGGGCTCGGTGTCGTGATCCTGAGGGGAAAGCTGGGTTCCCGGGGCACTGCGCGGTATTCCTTTTCCTCAGTCGATTCTTGTTACGGATCTCCAGATCTTTATGCAGCCGGTGCAAGATGGACCGGTGTGGTCGGTGCAGGAGCCCGCCTGCCGCGTCTCATGTCTCCGCCACCACCGCTGCACGCTCAAGCTCCCATCATGGCTTCCCAGCGAGAGTCAGCGAACGAGCGACAACGCGTATCCCTCCGCGGCCCACTGCTCAAATCACTCCGCCTGCTTCACGCAACATAGTCCGCCGCGCCACATCATCCGTCAACGGGATTTTGAGGCATTATCTCAAATGGGGAAGACTGATATTATACACTGGAATTCAATCATATGACCGTAAAATGTGATGACTGGAGTTCAGTATAGAAGTAGAAAGATTCCACATTTGCGGCGGAAGGATATTTTCGTAGTTTAATAGCAGGGACTCTTTTTTGTTCCTTGAGGAGGGGGAGTCACGTGGTACATAAGTGGGGAACTTTTGCAAAATGTCATTTTTTTTCTGCACTTCATTTCCCTCTCTTCCTCTTGCATGCAGAAAAAAAAGTGAGAGGCCTTAAAGCTTTGGGGGAAGGGGGAGAGTTTCTGCAAGGATTTCTCCTGCAAAAAGAAGTTACATTTTTCTTCTGTCATTGTAATATTGTTACCTCATAAAAAAAAGAGAAGCCGTTTATTTTAAGTTTTATATATATATATATATATATATATATATATATATATATATATATATATATATATATATATATATATATATATATATATATATACATTTAATTGTAGTGTGCATGTTCTCTTTTAATAAGTATGTACAAACAAATATATTAAAAAATTGCTCTAATATCAATCTTATAACTGAAGTGAATTCCCTGACCAGTAAGACTGTCCTGATAATACACATACAGGGCCCCTGTGCATGAAGTGTGTGTGTGCCCCCCCCCCCCCCCCCCTCCAATGAATTATAAAAAAATTTGCTATATTCTTTAAAGAATTATTCTTTTTTAAACTGCACACTTGTCACTCATACCACTGGACACATGCTTCAAAAAGCACCAACTATTTGCTGGAAATATGCTGCACACGCGCCACTCACATGCTGTCCTCATGCCACAATGTACCACTCATGCGCTGGACCCATGCTACACATGCCCCACTTATATGCTGTACTCATGCCACAATGTACCACTCATGCGCTGGACCCATGCTACACATGCCCCACTCACATGCTGTACTCATGCCACAATGTACCACTCATGCGCTGGACCCATGTTACACATACCCACTTACATGCTGTACTCATGCCACAATGTACCACTCATGCGCTGGACCCATGCTACACATGCCCCACTCACATGCTGTACTCATGCCATAATGTACCACTCATGTGCTGGACCCATGCTACACATGCCCCACTTACATGCTGTACTCATGCCACAATGTACCACTCATGCGCTGGACCCATGCTACACATGCCCCACTCACATGCTGTACTCATGCCACAATGTACCACTCATGCGCTGGACCCATGCTACACATGCCCCACTTACATGCTGTACTCATGCCACAATGTACCACTCATGCGCTGGACCCATGTTACACATGCCCCACTCACATGCTGTACTCATGCCACAATATACCACTCATGCGCTGGACCCATGTTACACATGCACCACTCACATGCTGTACTCATGCCACAATGTACCACTCATGCGCTGGACCCATGTTACACATGCACCACTCACATGCTGGACACATGCCCCACAGATGCAATTCATACATTTGACACATTTCGCACAAGTGACGCTCATACACAGGACACATGAGGCAAAAGCGCCACTTACACACCGCGCACACATAGGACACATACTGCATCTGTGCCACTGATATCTAGGGCACATGCCACAATTTCATTACATAGCAGCCACTCACACTTACGTGATCTCTTTTACCCATTTCTGAAATCTGGTAAATTGCCTGCAGGTTGCAGAAAGAGATCTCCCTCTGAGACAAATCCATGCCCCCGAATAAGCGAAACCACATCCACTTCACAGTTAAGCCACACCTTATTCAACCATCGCTGATTTACTGGTAGCTTTCTAGATAATCCTGGCCAAACGTTGCAGAGTCAGTTCCTGCCCTGTAATCCTGCTGTTGCAGAGTCAGTTCCTGCTAATGCAGAGTCAGTTCCTGCTCTGTAATCCTGCTGTTGCAGAGAGCGCCCTCCCCTTGGGGTCCTGTGCAGCTGCGCTGGATGGACATGCAGTGTTTCTGCTCCTGGTATTACTTAGCCACTCGGTTTTATTGCTGCTGTATTTTATCGCAGATGTGAAATGTGAGTTAAAATGTGTTTCCACTGAATTGAACATGCCATAAAACTATTAGCTGTGGGGGTCCGACAACTGGGCCCCTCCATAATCCTAAAATCAAGGGGTTCCAGACAAGGGTTTATACACCATATAAACAGCCTAGGCAGCTGCTATGGCATCAAGGGGAAGGGGGTTCAACTCAGATCAGCCTCCTGTGTAGACCTGCATAAAGCTTTCCTTTCCACAGACCCCGCTGTTAGCCAAAAGGAAAAGCAGGGACAGACTGGCTGTGGTCACACTGTCCTTCTCCTCTCCAAGGGAAAGAAAGGAAGGGGATAACCGAACACTAGAATGATGGTGCCCCTCTATGTACGTCCAGGACCCTGTTCTCGAAGGAGTCAGCAGAACATTGCACAGTCATTCTCCATAAAAATATTAATGGGAGGTGTGGAAAAGCCAACTGAGCTGTTGCTTTATGATCCACCATAATTTGTGACCGTTTTAGACCATGCTAATATGATGTGTCTCAAGTACTTTACAAAAAGCAAAAAAAAAATGAGGTTCACGTACCACTTGTTATGGCTATATTTATTTCCACAGCAACCAATCAGATCCAACTTACATTTTTCCAAGCAAGTTAGAAATTATATTAGTGATCTGATTTATTGCTATGGGCACCCCCCCCCCCCCTGCTCTGCTTTGTCCGTACAAGTTTTTACATAGGCCCTTTGCGTGATATAAATTGATGTCCATCAGCAGTTTAAAGGGGTTGTAAAGGATTAGAAAATCATGACTGCTTTCTTCTAAAAATAGTGCTACACCTGTCCCTCAGGTTGTGTGTGGTTTTGCTTCTCAGCCCTATTCACTTTAATTGGGCCGAACTGCAATACCATACACAACCCATAGATAGGTGTGGCGCTTTCTGAAAGAAAGCAGCCATGTTTTTCTAATTCTGGACAACCCCTTTAATGGGGAAACAGATGCTCAAGTAATGGTGTCTGTAAAAGACAACCTATTGTGATGTAATGATGTGAATGTCAATGAATTTCAATAGCTATCCTGTAAAAGAGAATGGAAAACAAACAGACGTAACTATGCCTGAGGTATACCCACAAAATGAATATCCCCTCGTTAAGTATCTTAGAGGTTTTCAGCATACTTTTCCTAAAACATTCTTTTTTATACCATTCCGGCTGTTTTCCTTGACATTACATTTTGGGCAATACTTGATACTGGACAGTGACTGTATAACAGACCATTGGTGACCAGAAACTAAACAATGATCAAAACGCATTGGACAATGACTGTATTACCATCAGATGCTGAATAATAGCTATATCACTGATATTAGATACAAGAAAATCACTGGCTATAAACCATTAGGAACAGACAATGACTCTACCACTGACCTTCTTTCAATATACATTGACTAATATATACACTGAATGGCCATTTTATTAAAGACATGCCCTTTCACGATTGGAACTTTTCTTGTATGGAAATTGGACGGGTGATCCTGGAGTGCAGCATAAAATCAATTAAGCGCGTGGATCAGTTTCAGTGTAATTCCACATTAGAATTGGGAAACTAAACGATCTAAACGACTTCGAACGAGTCATGGTTATCGATGCTAGACTACCCAGGGTCAGTACTTTTCGAAAACGACCAACCTTGTAGGGTTTTCTTGTGCAACAGTTTTGAGAGTATATCCAGAGTAATCAAGAAAAAACATCCAGCAAAAGAAAATCCAGTGGACGTAAACAACTCGTCGGCGAAAAGGGTGAGGCTTCATGCACACGACCCGTAATTACGGGCGCGGACAGCCGGCCATTTTTTCGAGCTGTGCTCCCATTATAAAGTATAGGAGCATGGTCCGTAAAATAAAAAAATAGGACATGTCCTATTTTTTTCGGCAGGTTTCAACAGCACGGACACACTTCCGTAGACATACGGGAAGGTGCCCGTCGGCCATAGAAATGAATGGGCCCATAATTACGGGTGATTTTACGGTCGTGCGCATTGGGCCTGAGGTTGTCAAGAAAAGTTCTGATGAACAGGCTGTGAACAGTTAACTAAATTGCAGCCAAATACAAAGCTGCTGCTCTGAGTAACGTGTCCGAATGCACAAGTCGTCATTTCTTAGCATGGGTTTTAACAGCAGACGACCAGTTTGAGTGGAATTGTTGTCTAAGGGAAACAGAAAGGCACCAGTGGGCAAAGGAGTGCAAAAATTGGATGACTGAGCATTGAAAAAACATTGCTTGGTCAGATAAATCTAGATTTCTGCGGCACCATGCTGATGGGAGGGTCAGAATTTGGCGCAAGCAGCATGAATTGATGAACCTTCCTGTCAGATGTCAACAGTTCAGGTGGGTGGAGGAGGAGTAATGGTGTGGGGAATGTTGTATTGGAACGCTTTGGACAGAGGCATAGCTATGTTCTCCTACACCCGGGACAAAGATTCAGATTGGTGCCACCCCACCAACTTATTTCCCAACATCTCCTTCCGCCTCGCCATATTTGCTTTCTCTACCAATCAATGAGGTGTATTTTTTTTTCACAATTTTTTTTATGTAACTCAAGCATACAACCATTTCTACATTTTACAAGCAATATAGTTATATAAGGTAGTTAACATAAAAATAAATTAAAAGAAAATAAATGAAAGAGGCCACACACATCCCCCTGTAGATAGCGCCACACACAGCCCGCTGTAGATAACACCAAACACAGCCCTCCTCTTGTATATAACGCCACACAGCCCCCTGTAGATAGCTCCACATACAGCCCCACTTGTAGATAGCGCCACACAGCACCCCTCGTAGATAGCGCCACACAGCCCCCCTTGTAGATAGCACCACACAGCCCCCCTTGTAGATAGAGCCAGACAGCCCCCCTTGTAGATAGCACCACACAGCCCCCCTTGTAGATAGCGCCACACAGCCCCCCTTGTAGATAGCGCCACACAGCCCCCCTTGTAGATAGCGCCACACACATCCCCCCTTGTAAATAGCGCCACACACATTCCATCTTGTAAATAGCGCCACACACACCCCTTGTAGATAATGCCACACACAGCTCCTCTCTTGTAGATAGTGCCACACACATCCCCCTTGTAAATAGCGCTACACACACCCCCTTGTAGATAGTGCCACACACAGCCCCCTGTTGTAGATAGCTCCACAAAGCCCCCCTTGTAGATAGCTACACACATCCCCCTTGTAGATAGCTCCACACAGCCCCCTTGTAGATAGCGCCACACAGCCCCCCTTATAGATAGCGCCACACAGCCCCCCTTTTAAAAAGAGACACACACACACCCCTCTTTTAGATAGCTCCACACAGCCCCCCTTGTAAAAAGAGAGACACACACCCCTCTTTTAGATAGCGCCACACAGCTCCCCTTGTATATAGTGCAACACAGCCCCCCTTGCATATAATGCCACAGAGCCCCCCTTGTAAATAGTGCCACACTGCCCCCCTTGTAAATAGCGCCACACTGCCCCCCTTGTAAACAGCACCTCACAGCCGCCCCTTGTAAACAGCACCACACAGCCCCCACTTGTAAATAGCGCCACACAGCCCCCCTTGTAAACAGCACCACACAGCCCCCACTTGCAGATAGCACCGCACACAGCTCCCCTTGCAAATAGCGCCTTATGTCACTGACGTGAGGTCAGGTGACAGGTCAGGTGACTGGTCTGGTCCAGTCCCGGGCCGTGACAGACCCCAGTCAGAACGCTGCCGCATAAACTCCTGGCTCTTCCTAACGCTGATCGCTGCTGCAGGTGTCCGACATACAGGGCGCCCATCAGCAGCGATCAGCTGCTCTACGGTGCCCCCCCCCCTCCCTACCACCTAGTTGCGCCCGGGGCCCCGCCTGCCCCTCCCAGCTGCGCCCCTGCCTTGGGTCCTCTGATACCTGTGGATGGACGTTTGAACAGTAGGCCTTACCTAAGAAATGTGGCCGACCAAGTTCATCCCCTCATGGCAGTTGTTTGCCCTATGGCATAAGGACACTTTAGTATCAACTGTGATAATCTATCTTGTCCGAATGGGCCAATATTCCTGCAGAACGATTTCAACACCAAGTGGAATCTTTACCATGACGAATTGCTGCAGTAGGGGAAGGAGGTCCAACACGCTACTAGGTCTCTAATAAAGTGGCCATTCAGTATAAATGGCCTATACAGTAAATACAGAAAATGTTGTTAATTTATGTCACCTTAAATGACACAGACAAACTCTCGAGTATGGAAGAAAAAATTCAGCCTTACACTATGAAAAAGTTTACTTACTGTAAGAATTGTGAAGATTTTGAATAGTCTTCCACAGGAACTTGTTTTAGGAGAAATAACATATTACTCCAAGAACAGTTTGGAAGCTTTCTTGAAACAACATAATGTAAGGTAACTCTTAAAGGGGTTGTCTGGGAACGGGACGTTATTTTTTATACTGATGACCTATCCATAGGATAGGCCATCAATTTATGATCAGTGGGGGTCCGACACCCGGAGCTGCTTCCAATGTCTCCTGCACTGTGTGTCCATGCAGGATGCAGATTGCTCCGGTGAGAGTATAGCAGCCGTGCTACAGTACTGCAGCTATGCTCCTATTCACCTGAATAGGGATACTGATATTCACTTGAATAGGAACAGAGCTGCAGTACTGCAACATGGTCGCATACCTCCTAACTTTCAAGTATCGCAAAGAGGGACAACCGATGCATAGCACGTCGCAGCAATTTTTTTCCCTTTAAAGCCACGCCTCTAACCCCGCCCATCGCTGCACATACACACCTGGTTCGGCCCACATAGTATCATGCTCTTATAGATTCCCCCCACACAGTATAATGCCCACATACAGTATAATGCCACCGTAAATGCACCCATACTGTATAAAGCCAACTAAGATGCCCCCATACAGCATAATGCCCCCATAGCTGCTCCATACAGTATAATGCTCCCATTGCAGCCTCCATACAGTATAATGCCCGCATAGATGCCCCCATACAGTATAATGCCCCATAGTGCCACAATGCCCTGTAGAAAGTGCCAGAGTGCCCACTGTAGATAGTGCCCACATGGTGGCAGCGCCCTCATACCACCATAGTGCCCACATATAAAGTTCCAGTGCCCACATATAAAGTGCCAGTGTCCAAATATAAATTCCCATTGCCCACATAGTGCCACAGTGCCCATGTAGATGGTGCCCATATAGTGCCACAGTGCCCACATGGGGTAGATAGTGCCACAGTGCCCACATATAAAGTGCCAGTGCCCACATATAAAGTGTCAGTGCCCACATATAAAGTGCCAGTGCTGAAAGTGCCCATGTAGATGGTGCCCATATAGTACCACAGTACTAGTACACAGTAGTAATTCCAAGTCCAGGAAAATGGTATAATAATAGATAGGTTTATTTAGGATAAGGCTACGCGTTTCAGCGCTGAACTAGCGTCTACATCAGGCTTGATGAACAGCAGCGACAATTCATGGTCCATTTTGCCTATAAACCCTAAACCTCTGCACCTGGCAGTGACAGTTTCTGTTGCCGATTTGGACCGAGGCTGCAGCTGATTATCCGGATTTTCATACCTTGCTGACATCAGGGTTGTGCCTGAATTACCACAACCACCATAGGTGAGCACATTACTGGATTCATCTTTCAAACATCCCTCCCTAGGGGACCTGCACCATGTTGCTCCGTGCATCTCTATTTTTTCTCTTTTAGATTTCTATTGTGGATGGAATGGACATATTAGATTCTAACCCATTAAACAGTTTGTTTTCCTGGATATAAGCAGCACCCGAGGTGCGTAGCTCCATCTATTGAAATCATATACTTGCTAGAACAGGCAAATGTATATGTATACAGGAAAATCAGGGAGCAGAGCCGTCATCCAAACAATCGTATGGAACCCCCTGAGACCGTCCTACCTTCTCCCGCTGTCGCTGGGCTCCAGCCATTGAGTTACGAGGAGGTGGGGAGCTATGCTGTTTCCATAACACCTGTACTAGTGAATTGGAGTAACAGAAACAGCATTGCACAGTGAGCTACACTGTTTCCGGAACTCATGAGCTAAATGTCCGAGATGGGATTATCCTTTTAAAGATTGCCAATTCCCCATTAGCCTCAGTTCCACTGATGATGCCCGGCTGGGTGAAACTTGTTGGGGAAGCTATTCAGTGAATTTTAGATACAGTATCTGGTATTAGCATTCAATGACAATAAGCAGTGTGTGTGAGATAGACTGCAGCTATCTGAACGTGACATGCATAACCAATAGATATATAATCAATACATGACAGTTAAGAAGTCAGGGAGGCCCCTTTAATCACCTAATAAACTGTTGGAAGAATTTCTTATATTACAGAACCAGGTTTTAATAGAAACTTGTACAGTTTTGGCTCCATGAAAAATGATAGTAGGGAAAATTTTAAGAGATCAGTTTGCCATGAAATTTGGTAACCAGCACCAGGAGAGAGCTCCATTATAAACCTTGCTATGGGGAACTCTCACCTCTGAAGTTGATGGGAAAACATATAAATAATAGATAGATTTTAGCTACTTGAATCAATTTTTTTTAAAGTCAAAGTCAGAAATATGATGCAGGCTGGAGCTTGGATCAGACAACTAGAAAAGATCCTCAAATATAAGGATGTGTCTATAAAAACAAATATCAGAATTATCCAGGCTGAGGGATCTTCTGGGTATCTGGATAGGTATAAAATCTTTCCAACCGGGAAATGAGATAGGAAAAGTAATGATGCTTTTTAATTTTGGTCTTGGCGAAGACATTTAATAATATTGTGGACAGTAAGGAAACAAGTTATACCATGGACAAATGCACAAATGATGAGTCTGAAGCATCTTATATTGTACGTGTTATGAGACTACCCAGTTGTCAAAAATTAAAAAAATCCTTTTATCATTCTTATGCAATTGCATAATAAGTATTAGGTAAAGTAAAGCTGCCTGAACGCATTCGTGTCGGCCTTACAATTCTTCAACCCACAGCTATGATTTTTTACTCCCCCATTAACATGTAGGCTCAGATCGGCATGTTTATTTCAATAGAAAAAGAGAGATAAAAGGATGCCTGGCACCTCCGGTACTGCTTATCTCCATGGAAAAGGATTGGACAGATTCAACTTTTGGGCTGTGCAAGAAAACATTCGATTTTCCGTTTCTCCTAAAAAAATTGAAGGAATCTGTAGAAAAAGTGTATGATAAAGCATATACAGCAATTCTCTAATATATTTCTATAATCAGAATTACATCTATTATCAGTGGTGGAAGAGTTATAAAACAGGGAAGATGCAGAACTGTATCATTTTCTGGGACTTCCCTAAAGTCGGTAACAGACAGTCCGTTTTACAACCTTCTTTGGTGTGTTACGAAAGAGTATGAAAAGAAATAACTATTAAAAAAAATACTTTTCCACAATTTAAACTGATAATGGCAAAAAGGGTAATTATTTTGGGTTTGTGCTACTAGTGTTACTGTCCTAAAAATGTTGTAAGCGTGATTACAAACTTTCATCGGAAAATCTAGTGCAATTCGTGTATTACAAGTCTTCAGTTAGTCTTTATAGGAGTCGAGGCAATAACTTTTGCTATTGCATTTGGTACCTAGGAATGCCATGTTGGCCAGTTATCATCTCCTGCTTTGGCAGTCATGTTCACATTCACACTAGGTATCAATGCTACTTTCCAGAATATGTACTTTTCAACACCAAACAAGGCAAATCCAAGCAGGAGATCATTTCTAATAAATGCACGTGAGGAAATGTTGGAATAACAGAGGGTAGCTGTGTAAAAATGTATTTTACTTTATCTTTATTCCATCAAACTAAACAAAACAAGTAATTTGGGGAGAAATTACCCATTAACTATACTACACAGAACAGGAACAGATACTGGTAATGCAATCACTATACCGAATAAGGATGTGCAACTTGTGCCCAAAATTAGAATTAAATTTCAGGGACTTTTATTGTGGTAGGGCCCTTTCACACCACGTTTATGGGCTACATGAGAAGGTTATGTATAGATAAAAAAAAGTATCCAGATGTATACCCATTGAGAAAGGTCCTGTTGGACTGAAACGTTGCACGGGTGATTGAAGGGCTGACATATGTTGGAGGTGCTGTCTCCTCGTCTATTCTGTCTAACCATTGTTTTCTACAGGCCAACAGGTAAACATATGGATACTTTTTACTTTGCTGCATAGAATAACATAGGCTGCTACGCTATTCAATGCCAGAAGAAAAATGATACCCTAAGGTATATATCTTTCTGCAATGAACCTAAATTTCAATTGCAGACAGATGAAACTGTATGCTGTAGTTTTATTTTTTTATTTTAAACAGTAACAGTATGACATAGGCCATAATCATATGTGTGAAAGCCGCCTTTCCATGATGAATTATCTCATTTCTGGATAGTTCAATCTTCTAAAATCTGGACATTAGTTGTTATAGTGACGTGTCAGATCACATCGATGGAGCTTTAACCTCTAATTATTTTTAAAACTAAAGGTTGTCGAAACTCAAAGTTGATTGCCTTCATTCAAAATCTCTGACAAAGTATTATTAACAGAATATTTTTTAAAAATAGACAGTACTCACATCTTGATGCAAACAATAAATATTTTTTAATGTTTTTTAATCGGGTCGACTACAGCACACAAAGTAGTCTTAAAGAGTCTCTGTCACCAGATTATAAGTGCCCTATCTCCTACATAATCTGATCGGCGCTGTAATGTAGATAACAACAGTGGTTTTTATTTTGAAAAACTATCATTTTTGAGCAAGTTATGAGCTAGTTTAGATTTATGCTAATGAGTTTCAATAGACAACTGGGCGTGTTTTTTTACTTTTTACCAACTGGGTGTTGTACAGAGGAGTGTATGAGGCTGACCAATCAGTGACCAATCAGTGTCATACACTTCTCATTGTTCCAGCCCAGCATGATCCGCAGCACAGTGTTATTCTGCAGTGAAAGAAGTAAACACGCCCAGTTGCTAAAAACACAATACACGCCCAGTTGGAAATAAGAGAAAACACGCCCAGTTGTTCATTAGAAAGGCTCATTTGCATAAATATAAAATTGCTCATAACTTAGCCAGAAATGATCGTTTTTCAAAAAAAAAAACACGTTACTGTTATCTGCATTGCAGCGCCGATCACATGCAATAGGAGATAGGGATTTGATAATCTGGTGACAGAGCCTCTTTAACAAATCTTAAATCTTAAATCAATGGCCCTTTTGCTAAGATTAGAATGTATGTTCGAGAAACCAGCAAACTCCAGAAATCAGTGCCAGTCATGGGTTTAAGAACTCCATGAAGTACCTCGCATCCTCTGTTCTAAAAATTGGTGGTAGTCCAAGTATTCGATAGATGGCTTTTGCCATGTATTTGTATAGAAGGTCCTTTTTGTTGGATTTCTCCTGATAAATTAAAGCCTTATTTATACAAGCATGTCCAATTTGCATCTGCAAAAAAGGACTCTTTTTATGCAAATGAAAGTCCATGTTGCGTCAATGTGGTTTCCATGTGTCATCCGTGTTTTTTTCACCCACCCATAAACTTTAATCGGTCGAGTCTGGTCTGCAAAAACGCACTAGAACAGGACATGTGGTGAGTTTCTCACAACGGACACACACTCCCTGGAAAAAAAAATGTATGTGTGAATAGCTTCATTGAATTGCATGAGTCAGTGTGTCATCCATTGTTAAAACAGACAGCACACTTACAAAAAACACGTTCATGTGAATAAGACCTTAACTGGTTCCCGACCGCTGGCTGTACTTTTACGGCCAGCGGTCAGGGTCCTTAAAACCCAAGCCATAGACTTTTTACGGCTCGGGTTTTAACTTGCTGCCCGCGCGATCTGGCAGCTGAATGTCGGGTCTCCAGCTGTCAGTGACTGCCGGGGACCCTGAGGAGAGGATAGAAGCTGCTTTTGCTGCTTCTGTCTTCTCCGATGTCTTTTTACACAGCGCTCAATGAATGCTGTGTATAGGAATAGAGACAGCAGCAGCGGCGCTGTCTCTATTCCTCCCGGTGATCATGTGACTGGTCACATGATCGCCGGGTGCCGTTACTGACAGACTGCTGCTGGGTCTTACTAGACCCAGCACAGCCCAGTTAGTGACAATCGTCACTATGAGAGGGCTGATTTCCACTGTAACTGGGGCTGCTGTGTAAAAACATGGTGTAAAAGAAAGAAAAAATATATATAAAGTTCCCCATAGGTCTTTTTTGACCTTTGAGGGACAGACCAAAGTAATAAAAAAATAGTAAAGTAAAGTGCAAAAAAAATGAAATAATAAATACACATAAAATACCCACCCCAAAAAAAACGTTCCCCCCCGCCAATCATTGTTGTAACGCTAGTGCTGACCCAATTACCCTAATATAGACATGTAATATATAAAAATTTACGGTAGACAATGACGATCACAAATAAAAGGTCTATTTTAGGGTAAAACTAGGTTATTACCAAAAAAAAATAGCTGAAACGTAAAAAACCTTATTTTTTTACTATTATTTTCAAAGTTGATGAATAAAAATTCGAAAATAGCAAAAAAGGTGTGTATAAAAACGATAAAAAAAAGAAACCTGCATTGTCTACGGAAAAAACGTCGCAAAAATCATGTCGTTAGCCCAACAAATAAAAAAGTTATAGCCATTTAACTAACACGTGCTAAAAATGGCTAAACGGTGACTTGTCTTGAAGGCGCAAAATAGCCCGATCCTGAACTGGTTAAGGTATTCAAGTTTAAAGAGGCTCTGTCACCACATTATAAGTGCCCTCTCTCCTATGAAAAAACTATAATTTTTTAGCAAGTTATGAGCAATTTTAGATTTATGCTAATACAGAGGAGTGTATGACACTGACCAATCAGCATCATACACTTCTCTCCATTCATGTCCATTTGTATTCACTGCACAGTGTGATCTCGCGAGATCACGCTGTGCTGTCACATACACCGGCATTAACTTTACTGAAGTGTCTTGAGAGTGAATAGACATCACCTTCAGCCAGGACGTGATGTCTATTTACTCTCCCGACACTTCGGTAAAGTTTTTGTGGGACTTACTTACACAGCACAGCGAGTTCACGCTGTGATGTCATTTACAGCGTGATCTCGCGAGATCACGCAGTGCTATGATTAACAGGTTCCCGACCGCTGGCCGTAAATATACGGCCAGCGGTCAGGGTCTCTAAAGTCCGGCGTATAGTATATATACGGCCGCACTTCAGAGACTGTGCACGCGCGATCGCGTGCACACAGCTCTATGCCCTGGCTGTTGCTAACAGCCATGGGCACTGGGCAGAATGTCAGGGGTCAATCTTTTGGCCCCTGAACATGTGATCGCTGTGACAACCAATCACAGCGATCACATGCATTTCTGCATAGAAAACAGTGTGCACGCGATCGCGTGCACACAGCCCTGTGCCCTCGCTGTTACCAACAGCTCTGGCCACTGGGCAGAGTATCAGGGACCAATCTGATGGTCCCTGAACATGTGGTCGCTGTGACAACCAATCACAGCGATCACATGCATTCCTGCTTATAAAACAGTGTGCACGCGATCGCGTGCACACAGCCCTGTGCCCACGCTGTTACCAACAGCTCTGGGCACTGGGCAGAGTATCAGGGACCAATCTGATGGTCCCTGATCATGTGGTCGCTGTGAAAACCTATCACAGCGACCACATTTGTTTTATTTTGACTTTTCTGGCAGTAAATCTCCTGCCTCTTTTCTTCTCCTCAAACATTGTTTCAGTTTGAGGAGAAGAAGAGACTCGGGAGAATTGCTGCCAGAAGATTACAGTTACAGTTACAAAAAAATACAGTTACACTCTAAAACATTCTCTGTATAGATAGATTTCTATCTATCTATACAATCTATCTATCCATCTATCTTTTTTTCTATCTATCTACCTTTCTTTCTTTTATTCTATTAGAATAGGCAGGTAGGGAGTATATAATTATATATATATCCACATATATATAATATATATATAGCAATAGCGGTTTATTTTTTTGTTAGCGGTAGTGTAGATATATATAGCAGTTAGTTTGTGTGTTTTATAAAAAAAATAAAAAAAATAAAAATTTGTTTAGTTAGTGTTAGTGTTAGTTACGTTATGGCGAGGAAGTTGTTTAGCGCCGAGGAGGCATACGCCATGCTGTGGTCTGAGTCGGAGACCGCATCAGAGATGGCGTCCGAGATGGAACCTGTTTTAGGTAGTGACGATGACAGCGTCACTTCAGGTTCATCTTCAGGGGACGTTGTCCCTGATGCAGTCGAAACTGCAGAACATGAAAGCGCAGGGCCAAGTAGCGCTGTAGCACGGGACAGCCTGGTCCCTCCAGTCCAGGCTCTTGTATGGGCACCTGCCCCATCTTTTGGGCCTAGAATCCACGGATTTACGGCCACTCCTGGCATAACCGTGGACAATACAAATTTTGTCCAAATGGATTACTTCCATTTATTTATAACGGACGACATCCTAAATCAGATTGTCCACGAAACAAATTTATATGCCACGCAATATATAAGGCAGAAACCTTCATCCACCCATGCCAGAGATTGGACGCCCACCAATTTGCAGGAATTAAAAAATTTTTTGGGGCTCACCCTAAATATGGGTATTGTCAAAAAGCCCTCCATTAGGTCTTACTGGTCAACAAGACCCGCCCAAGCCACCCCAGTATATTCTGCAGTAATGCCCAGGTCTCGTTATGAGACAATAATGAGGTTCCTCCACTTCAATGACAACGCACAGGCCCCCCCAAGTACCGATGCAAACCGGGATCGGTTGTTCAAAATAAGACCGCTAATAAATTCCCTGAATAATTTATTTCTGCAACTCTACACCCCTGAGCAGAATGTAAGTGTGGACGAATCCCTCCTCAACTTTCATGGCAGACTTAGCTTTCGCCAATATCTACCTTCCAAAAGGGCAAGATATGGCGTTAAGCTCTACAAATTGTGTGAAAGCGGGTCAGGATATACCACCGCCTTCAGGATTTATGAAGGGCGGGACCGCACAATAAATGTTCCTGGATGCCCCCCTGATCTTTCCACCAGCAGTAAGATTGTGTGGGAGATAATGCAGCCTCTGCTTCACAAGGGGTACCACCTGTACTGTGATAATTTTTATTCGAGTGTGCCCCTGTTTAGGCATTTGCATGCTGCAAGGACTGGGGCATGTGGTACCATGCGCAAAAACCGAATTGGTTTTCCACAGCAATTAGTGGGGAAGCGCATGGTAAAGGGGGACTCCTGTGCTTATGCATCTGAAGAATTGCTGGCGGTCAAGTTCAGGGATCGCAAAGATGTGTATGTGCTAAGCACGATTCATACCGCAGGAACAGTGGCAGTGAGGGAAAGAGGGGCAACATCGGACAAGCACAAACCAGTGAGCGTGTCCGAATATAACAAGTACATGGGGGGGGGTGGATTTAAGCGACCAGGTTTTACAGCCCTATTTAGTAAAACGCAAAACTAAAACCTGGTACAAAAAGGTGGCCATTTATTTGTTACAGGTGGCCATCCACAACTCATTTGTGCTCTACAAAAAAAACAGAGGCAGAGACACATACCTGGATTTCCAGGAAAAAATTATTGAAGGCCTCATTTTTGATGTTCAGGACACCCGAGAATGCCCCCAGTCTGAGGATGTCACGCGACTGACTGAAAGACACTTCATCAGTCGGATTCCCCCAACAGCAACCAGAAGCAACCCCCAGAAAAAGTGCCGCGTCTGCAGAAAAGACGGGCACCGCAAAGATTCCCGATATTTCTGTCCCTCATGTCCCTCACAACCAGGCCTGTGCATTGAGCCATGTTTTAAAAAATACCACACTGTTCTGAATTATTAGATTTTAGTTAATTTGTTGAAAATATATTTGCCCTACATTACGTTATTATTTTTCCCATGATTTTACTCCAAGGGTGAGGGAGGGAATGGGTGGGGGGTGGATGTCATGTTTGATGTTTTCTAAAGTTCATCTGCTGGAGAGCTCCATTTGCATTAACCTGCAATTTCTTATTTTAGAAAACCCCAAAAAATAAATTCCCATTATACCCCTAGATGAATATTTTGGGATTTCTGCTTCAAGAGCAGATATTTTGGAAGTGTTATAGAAACTCTGTTGAGTTTTGTAAAACCAGCTTTGAAAAAAAGCGATTTGTGAAATAATCTTCTTCTATCCTCCGCCCTCCTACATCTCTATGTGATAAATAAGGCCACATATTTGGTATCCCCGTGCACGGGAGAAGTGGCAGAATGTGAACGGAGATTAATTTTGACCGTGGTCTATGCTGTGTGTGAAAAATGCTGGTATAAACTGACGCATTTGCTAAAAAATTGCTAATTTTATTTTGATCCATCTTATTCAAGAAACTTTCAGAAGAAAACTGGACTGTCTAAAAATATGATAAACCCCTTGAAGAAAACCTTGTGGGGTCTACTTGTGTGAATGAAGTCATTTATGGGGTGTTTCTAATGTTTCAGCAGCATTAGGCCCCCCAGAAAACAGTATGCGGCTATAAAATCAAGTGCAGAATTCCTGGACCGAAAAGGCCAAAAAGCCTCCTTTTATGCCAAGCCCTGGCACATGCCCGCACAGTGAATAAGGCACACATATTTGGTATCCCCATGCACGGGAGTAGTGGAAGAACGTGAAAGGAGATGAATTTTGGCCGTGGTCTATACCGTGTGTGAAAAATACTAGCCTAAACTGACACATTTGCTAAAAAAGTGCTGATTTTATTTTGTTCCATCTTATTCAAGAAACTTTCAGAAGAAAACTGGACTTGCTAAAAATATGATAAACCCCTTGAAGGAAACCTTGTGGGGTCTACTTGTGTGAATGAAGTCATTTATGGGGTGTTTCTAATGTTTCAGCAGCATTAGGCCCCCCAGAAAACAGTATGCGGCTATAAAATCAAATGCAAAATTCCTGGACCGAAAAGGCCAAAAAGCCTCCTTTTATGCCAAGCCCTGGCACATGCCCGCACAGTGAATAAGGCACACATATTTGGTATCCCCATGCACGGGAGAAGTGGAAGAATGTGAAAGGAGATGAATTTTGTCCGTGGACTATACCGTGTGTGAAAAATACTAGCCTAAACTGACGCATTTGCTAAAAAAGTGCTGATTTTATTTTGTTCCATCTTATTCAAGAAACTTTCAGAAGAAAACTGGACTTGCTAAAAATATGATAAACCCCTTGAAGGAAACCTTGTGGGGTCTAATTGTGTGAATGAAGTCATTTATGGGGTGTTTCTAATGTTTCAGCAGCATTAGGCTCCCCAGAAAACAGTATGCGGCTCTAAAATCAAATGCAAAATTCCTGGACCGAAAAGGCCAAAAAGCCTCCTTTTATGCCAAGCCCTGGCACATGCCCGCACAGTGAATAAGGCACACATATTTGGTATCCCCATGCACGGGAGAAGTGGAAGAATGTGAAAGGAGATGAATTTTGTCCGTGGACTATACCGTGTGTGAAAAATACTAGCCTAAACTGACGCATTTGCTAAAAAAGTGCTGATTTTATTTTGTTCCATCTTATTCAAGAAACTTTCAGAAGAAAACTGGACTTGCTAAAAATATGATAAACCCCTTGAAGGAAACCTTGTGGGGTCTACTTGTGTGAATGAAGTCATTTATGGGGTGTTTCTAATGTTTCAGCAGCATTAGGCCCCCCAGAAAACAGTATGCGGCTATAAAATCAAATGCAAAATTCCTGGACCGAAAAGGCCAAAAAGCCTCCTTTTATGCCAAGCCCTGGCACATGCCCGCACAGCGAATAAGGCACACATATTTGGTATCCCCATGCACGGGAGAAGTGGAAGAACGTGAAAGGGGATGAATTTTGGCCGTGGTCTATACCGTGTGTGAAAAATGCTAGCATAAACCGACGCAATTGTTAAATTCTTGCATTTTTTTCCAATTTTGCCCACTTTATAGAAAAAAAAAAAAAATGATATATACTGACAAATGCCACTAAAACAAAGCCCTATCTGTCCTTTAAAAAGAGTGTAACTTTATTCACCTGCTGAGTTATAGTCATCTAAAGAAGCGCATAGCAAAATTGTGAAATTTGCTCTGGTCATTTAGCTGTAAAACAGCCTAGTCCTTAACCGGTTAAGTCTCACACAAACACAAAAAAATGTATAATGAAAAGTTTTACCATTTTCCTATTTACTTTGGATTTTAAGATCTCTACTTGCTGTCATTCAGAATGAAGCTTTATGGATTACTTTCAGGAGATATTACTGCCTGGCCTTGTGATGGACACGAACTGTGCACCTTTTTTGTCCATGACATGACCAGGACACATTTTTATCCAGTAGAAGTAAAAAATGAAAGTTCCTATTGAATGACTGCAAGCAAAAAATCTTGAAAACATTGTGGAATTGATATAGAAAGTACATTAGAAAATTTTATAAATTTTCATTATACAAATAAAAACATTTATTTGCTGAAACCGGACAACCCCTTTCAACCCCGGACAACCATAAAGTTAAAGGGGTTCTCCAGGATTTTCTATTTGTTTTGTTACGTTTTCTATGAAGAATAAGAGGGCTTTTCAATTACTTGTTAAAAAATATATATATATCTCCCTCCGGCGCCAACTGGCATGAGCGCCATTGCATGTAAACATTGCAGTAGCACTCAAGTCCCTACATGGGCCCCACCTTCTCTTACTCTTTGTGCAATGTATGGGACACTGCACGGGAATGGTGTTCCCCTGCGGCCGTGTTCTACCTACTTGATATTCTTTGCCTGTTCCTTTGTTTGGGCACTAAGAATGTTGATGCATGTGACATTACAGCTATCTGTGGTCAGAGACTTCCCAATTCAAAGTCACTTCCATACCACTGTGGCCTGAGTTGCTAGGATGTCTATTGCAGAAACTGTTTTAAAAGTAGGAGGAGGGAGTACTTTACTAGTGGTAAAAGCAGATGGCAATGAGAATCTTCCATAGATTTCAATAGAGAGTAGCTGCAGATGTTCAGACACCTCTCCTACAGGGTTGCCAAATGTCCGTAAATTCAAGCCGCATAAAAATACATGCAGCCTGATTATTGTGAAGCTGCAGGAGCTTGTGCAGGTTATTGTGAATGTAATGCTCATCATTTTAGGTTTCACAGTAAATGCTATTTAGTATTCTTACCTGTCTGTAATAATTCTATCTGTCTGTGATTTTTGGTTAAGTTGTCCAACAAAGAAAAGAGGTTGGAAACCCTGGTGTCGTTTCGATATGCCATAGTGGGGGAAAGTGCTTTAATTTCCAAGAACTATAAACACTTGGAGAAAGGCTGGTGGCACATATTGAAGAAGTGAAGCGTGGGTTTTTCATTATTTTCAGAGAGAGACATGAGAGAAATATCTGGGAGAAAGATAAATCCTGACTGTTTGCCTCAAAAATTGATTATTAATTGGACATATTCGTTCATGCAAATGACCATTTGGCAAAAGGTAATCTGTTGAAATTTCATTTGTCCTGTTACAGTATTAGGGCCAGTAGACAGCCACAATCTGGCACGATCGGCTAATCAGACATTATAAGAGGGTTTTCTTTCTGCTCCCTGAAGATCTGACAATAATTAACTGTATACAATTGTAAATGTTTGTGATCAGTCATCCAACTTGTCAACAAGTAAAAATCTTTGTATATATATATATATATATAGACAAACAAATGGATCCAGCAGCACCGGTATAGTGTGGGTGCAAGCCAACGAGATCAGACCAAAATCCCAATGGTATATAACGCAAAAAATAGGCAGCACTCCGTTCAGGTAAAAGTGAAAAAGAGGGTACTTTATTGTCCCATAAACAATAGCTTGAGAAAGGCTCCAGTGGAAGGAGCTGAAACGTTGCTATTGTTTATGGGACAATAAAGTACCCTCTTTTTCACTTTTACCTGAACGGAGTGCTGCCTATTATTTGCGTTATATATATATATATATATATATATATATATATATATATATATATATATATATATATATGTATATATGTATGGCTATAGCCAGCTTTACAATTTCCCCGCCCCATGTAACATGTCAGTCAATTTGTCAGGGTAGATAGCATATGTTTGAATTATCATATGTACAATGCTATATGTATGGCTGCGTTTTAGGCTATGCTCACAAAATGGATTTTCACACAGATTTTGTCATGAATTCCACAATTCTGTGCCAAAATTTTCATGAAATCCACCAGTAAACCGTGTCCCATTCGTTTCTATGGCAAATCTGCATATAGTTTATATGGCACAGATTTTTCTGCCACGGTTTGAAATCCGAATTGTCGAAAAAATACTTGACATGCCGCTTTTGAATGGGGCTAATCCATGTGCTGATCCGCAGCAGATAAAACTGTAAATCCGCGCAGAAATCCGAGGGTCAGCCTTGGATTTCTGCAACAGATTTTTGGGCTAATGCTAACTGTTTTCTGGCAATAAAATCAAATCTCGTCTTGTTATTATGAGGATGCAGAGCTGAAATTTGCTTTCAGCATAAACTCTACACTAAAGACCAGGCACATATTTTAAAAAGTTTAATCTGATTTTAGTTGCCCCACAATGCGTCCACAAGGTGTCAGAGAGGTCATTGACAAGTGTTCTATGAAAATCTGCTGGCTGTCTATAGGGGGTCTGAGGACAGGCAGATGTCTCACGGTCTGTCTTTGTCATTGAATAGTCTGGCTGTTTAAATTACGAACAGGGGATAACACAAATTAGCAAATGTTAGGGATCAAAGTTCTGATGAAATGTCAATTAGCAGGTCACAGGACGATCCAAAGTAATGAACAAATGGACCTAAAAAGGATTCCATGTGATGAGACTAAGTGGATTCTAACTTATAGGTTTCTTGACAGATGTTTATGCCATTAGGCTATGGGTGTTTATTTTTATTATTACATACTAATGAGATAATTATTAAGCAGGATTCCAGTACACGTATCATATATCAGCCAGAGGATTGAAGTATGTATTGGCATCTTAAGAACGCCTTAAAATATTAGGTATCAAATATGTTATTTATATAGTATTTTAGGTGCCATGGTTTACTAACAAAAACCTGAGGTGTAATTTTAGTAAACAGGAATGTCAATTCACGCAATATTTTTTTTTTCATTGAGATTTTGTCTTACATTTGGAGCATGCTGTTTTTTTAAGAATCTATGGGATATTTCTGGGCAAAAATTTGGAAATATTGAATATACGCATGCAAATTACTATGACATTACTTGTACTGGGTAAGGACTAACACAGCAAAAAAGTTGGAGCCTAGAGAAAGCACAGTCTATACTAAAGAACATATAGAGGAATATTTAGAGGTGTAGCGTGAAGCTCCCAGGCCCCAAGTGCAGAAGTTATAGTACCTAACCAAATCACATGCCATCAACGCTTAAAGGTGTCATTAAGGTTTTTTTTAATCTTACTTCCTGATTCTGATTACTTGACTTAACGTTGCCCGTCTGTTACCAACGCGGATCTGTTTGACCACGAGCAAAGCAACCTGCAGCCTGATTTTCTATTGGGGACTATCATGGGGACCACGACCTGAGAATCTTACTGGCAACCCAATAACGGTCTCAGTCATTCATTGTGCGCAACTCCTTCTCCTACAAGTCTGCGTGGTGCCACCGAAGTCTGTTCCCGTTACGCTGTACTATGCTGCTCCACCGTCTTCGAGACGTCATCCAAGTTCCAGCTACGCTAGTCGAAAACTGGCATCCAGGTACGCTCTTGGGCTTATAGTCTAATATGAGCATTATATTAATATTCTATACAGCTGTTTCTGAGTTATAGTGATCTAACAGATGCTGAATTTCCATAGATGACTACTATTAATGGAAAACAAGAACAGGTTATTACAGCACTGGAGAAACAGAGAAAAATGTAATACAGTGGGAGCAAGACTCAAAGGAACCTGATCCAAAGTCCCATGAATGAAAGGCAGCATATCCAAAATAAATGGAAATTTATTCACCCACAGGTGCAACGTTTCAGTCCAACAGGACGTTTCTCAAGCATGTGAACATACAAAAAGCCACAGTATATAAGAACTCAAAAAGTCATAATTGGCAATAATACAATCAATACAAAAAATAAAAAAAGACATGAACAGCATTACAATATATATAATAAAATATACCAAATAATAAACAGTAAAAGATTTACAGGGTAAACATATTATATGTACAAGTACTAGATGTAAGGCTGTCAGATAATATCCAAATATAGCTTAAGTGCCCAGTTTATCCAGGTGCAAGTGTAATAAAATAAACATGTATTGTTACATATATTGTAGCATGTGGACTTCCTATACCTCCGTCTCGGCGTCTCCATATTGCTAGTGCGCATGTCCATCAAAAATTTATCCATATGCCGACATTAGAGGGCACTATGAGATTGAAGAGCGCATGCGTGTCAAGGCGACAGACTAAACGTCTGTTTCTTGCCTGTGTTAGTCATTCTGACATCACTCGCACAAGCGCACCTCAAATGGTATTATACCAGGTCATATCTACAGATGAATATATGTGCTGCTGTTTTCAGAGGAGTTTGATATACATCTTAATACATGAAGCACTATAATAGTAAAGAGTATACATGGATCTAAGTTCAACTGTATTACAAATAAAGATTACCTAAAGGGGAATGTCCTAGGACCAAAAAGACAAGTGCGTATGCGTATCCTGCCACCACAGAAAATTGCTACATTATATCGACATCAATCAGTCTAATATTACCAATCTATGTGCTACTTATTCGGTAATCTATCATGCATCATTGAGGAATCAGGCAGTAGCGATATCATCATCATCTAAAATAAGAAATGTTTTATATATATATATATATATATATATATATATAAAAAGTAGCAGATAAATTCCAAATGTGGAACCCACTACTATTAATGGAAGACACTACAGGACCCACAGGGGAAGTCACACAGCTTCCGAAGAACCTAAATAGTAGATACATCTGCATTGTTATGTATTTTAATTGCTCTGTCCTCTCTCCTACTGCACTGTCTATGTACAATATATCTTCACTGTAGGTTCAAACCTCCCAAGAGGAAATGTCCCACGAATGGGGCCACAAAGAAGTGGCGCTTATGTTGATTTTCAAACCAAGGGGCTTTTATAGGTAACTATAGGGGCATTCCCCAGTGGAACAGGGTTAGATTTGGGATTCAAATGTATGGAGGTAAATTAGAGTGACCAGTGCTATGCCTCCCATCTGGATGAAAAATGCTACATTGCCTAGAATTCTCAGATGAATATTATTCACCTCGCCCGTCGGCATGTCTCCCCAAATGGCAGCAGCTCCAGCCAATGACAAGAAGCTGTAATGTTGGGTCCATTATTCATTGTTGTCAGGACACCCTGCAGTCAAACATAACAGCGAATTACTCTCATGATACTATTGGTGGCCAGAATGGAGACAAGAAGCTAAAGAGTATATTGCCTCTTGTACCACCTGTGCTCAGTTCAAACCTTCAAGGTAAGCGCCATCAGGTCTCCTCCAAACCTTCCCCATTCCAATCAAACCTTGGACTCAGAGGCGTAGCTAGTAGGGGGGCAGGGGGGTGGTGGCCCCAGGCCCACTGAGAAGGTGGGTCCCAGAGGTGGGCTGGGATGGTCCCCCAGCGGTGGCATGTCACGTTTTCAACTGTATTTGCATCCTCAGGACATAGATACAGTTCAAGCTAATGCTGTCAGCTCCCCGCTCCAGTATTCACCGTGTAATACTGACCGTGAGCGGCTCGGCAGAGACAGGCACGATGCAGTGACGTCATCGCACATGTGTGCACCGAGCCACACACTGCACAGACCAGAGGAGCAGAGGGATTTTCACCACTTGTCGTGAAAACGGGGTTAGGTGAGTATTTTATTATTTTTATTAGGCACTGTGGGAGCATTATGATGGATGTATGAGCATTATACTGGCTGTGGGGGCATTACTGTGTGCGGTGTCAGCTATGGGGGCATTATACTGTGGGGGCAGGTATGGGGGCATTATACTGTCTGGGGGCACTATGGGGCATTATATTGTGTTGGGCCACTATAGGGGAATTATATTGTGTGGGGGCACTATGGGGGCATTTTACTGTGTGGGGGCAGTTATGGGGCATTATACTTTTTGGGGAGGCACTATAGGGGAATTATACTGTGTGTGGTGCAGCTATGGGGGCATTATACTATGTGTGGGCCACGGAGGGGACATTATACTGTGTGGGAAGGCACTATAGGGGCATTATACTGTGTGGGGAGGTGATATGGGGGCATTATACTGTGTGGGGGCAGCTATGGGGCATCATACTTTGTGGGGAGCAACTATATGGGGCATTATACTGTGTGTGGGGCATTGAAGGGGAATTATACTGTGTGGGGAGGCACTATAGGGGCATTATACTGTGTGGGGAGGCACTATAGGGGCATTATACTGTGTGGGGAGGCACTATACCGTGAATGGAAGTTATGTAAATATCATAGAAGTTACGGAAACATAGTTTCTTGCCTTGCTACCCTGTTTCGTAACACCCATTCACTTCTATGTATGTTTACAGAAACAGAGTTGCACAAAAAACGATGATGTTTATGTAAGCCTGACCCCGCCGGATGCGTTGGGAGCCCACTGGGTAAGGGCCCACTCAGATGTGTTGGCCCCCTCTGTGCTACACCCCTAGCTGTCCCTCTGCTTGGACTGAGACTTGACTTTAGTCATCCGCTTTAAGTGCGAAAACCCCTTTAATGGACCTCTTGAGCTTGCAAAATGCTTGTGGGTTATAGGGCTTCTATAGTTTTTTTTTGTAAATATGGCTTAAATAGCAGAACACATGTAATGTTTTGAATATACAACATTAGAAAGTAAAAGTCAGCAATAACAGCTATAAACTGCTAAGACAGGAAGTAGCTAAATTCTGCAATGCTGCAGTTTCTTCTTGTTAAAAAGAATCTATGGTTTTATATGGTATAACCCCTCAAAGGGGTTATCCTAAGATCAACATTTATTACCTATCCACAGGATGAGTGATAAATATTTGATCGCTGGGTGCCCCACAGCTGGGACCACCACTGATCACTAGAACAGGGGCCGGCAGACCCCGTTTTTCTCCACTGAACCCCCCTACAGTGAGGCGGTGATAAAATGGAGCAGAAGTCAAGCATGCTCCTTCCTGCTCCATTTAACGTCGATGGGGGTCAATGGAATCAGCCGAGCGCTGTTCCAGGCTGCCTCCATCAGTTCTATAAACTTTGAATGGAGCCGGACCACACATGATCAACCACCGATCCATGCAAAGTTCTCCTCACTGCGGTTGTGCAGTGATGAGGAACTGGGGCTCAGGTGGTGCCCCCAGTGATCGGACATTTATCACCTATCCTGTGGATAGGTGATAAATGTTTATCTTGAATTAACCCCTTTAAGAATGCAACTAATTATGGCAAAAAACGCAGTGAATTTATTTGTTTTTGTAGGTCCTATGGGACCTACACTTATCTCACAGAGACCCCTGACCCCTGTCCTATATTCTGCCGCCGGGCACCGTTTTTTCTAGAAATAGCTAAGCACATTTTGATACAATATTTCGAAAGCTTCCTTAGAAGTGAATGATAGTTCCTGCAATGCGCTACGCTTTTTCCGTAGCTCCTGAGTAAACAGCGTAGCTCGTTGTGCTATGCTGTTTACGTAATTTTTATTCACTTTTCTGGGAGTTCCAGAAACAACTTAGCAAAATGTGCTTCGCTGTTATGGGAAAACTTCACTACCTCGTTCGACAGTGGCCGGAGCCCAGCGACAGCAGCAGAAGATAGGATAGCAGTCAGGGGGCCCGTTTCTAAAGATAGCAGAAGAAATAGCAGAAAAAAACGGGTATCACCCTGGCGGTGCTAGGAGTTCTTTAAGGAGTTTTTAGGTTGTTCAACGAGTCAAAGAGTCAGTGATCCTCCAAGTCTTATTTGCATATGCTTTATTTGTATAAGATACGATGCGTTTCGAGGCCGAACCGGCCTCTTCCTCAGGTAAAAGGAGCCCCTTGCAAGGGGTTATATACATACAGAATTATAAACCTGCCAAAATGGGGCTGAGTCATGATGCCTTGTCATAAGGTTAAAGGTTAATGCAATCACTAAGATTGTTTAAGTTTGTTGCAATATCGTAGGCCATCAGACACTAAAGTGGGTTTTACACAGCACGATTATCGGGAAGACAAGCGTTCATATAACGCTCATTGCCGATAATTGCCTTGTGTAAAAAGGGCAGCGATCAGCAGATGAACGAGCAAACGCTCGTTCATCTGCTGGACTGATCATTTAAAAAAAGTTAAATATTATTGTTGTCAGCAGCACATCCTGTGTAAACAGGGAGACGCGCTGCCAACATGATAATAATGTATGGGAACGAGCAATCAGAGTAACGACCGCCCGTCCCCATACGTTCGCTGCACCGGCCATGTTAAAGACAATCAAGGTTCTGCTGATCGCTGCCCTGTTTACACTGGGCAATTATTGGCAACGAGCGTTATATGAATGCTTGTCTTCCCGATAATCGTCCGATGTAAAACCCCCTTTAGTGTCTGACTACCTACGATGTTGCAACAGACGAACAATCTTAGTGATTGCATTATCGTTTAACCTTATGACAAGGCATCATGACTCAGCCCCATTTTGTCAGGTTTTTCCACTTCTTTTATAATTCTGTATGTATATAACCCCTTGCAAGAGGGCTCATTTTACCATTTGTATTTTATCTGAGGAAGAGGCCAGTCTGACCTCACAACGTTGTAAAGAATATGGAAATAAGAGTTGGAGGTTCCTTGACTCTTTGACTCGTTGAACAACCTAAAATCTCCTTAATGAACTCCTAGCAGTGCCAGGGTGATATCCGTTTTTTTCTGCTATTTCTTCTGCTATTGCATCTGGACGATCGCGATCCAGACTGGAACCCAGGCTGCAGCATCATTTGTATATATTCACTATTGGATGTTGTGCTCCTGGCACAACTTGATCAGGTCAGCAGAACTGATCACCCTCTTGTCCACCTCTCTATTTTACAGTTTGATGCACTATGTGCGTTCTGTGTTATTTATTTATTTTAGTTTCTAAAGATAGGTACGGGTCCTATAGGTGAGACCCACATCTATTGGACATTTATGGCATATCCTGTGGATATGCACTAAATGTCCAAGATGGGAAAACCCCTTTAACTTTATGAAACTTTATTTAACATTTGTTTTTGTCCCACTTGGGAACTTACTTATCTTTACTTTTAAACAATAATACATATGAATACCTTTGCATTCTTGCCTGTCCGTAACATACTGTGCCTCAAAGTGATACCCCTGAGACAACTGGCAGCTATTTACGCAAACTCCATCACTGTTTCTCTATGGCAGTTGTATGATGGCCGGACTGTCTACCAACCGGCAGAGCGGAACTGGGCATGGTGAACTGCACATTTCCAGCCACCAATGCAGGGAATGCAGGTAGCCGTGTCTAGTAGCAACCTGATTCATACAATGTGACTGTCATCATGTAATCTAGGTTGGTGGATAACTAGAAAACTAGTGTTTTGTTTTTAATTGATTGTATTTGCATAATTGTATAACTTTTAAAGGAATGTTAAAAAAAATACAATATTAGTCATAAGACTATCCCTCTAAAATGGCACAGTCTCTTAAATGTTACACAAATGTCAAACCGGATAAAAACACTATCTCCCAATGACACTGACCCTATACTTCAAAGGTATATTATAACCGGGACACCGCCCACTGCCTAATATTCTATCCCAGACGTGACCGACACACAATTACACTAGGTGGTCTCCAGACTCTATCGCAATTCTCCCCCTACACTTGCAGTCAATACAGGATCAAAGTAGCCTTTCTACTAGGGCCCTAACTTTCAAGGGATACCAACCACAAACTTCTCCAGTGACTATTCCAGTAGTCCAGCCTATCCCAGGACTACAATCACTAGACCATGTTTCAGGTCTAAAGGGCAACCAGTACCCACTGGTCCACCAATCCAGGAAACTTTTCATTTCCCACTAGCCCATTAGATTAATGTTCAGAGAGCAGGCATATGGGCTGGAGACTAATTCGACAGTAAGCTTGTCTGATAAAATGAGCACTGAACAGCATCTAGCAGCTTGTATTGTAAGAAATACAAGCTGCAGAAGGCAACATTTAAAAATAAATAAAAATGTAAATATGTTCTATTAAGTAAAATACATACAATGCAATGAAAACAAATATTTGCAAGTTAGCCATAGCCTAAACACAGTTATCAGTACGTTTGGGATGGCAAGAACCTTTTATAATGGGAGTTTGTATAAGCATTTACATTTTTTTTCCTATTACTTTTTTACTAGTTTTAAAGTCAATGAAACAAAATATTTCTGAAATACATCTTTCATTATATTGAAGCATCCTAATATTGATAATCGAGTGCTAAAGAAAGCTCATGAAAAATAGATCTTGCATGTAAGGTCATGATTTTCTTTTTATATCTGTAACCTAGTTGTATGATCAGCTGCCCCTCTGAATTTGCTGATGTTCCTCAGCCGCCCTCCTATTCATATGACAGTATTCTGGCTTTATTACGGTCACGCTGGCACTTGCCCATGAAGCATCCCTTCTGGTATTTCATTTAATCCCAGTACTTGCAGAAAAACCAAAAACCAAATGAAAGGTGCTGCATGGAAGGAATACTTGGCAGCAGCTGAGTTACTATATTTTCTGCAAAACAATTGTTAATTATTCCTTTTCATGAACATTGTTGATTGTGATAATATTATGGATGTAACAGTAAATAAAAGCATCAAAGAAGAATTACAGTAAGTTTGGGAATTGCCGAAATTTATTGACTACATTTGATATAAATGCAGTTGGCAAGGCTAGACATACCATGCCATACCATTGGAGAGATGCTTATGGTAGATATGAGCTTTTCATTTATTGCCCTGGTCCATATGAGACCTTTAGAGACTTTTCCAGGCTAGTACTTCCATAAGAAATTCTGTAGTGTGACACAGTGTTTTTATTCTGTAAAAATGGAGCTTACCCTCTTATAAAATTAATTACACAAAGAATATTGAATTACTGTGATTTAATCTGACCATATTGTTCTATGTATATGATGGGGTCTTTTTAGAGGCTCTGTCACCACATTATAAGTGCCCTATCTCCTACATAATGTGATCGGCGCTGTAATGTAGATTACAGCAGTGTTTTTTATTTAGAAAAACTATCAATTTTGATCAAGTTATGACCATTTTAAATTTATGCTAATGGTCTTCTTAATGCCTAACTGGGCGTGTTTTAGCTTTTGACCAAGTGGGCGTTGTAAAGAGAAGTGTATGTCGCTGACCAATCAGTGACCAATCAGCATCATACACTTCTATCCATTCATGTACTCAGCACATAGTGATCTTGCGAGATCACGCTGTACAGTCACATACTCACACATTAACTTTACTGAAGTGTCTTGAGAGTGAATAGACATCACCTCCAGCCAGGACGCGATGTCTATTCACAATCCCGACACTTCGGTAACATTTGTGTGGGACTTAATGACAGAACAGCGTGATCTCGATGTGCTGTGTGAGTAAGTGACACACAAACGTTACCGAAGTGTCAGGATTGTGAATAGATATCGCGTCCTGGCTGGATGCGATGTCTATTTACTCTCAAGACACTTCAGTAAGGTTAATGTCTGAGTAAGTGACAGCACATCGTGATCACGCAAGATCACTATGTGCCGAGTACATGAATCGAGAGAAGTGTATGATGCTGATTGGTCACTGATTGGTCAGCGTCATACACTTCTCTTTACAACGCCCACTTGGTCAAAAGCTAAAAAACGCCCAGTTGGGCATTAAGAAAGTCATTAGCATAAATCTAAAATAGGTCATAACGTGTTCCAAATTTATAGTTTTTCTAAATAAAAACCACTGCTGTTATCTACATTACAGCGCCGATCACATTATGTAGGAGATAGAGCACTTATAATGTGGTGACAGAACCTCTTTAATATGTGGCTCCCAGCTGTTGTAAAACTACAACTGTCAAAATGTCCCGAAGGCCTGGAGAGTCACAGGTGGCATCTGTAGTTTCACAAAAGCCCTAGAGCCACAGGTGGATACCACTGCACTATGGCATAACAGCTATGAAATGAAAAGGTATTATGTTACTGATCCACTTCTATACAAATGTTTACTATATGTAAATGTTACATAACACTTGCATTTTTTAGCCCTGGTTTATAGCAGCTGCTATTAAACCATTGGAGGGAGAGGCCCCAGCTCACATAGTCCATATTCCCCTCTACCATTGGCATTGTGAAGCTATGAAGGTCCCCGTGGTGATCAGCTTTTGAAATTATTGGGCAGCCATTTAATACAAATGTTGCAGTAGCTCTCTACCCCTAGAGCTAGAGAATGCTCTTGATATGGCTACAGTGCTGGATATAAATAGATCATTAAGGTATATTGAAACATAATCCAGTACACACAAATTTTGCCTTATTTAATGTACTCCATCAAAACAGGCATCACTAGGGTAAATAAAATCAACTATGACTAAGAGCGCTTTGAACGCTCAAAATGCTTAAAGTGTAGCTAAACGTTTGACAAACTTCTGACATGTCATAGTGACATTTGTGGATTGGTGGGGGTCAGAGCACTGACAGCGCTCAGCCGCTTCGTGTTTGTTTGGCTTTTTCCGGAAAGCCGCTGTATCGTATTACGGGCTCATAGACTTTCCATTGAGTCCGTACACCGATACATTTATTTCCGGAAAAAGACAAACAGACATGAAGCGGCTGAGCGCTCACACGAGTGATTCAATTGCTTCGTTCTAGTGATTGGTGGGGGTCTCAGTGCTCGGACCCCCACCAATCCAAACTTCTGACATGTCACTATGACATTTCAGAACTTTGTCAAATGTTTAGCTACACTTTAAGGCCGGATTTACACGAGCGTGTGCATTTTGCGCACGCAAAAAGCGCAGCGTTTTGCGCGCGCAACAGGTACTTAACAGCTCTGTGTGTCAGCTGCGTATGATGTGATTTTCGCGCAGCCGCCATCATTATGACATTCTGTTTGTATGTTTGTAAACAGAAAAGCACGTGGTGCTTTTCTATTTTCATTCATACTTTTTACTGCTGTTGCGTGAATCACGTGCGTCACACGGAAGTGCTTCCGTGTGGTGCGCGTGATTTTCACGCACCCATTGACTTCAATGGGTGCGTGATGCGCGAACAATGCACAAATATCGGACATGTCGTGAGTTTTACGCAGCGGACTCATGCTGCGTGAAACTCACGGACACTCTGCACCGCCCCATAGACTAACATAGGTCCGTGCGAGGCGCGTGAAAATCACGCGCGTTGCCTGGACGTATTACAAGTTCATCTAATTAAAGCCCTAAGAAGCTCAATTAATTTAACGTTGTGATGCCTTTTCTGATGGAGTACATTAAATAAGGCAAAATGTATCCTTTTGCAAACACCGAGTGCTGGATTTTTTCTGCTTTTGGACTATAAATAGATCATTAGATAAATCTCTGAATTGACCTTCGATACATTTATACAGTTATTAGGTCAGCCCTAAGGGTCCTTTTACATGGGCATATTTATGATGATAAACAAGTGCTGATCGACGATGTTTACACATGGAGATGTGCTGCTGAAAACAATAATTTTTACTGCCGCATAAAAGATGTTATTAGCAGACAAACAAGCATTTGCTCGTTTTTGGCTGACCACTGGGCCCTTTTACTTGGCCGAAAATCGGGAACGAGCGTTCTTTTCCCCTGATTATCGGACAGTGTAAACGGGCTTGGAACAACATTTTTTAAGACTAGATAAATGTAATTATGACAGTCTTTCTGTGTACTGCATTCCACCCATTCCATTTATTAATTTGGTTGCCCGTCTTTGAAGCATGTTAAGCTGTGCTATGTATTTCTTGTAGACTGGTGCCCAAAACTGTACACAATATTCCATATGTGGTCTGACTAGTGATTTATAAAATGGAAGAACTATGTTCTCATCCTGTGCATCTATACCCCTTTCAAATGCATCCTATGATATGTTTTGCCTTGGCAGCAGCTGCCTGACACTGGTCCTTTTCCATGTCAGTTTTACCCAGTGTTATACCCATTTATGATGTAATGGTGGCATGTATTTTCCTATTTTTCAATATTTTTTTTAATTATTTTTCGTTTATCAATGTTAAATCTTTTTTGCCACTTCTCTGCCCAAGTCCCCAATTTATCCAAATGAACTTGTAACATGATACTGTCTGCTTTTGTGTTAATTACTTTAGAATCATCTTCAAAAATGTGCAATTCCTCTATGAGATGATTAATACATATATGAAAAAGATCAAAAAGTCATCGCAAATGTTCGTTTATGTAATATTGTCATACAATCATCATCCAAAATCAACCAATTCTTCTGATTTATGTGTGTATGTGTATGGTCAGTTTAACTCTTATAGTCACATGTCCTTCTGAACCTACTGTACTTGGATTAGTATACAAGGGCAAAGCACCACCACACCAAGATAAGCCACCCACAGTTCAAATCACTCTGGTAGCTAGTAATGCAAAATCCTCCTCTTATGTTTCAATTAATTTCAATGGAGTTGGCAGCGTGGCAGACAAGTTGCTTAATTACTGTTTATCGTGCATTACATATTACCTTTGTATCATCTTGTTTGACAGTTTTTTTTCTAATTAGACTATCTGGGTATTAGACATGTATATAGGGATGCATGTGTAAATACAACATTAGGCGTGTATAAAAAATAAAAAAGGATTCTTTTTTTACTTGGATTAGTAGCTCTTCTGTATCATTCCTGTTGGGTGAAGGATAAGTGCCATCTAGAGCTACTCTCATTTCTTTGCTCTTGAGCTCTTAAGGTCCTTTTGGACGTCCCAATATTGGCCGTGAAAAGGAGCACCGATCGGCGTGCTGTATTGTCGATTGGCGCTTGTCTGCTTCAGTAACAAGGAGAAATGATTGGTAATGTATTGGGATGAAAAATCGTTACTACGATTGTTTATCCCCATGCATTTGCATCATGTTGGTATCACATCTCTCTGTTTACACAGGGTGATGAGCTACCAACTAGCAACCATTTTATTGGCTGCATAAAAGATTCAATCAGCCGATGAACTGGGAGAGCTTGCTCATCGGCTGATCGTTGCCCTGTTTACACAGGGCAATGATCGGTAACTAGCGCTCATACAAATCCTCCTTTGCTCGATCAGTGGCCGGTGTAAAGTTGCCTTAAAGTTTGAAATAAACATTAGATTACGTCAGCAGAACCCAACAATTTCATCAGGATCAGCCAACGATCTAATATCTATTGCGGGATCCTGATCGTCGATGTCGGGTGAGAGAAAATGTTGGATTTCATCCAGAGGAATGTGTCAGTGGCTTATTCACTTTTCCATATGGAAATAAAATGCAGGCTCTGACGAGCCAAGCATGCATGTTTATGGTGGAGTTGGGTTAAAAAGTTTTCGACCATCAGCTATTTTCATCTGTATGGCTGACTTCAGGACTCATGCTGTACAATCCGAACTCAGGACTCATTGTATGGATTGTGTGATTAGAAAATTCTGGGGAATTATGCTTTAAAGGCTATGAACACCTTTGAGGGCATTTTTAAAAATAAAATAAAAATAGATTAGTCAGTATGTTTAGTGTAACTTTGTAATTAATCTTTATTAAAAAATCGTTTTACTTTTGGAGCTACAGCTGTTCTGTATTCTCTATACAGAACAGCTGTATCACTTGTTTTACACTGAATCCGTCAGTCCCGCAGACCTAACGGGTTCAATGTGAATGGGTCCAGTGTGTCTCTGACACAGATGTGATCATTTACAGGTGGATCCTGAGTGTCACAGTGTATTCAGTGTAAAACGAAAGATACAGCTGCTCTGTATAGAGAATACAGAACAGCTGTATCTCCAGATTAATTACAAAGTTACACTAAACACACAGATTAATCTATTTATTAAAAAATGACCTCAAAGGTGTTCAGAGCCTTTAAGTTTTTTAGTAATTACCCTCAAGCAACTGCAAGCTTAGAAATATTACCAAACTAAAAGTATGAGCAAAAGACACCGTTCGTAAAATACTCAAATTTCTTAGAAATAATGAAAAAGTCCAAAACGTGGAATCATAAATGGAAACCCCATATAAAATAGGAGGCTAACTTTGAAATAAATAAATCCTAATGACAGATGAGTCATAATAGGTTGGATGCCATTTATCAGCAAGTGTCATTGAGCAAGGGAGTTTCCAAAGCAACATGAGACAACTAACACATGCTAAATAGTTGGTGTCTGAATTGCAGGTGCATTAGTCATACAAACTGCAATATTATTAAATGAGTCAATAAAAATATCGAACAAGGACAAGAGGAACACCAGACATCAGTTGAACCAGGCGTAAAGAGAAGCAGGATAATCCCACAAAACAACCTAAAAAAAACTACTAAAGTGAATAGGACAGTGTGAGGATATTCCGTTTAGATGCTTGAAAGGTTCTTTTGATAAGTGTTGCTGTGATGAGGGGGTATTGGATAATGAAACCCAGACAGGATGCCACAGACCCAAGAGGGTGGTGCAAACAAGAAGTCTTTTTATTTACTCACAGGAAGGCACAAGCTTGGTGGCCGCGCGCACTTGAGGCACAGTTCTTTGGCAAACAGCAACAACGGCACAATTTCGATTCTCAACAGTTCTTATCTCGGTCTAACTCCGTCCTTCTTGTAAGTAACATAGCCTTCACGTGAGAAAATAAGGCTCAATCGCCACCAGTTATTTGGAAAGAGCAAATAGTGGTGCTTGTCCCACAGGACTGGGGTCACTCTTGTGAGGGTTTCCACTTCCACCCGCATTGGGTTAACAGGGAACTTGATGTAATAGTGCTCTGCTACCACTACTCTACACAGTCTCTCTATCTGTTTTAGTGGCCACTACTGTAATGGCCTGGACAGGACCCCGTTTCTTTTTAGCTGCATACTCCCTAGTTTCAGTCAGTCTAAGGCTGGCGTCACCTTTCACAAGCCCACTTCTTTTAGAATTCCCAGCCCTGCACAGTTCCTATGCTCTACTGCTCCACTGGCTCGGCCTTCAAAGCCCTGATCCTCCCTCTTTTAGCTGACACGACCCTGCTTTACCCAGGGAGGAACCCAACCTTGTTGCAGGATATGCACACTTACTCAGAGAGATGCCCAACTAACCTGCACCAATTGAACCTCCTGGGAATGGCGGCCAGGACCGCAAGTCCTGTTGCCATTCCAACAACCATGATCAGGAGTTTGCACTCTGACGCAGTTGCCCCTGGTCGACCCCTTTCCCGGGACAAGCGTCGCCAAAGAACACCTTACACCACAATACAATGATGTGCAAAAACACAACCACAATGAAACACGGTCAAAAACAGAGTAAAACATTGCATAAAGAAAAGAGCAAGGAAATCAAACATTTCCCCAGGGCCACACTCTATTATCGCTACTGTCAATGGCAGCAGTTTAAATAGTGTTTCACTAGTCGTACAGCATGTCTGGCTCATGACTGTTTACACCACAAACTTACCTCATTTAGAGGCTGCCTGATCAAATTAAATCATGGAATAAGTAAGGATGTCTTATCATTCTGGGCCAATAAGCGCAACAATATAGGTCAATAACACGACTGATGATAGGGGCGTAACAGTGAACCATGAGGCCTCATAACAAAACTTAGGATGGTGTACCATTCTACCATAACCACAATCGGCAGAAAGTAAATTTAGGAAATTTTGGAAACATCATGATTATTATGGCTTTATGAGGTTTTAAGGAATCTGTCTGAGTTTTTGAGTTATCCATCTTGCCAAACTAATCCAATCCACTTGATTAGTAAAAGGTTGGTATATAAAATGAGAATGCTGTTACTGGATGTAAATAACATGCTCAGATTGGGTCACAGCAGTGGGGAACCACAGGGCTCATTTATTAATGACCCAGTTGAACACTTACAGTTGAAGATAATACTAAACTGTATACACTGATAAATGTAAGTCTGGAAAATGCCTTCAATAAGAAGGTGAAATGTTGACTACACACTGGGTATATAAACACAGTTTTTGTACATTATTCCGAAGTGCTGCCTTTCTTCCTTGGAATTTTGCCCTTGGACTGTATACAGGCTTTTATGGTGGGGTCTTTGGTTCAGATCCCTTGAGGCTTAGCACCCACTACATTTTTACATTTTTACTGTGCAGCTCCTATTGCTTTGGTTGCATTTTTGATAAATGTAAGTCTGTATACTTGGGATGTAAAAACATATGTCGACTTGGAATGGTTGCAATGCATATCACAATTGGAGTTGTTTATTTTGGAAAAGTAACAGCTTACCGGGGTTGTCTCGGATGAAGAAACAAGATTTATTCTTGCTAAAAACTGCGTCTTATAATCCGAAAAATACGGTATATGCCTTCCTCTGGATCAACACTGCAATATAATAGTTTCAACTAGATGGCCTTTTTTAAACTTTACTATATAAACTCTAACACTTTTCTCACTTCAATGGATTTTCAGTGCTCTGCATTTCACTATTCACTGCCTCTCTCTTCGTTTTCTTGCATGCTCAATTTCTCAATACTCAATTGCTGCTCACCTCTGAAGCTCCTTTAAAGAGGCTCTGTCACCAGATTTTGCAACCCCTATCTGCTATTGCAGCAGATAGGCGCTGCAATGTAGATTACAGTAACGTTTTTATTTTTAAAAAACGAGCATTTTTGGCCAAGTTATGACCATTTTTGTAGTTATGCAAATGAGGCTTGCAAAAATCCAAGTGGGTGTGTTTAAAAGTAAAAGTCCAAGTGGGCGTGTATTATGTGCGTACATCGGGGCGTTTTTAATACTTTTACTAGCTGGGCGCTGTGAAGAGAAGTAACATCCTCTTCTCTTCAGAACGCCCAGCTTCTGACAGTGCAGACCTGTGACGTCACTCACAGGTCCTGCATCGTGACGGCCACATCGGCACCAGAGGCTACAGTTGATTCTGCAGCAGCATCAGCGTTTGCAGGTAAGTCGATCTTACCTGCAAACGCTGATGCTGCTGCAGAATCAACTGTAGCCTCTGGTGCCGATGTGGCCGTCACGATGCAGGACCTGTGAGTGACGTCACAGATCTGCACTGTCAGAAGCTGGGCGTTCTGAAGAGAAGAGGATGTTACTTCTCTTCACAGCGCCCAGCTAGTAAAAGTATTAAAAACGCCCCGATGTACGCACATAATACACGCCCACTTGGACTTTTACTTTTAAACACACCCACTTGGATTTTTGCAAGCCTCATTTGCATAACTACAAAAATGGTCATAACTTGGCCAAAAATGCTCGTTTTTAAAAAATAAAAACGTTACTGTAATCTACATTGCAGCGCCTATCTGCTGCAATAGCAGATAGGGGTTGCAAAATCTGGTGACAGAGCCTCTTTAAAGTAGATTTGGCCCACCCCCTAAACTAAAGCGCCCCATAACAACTGTAATATCTGCTACAATGGCAGGTACATCTATAACTGATGGCAACATTTCCATTTATATAGTCAATTTATTATCTAATCATTGCTAAAATAGAGCTATCATATTTTATCTGTGTGTCACTGATACACATATGGACATTCTATCTCTTAAAAACTCAGAAATAGAAGAATGTATTCAGTGTTCACAGTGGCATTCCAGTGGTAATAGCAGCGTAGCTATTTGAGACCTTCTATTTTCAAATAGCAGTATACATTTTGGGTGCCATTTTGGGTGCCATTTTGGGTAGCATATGCAATAGAGCAATCATCTCAGAACCTGGTCTGGAGGATTCTCTTGTTCTGTGGTGGGCAAGTCCAACCTTGTCAACAGCTTTAACATATACAGTGGATATAAAAAGTCTACAGACCCCTGTTAAAATGCCAGGTTTTTATCATGTTACAAAGTCAGTACGAGATGATTCATTTCATAACTTTTTCCACCTATAATGTGAACCATAATCTGTACAATTCCATTGAAAAACAAACTGAAATCATTTAGAGGGGAAAAATAACAATACTACAATAATGTGGTTGCATAAGTGTGAACACCCTCTTATAATTGGGGATGTGGTTGTGTTCAGAATTAGCCAATCACATTTAAACATGTTAAATAGTAGTCAGTACACAGCTGCCATTATTTAAAGTGATTCTGAGTAACCCCATATAAAGTTCAGCTGTTCTATTAGGATTTTCCTGACATTTGCTTTGTTGCATGTGACAGCAAAAGCCATGGTCCGTAAAGAGATTACAACACATTAAAGCTATCTGATTGTTGAAAGGCATCAGTCAGGAGAAGGGTACCAAAGAATTTCCAAGGCATTAGATATACCATGGAACACAGTCAAGACAGTCGTCAAGAAGTGGATTACATTTGGAACAACAGTGACATTACCAAGAACTGGACGCCCCTCAAAACTTGATGAAAAGACAAGACGAAAATTTGTCCAGGAGGCTACCAGGAGGCCTACAGCAACATTAAAAGAGCTGCAAGACTTTCTGGCAGGCACTGGTTGTGTAGTTCATGTGACAACAATCTACCCTAGGGTGGCAAGACAGAAGCCTTTTCAAACAAAGTAAAACATCCAAGCCCGGCTATGTTTAGCAAAGACCTAAATCAAGTCTGCCAAAAGTCTGCAAAGCCAACACTGCACATCACCAACATCACCAAAAGAACACCATACCCACAGTGAAGCACGGTGGAGGCAGCATTATGCTTTAGGGCTGTTTTCCGTAGCTGGAACTGGGGCTTTAGTCAAGGTGGAGGGAATTATGAACAGTTCCAAATATCAGTCAATATTGGCACAAAACCTGCAGGCCTCTGCTAAAAAGCTAAAGATGAAGAGGAATTTCACCTTTCAGCACGGCAACGACCCAAAGCAACAAAAGAATGGCTTCACCAGAAGAAGATCAACGTTTTGGAATGGCCCAGCCAGAGCCCAGACCTGAATACCATTGAAAATCTGTGGGGTGACCTGAATAGGGCTGTACACAGGAGATGCCATTGCAATCAGATTTGGAGTGCTTTTGCAAGGAAGAGTGGGTAACAATTGCCAAGTCAAGATGTGCCATGCTGATAGACTTCTACCCAAAAAGACTGAATGCTGTCATTAAGTCAAAGGGTAATTCAACAAAGTAATAGTTTAAGGGTGTGCACATTCATACAACCACATTATTTTTGTTCTTTATTTTTATTTTTCCAGTCTAAAAGATTTCAGTTTGTTTTTTAAAGGAATTGTACAGATTATAGGTGACATTAAAGGTGGAAAAAGTTCTGAAATTATTAATCTTGGACTGACTTTGTAACATGACAAAAACCTGCCATTTTAACCGGGGTGTGTAGACTTTTTATATCCACCGTATTTGTCCATTCTGTTTCAATTTTTTTGGTAGGGAATTGGATTGATTTTTGCAAGTTTTTGTATAGATTTTTTTTGGTTTCCTACAAATTTAGCTTTAGCTTCTTTAACTTCTTTTATCATAATACTGTTCACAGAGTATGTAGCTAAGACCAGGGGCGTAACAAGGAAATACTTGGCCCCATAGCAAACTTTTGACTGGGGCCCCCCCTTGTAGATAGTGCCTTTTTTACAGCCCCCCCCTGTAGATATCTACAAAGGGGGCTGTATGGCGTTCTCTACAGGGGGGCTGTGTGGCGTTCTCTACAGGGGGGCTGTATGGCGTTCTCTACAGGGGGGGCTGTATGGCGTTCTCTACAGGGGGGCTGTATGGCGTTCTCTACAGGGGGGGCTGTATGGCGTTATATACAGGAGGGCTGTATGGTGTTATCTACAGGGGGGGCTGTATGGCGCTAACGCCATATAGCCCCCCTTGTAGAGAATGCCATACAGCCCCCCCTGTAGGAAACGCCATACAGCCCCCCCTGTAGGGAACGCCATACAGCCCCCCCTGCAGGGAACGCCATACAGCCCCCCCTGCAGGGAACGCCATACAGCCCCCCCTGTAGGGAACGCCATACAGACCCCCTGTAGGGAACACCATACAGCCCCCCCTGTAGGGAACGCCATACAGCCCCCCACTGTAGGGAACACCATAAAGCTCCCCCTGTAGGGAACACCGTACAGCCCCCTCTGTAGAGAACGCCATACAGCGTCCCCCCTCCCAAAAAAATCTACAGCAGGGGTCTGTATGGCGTTATCTACAGGGGGGGGTCTGTATGGCGTTCCCTAGAGGGGGGGCTGTATGGCGTTCCCTACAGGGGGGGGTTCTGTATGGCGTTCCCTACAGGGGGGGCTGTATGGCGTTCCCTACAGGGGGGGCTGTATGGCATACAGCCCCCCCTGTAGAGAACGCCATACAGAGCCCCCCCTGTAGGGAACGCCATACAGAACCCCCCCCTGTAGGGAACACCATACAGCCCCCCCCTGTAGGGAACGCCATACAGCCCCCTCTGTAGAGAACGCCATACAGCGTCCCCCCTCCCAAAAAAATCCGACCTACAGTGTGTCCTACTAAAAGACATGTATCCCCTATCCACAGGATAGGGGATACATGTGTGATCGCTGCAGCGATAGGGACCGAAAGTCCCCCGAAGTTCTCCATGACTAACCTCTGACTTCCGGCGTCTGCACAGCTCACTAAAAATGAAAGGAGCGCTGGTCACGCATGCGCACAAGCGCGACCGGCGCTCCATTCATTTTTACGGAGCTGCCGACACAGACCCCGGAAGTCCGAGGTTTGTGATGGAGAACTTCAGGGGACTTTCAGTCCCCCGTTCTCCCTATCGATGCCAGCGATCGCACATGTATCCCCTATCCTGTGGATAGGGGATACATGTATTTTGTTTAATGGCAGAGCGGGGAGATACTTACCTGCTCTGCCGTAGTCGTGTTCAGTGGCGTCTCTCTGTAGCAGCCATAGCGGCTGCTAGCGGAGCCTCCGGCCATGGTGGGGGCCCGTGCCGGCGGGCGACACGGGCCCCTCATGCCGCGGGCCCCGTAGCAGCCGCTACAGCTGCTACGGCGGTAGTTACGCCACTGGCTAAGACCTTTATCCTATGATCTAGGATTGGAAAAAAATGCAGACACAATGGGATGCGCTACACACAAACTGCATTTGTAGTGATTTCTATAATATAGTCTAAATGGATATGATGAAAAATGCACTTACACTATGTACGCCACTATGGACCCTATTTTTTGTTATTATTGTTCCAATAAAACATTTAACTAATAGTTATATGGATACAGCTCCTATGCAAACCTATGTGTCCCCATGGTTCTTGACTACAAACCTCGGTTTTCTTTAATCTGATTCTACAGTCATGTTAAGGCCCTTTTACACGGGCCAATGATCCGTGCTATGAGCGTTCAAATGAACGCTTTTTTCCAATCATTGCCCTGTTTAAACTGGGCAACAATCAGCCGATGTACAAAAAAAACCTCGTTCATTGGCTGATCGTATAGTTTATGCAGCACAAAATATTATCGTTTGTCGGCAGCACATCTTCCTGTGTAAATAGGGAGATGCTCTGCCAACATGATGGAAATGTATGGGGACGAGCGATCGTAGTAACGATCGCTCGTGCCCTTACATTACTGATCATGGCTCCTTGTGAAAGGAGCAAACGTGCGCCGATCAACGAGCTGTCTTCTTGCGCCGGTGTAAAAGTACCCTTATACTCTTCCATCTGACCCCTTCTTCTTTCTACTCTACAGACAGTAGGAGAAAGGGACAGATGGAAAGGAGAAAAACAAGACTGCAGGATCAGACTACACCCAGGGGTTGTTTGTAGTCTGTAACCATGGTGACACATAGTTTTGCATTGTCACGTACTATTTGCAAAATTGATCAATGATTTTTATTTTATATGCATTGGGGCAATAAGAAGAATAGTTGCAAAGGTGTACCTTCCCTTTAAACTAGCTCCATTTAGTGGTGGGTTATTATGATCAGTGCCGTACTTCCAATGGAGGCAGACCATACAGCTGCTATGGGGCTCGTGGGACGGAGGGGCTCAGGCCTGAGTGGTCCAATCCCTATCCCACCCTGTCAATTACCATCAATAATATTATATTACTGCTGCCTGTCAGTCTCTCTCTGTTTAGAGACTGACTTACAACAGCCAGATAGCAAAGCTGAGTGCACAGGAGGCCCTTCAGACTGGTGGCAAGCAGCCTAGTGAGTTACTGTATTTAGTCACTCAATGCGTTCCTTTGTTTTTTTTCTTGAGGTTGGATGGGATATAGAAGGGAGTGGGCTGAGACTGCCTTAAAACTTAAAGAGGCTCTGTCACCACATTATAAGTGCTCTATCTCTTACATAAGGAGATGGGCGCTATAATGTAGGTGACAGTAATGCTTTTTATTTAAAAAAACGATCTGTTTTCACCACTTTATTAGCGATTTTAGCTTTATGCTAATGAGTTTCTCAATGGACAACTGGGCGTGTTTTACTATTGACCAAGTGGGCGTTGTACAGAGGAGTGTATGACGCTGACCAATCAGTGACCAATCAGCGTCATGCACTTCTCTCCATTCATTTAGTCAGCGCATAGGGATCCTTTTAGATCAGTGGTAGTGGTAGTTACAGCAGAGCAAGCGTAATCTCGTTGTAACCTGCCATCTACAGCGTAATCTCGCGAGATTACGCTTGCTCTGCTGTAACTACCACAGAAACATTAACGAAGTGCAGAGATTGTGAATAGACATCCCGTGGAATGTCTATTCACTGTCTAAACACTTCGGTATCGTTAATGTGTTAGTATAAAACAGCACATACTGATCTAAAAGGATCCCTATGCGCTGCCTAAATGAATGGAGAGAAGTGCATGACGCTGATTGGTCACTGATTGGTCAGCGTCATACACTCCTCTGTACAACGCCCACTTGGTCAATAGTAAAACACGCCCAGTTGTCCATTGAGATACTCATTAGCATAAATCTAAAATCGCTAATAAAGTGGTGAAAATAGATCGTTTTTGTAAATAAAAAGCACTGCTGTCATCTACATTATAGCGTCGATCTCCTTATGTAGGAGACAGGGCACTTATAATGTGGTGACAGAGCCTCTTTAAACTTCCTCTTCCTGGAACTTCATAGCATGGGGAAACTGGTTGCTATAATGGAATGGCATGGAATCTGGCCGTAATAAGAAAAAATATGTATCTAGTGCTAAAAGGGGCATTAAATAAAGGATGAAGCTGCAGCTGGAGAATACAGGGAATTATGTGACTGGCAATAAAGAGACTTATGACCTTTATTTTTTAGGTTTATGTACATGATTTTTCTAACAGCATACATTTATTATATTCTGGTTGGTTTAGTTAAAATAATGATTGTATGTTTTGTTGTTGAGGCTGTTATTCGCACTTTTGCTATGGTTCCCTGTGATTTCTATGTACGCCCCTGATTCTGATAATACACAAGCAGGAATTTCAAATTACTTCCCTGCGAATCCATCACCACACACAGACAGTTTTATGACACCATCTAGTCTAGAGCTCATTGACAGCCTGTTGTCTCCTGACAGATTTGCTGGGCAGTGACGGGTATTGTATAATTCCTCCTGGCCCAGGTTATATATTATCAAAATGCTCCTGTCTCTATTTATACAATTCCCTAACATGCTGTAGTAGGTTCATGATCAATATTTTTTTACACTGTTCTGCTTTAATGGTATATATTTATTATACTGAGGACATAAGTCTGCATAAACAAACTGTATTTCCAATAACAAGATCCTTTAAGAGATCTTGAATTCAGTGAGACTAAAGGAAAAAATGTAGGATAATCAGGATTGTAGGCATGTTGTATGTATAATCAGTTACTAATCTTCATTCTTACATCACATGTGCTGGCCTATAGACAAATTGCCAACTAGCGGGAAGAACCCTAAATACAGACAACTTGCTCCCCCTGCTGCTATGAGTCAAAAGTGCTTAGTATGCACATTGATCACTTTAGTTGTAAAAGAAGACTTTATGCAAATATCCAGGAAAGGTCTTATGTACTAACTTTTAATTTTTATTGATGCATTTAAGTAGCCAAATGAATTATATAATTTATTGATCTGTTAACATAGTGAAATTATGTGAAAAATGTGAGCATGCGTTTCATTGTTTTGTTGTGGAGGACTAGCTAGAGCAAAGGTTTAATGATCGCAATTTGGAGCATAGTCTTACTGTAGTGAAACAACTGTACTATCTTACAATAATTTCAATATTAAAACAGGTATGCTGCTCCAGAATTAGCAGCCAGGAAAACGTACAAAAGTTGTCAGAAGGGCATTCAAATATGCTGTATGTAAATAATATTTGTATAATACGTACATTCTGATTTTAGACTTTTCAGACTGTAGAGAACTGCCGCAGAAGTCTGACCTGATATTGCAAATTTTAGGGTATGTTCACAGATTGGAATCTGTTATAGCTGCAAATAATGCCTATGGATTTAGAATGGGATGTCAGAAAAGCTCCTGTAGGTGTAATGTGTAGGTGTCCCAATATTTTTGTTCATAGAGTGTATGTTATACTGATATTGTATATAATAAAAATTTATTTGTACTTTTTCTATTACTTTCTGTAGTTTTAGAAAGGACTATTGATAGTTCGAAAAGTCGCTGTAATATTACAATGTGTTTGGGATTATGTCAAGCCCTAATAAAAATCCCAATAGCGTGCTGTGAAGCTGATCCTGCAGTGTTGTACTTCATCTATATCTTTAAGGTGATTATTTCAACATATTGGAGCACCTGCGAGCCAGTATCTGGAGATGGATACACTGTGGAACCACAGGGCCAAGAAGAACTAGGGGAAACGCTGGGACTACTGCTTATCTATCGCTTATGTGCTTATGGAAATGATATCCTCTGACGTTCTTGGGACTGTAGCTAAGAACCGTCTGAGCGGTAATAACTGTCCTTTCTAATAAATATCTAAGTTTAAATTGCAAATTTCAAATCTGGAGTGCATTTCATGCTTGGCTATATACAGTATATGTTACCATACTTTGTGGGCAGTGGGATTTTGAACTTTCACACAGCATATTTTCGCATATAGTGAGTGCAGCCACCGGATCATTTGCTTCTCCGTAAGAGTGGGCATCTGTATGGTGTGTAGATATGACTGGATTTCCATAACATTCGTGGGCATAGCCCTATACAAATCTTCATAGTATTTTCAAAAAAATCTTAACAATCTCATCAAAGTTGGTAAACCAGTGACCATATTTCTCAGAATCAGAATAGGTTTAAATGGGCGCCTGAGTTGCCAATGTGAATGTGTGTGTATAAATCGATCAAGATGACTTTTCCTTTTATGGGATAAATATCCAATGACATGACCTCACATAACTGCTTTTGAGATGGTTTACAACAGGGGAATATCCTCTGAGTGTTCAGTGTTGTCATCTAGATTTTTCTATTGTTGTCATAAGGAGGTCACCCGGAGGAAGATATTTATAGGTGCGTGGTCTGAAATTATAACGGGGTTGAATTGAAATGTATGATGGTGAGCAAAAAGGGAGTGGGTATTAGAAATTAATCTTTTTGCAAAAACATGTTGTGTGTTGCTGAGTGACATGTGAATTCCCTAGCACCAACGTACATTACCCTAGATGAATCACAGAAACCCAAGTGTTCTATGTAATGCAAAACAGAGAGTGTTAGAGGGGTTGGTTGTGACACATAATTATCCCTGTCAATGGTAGGTTTTTGTACTGCATTGGAGTCATCTCCTATTATCAGGTTACATGCAGAATAGCATAAAAGCAGTTGTAATAAATAGGCAGAGGCGTAGCTGAGTTCTCCAGCACCCGGGGCAAAGATTCAGTTTGCCCTCCCAACTTTTTTCCCAACATCTCCTTCCCTCACGCCATGTTTGCTTTCTCTACTAATCAATAGATGTAAAAAAAAAATCACCTTTTTTTTTTAATGTATCTCGAGCATAAAACCATTTGTACATTTTACAAGCAATATAGTTATATTAGGGAGTTAACATTACAATAAATTAAAAGAAAATAAATGAAAGAGGTCAGTGCCTGACTAAAACAGATTGTATAACTGAGGCTAATGAGACTATATGGTGATATCTTGTAGATAGTGCAGCACACACCCTCCTGTAGATAGCATTACACCCCCCTCCCTGTACATAGTGCCATTGGGGCGCCCTAGAGGAACCCCTAAAGTCACTGTCAATATATGGATAGTGACGTCAGGGGCTTCTCCAGGAGCGGAATCCCCGGGAAGAGCGTCGGCAACGCTCTGGTCAGGGATTCGTCCATACCTCCCAACTTTCAAGTATCACATATTGGGACAACTGATGCGGCGTGTGTAGAATTTGTTTTCTTTTAAGCCACACCTCTCATCCCACCCAATTCTTGCCCATACACACGCGGTTCAGCCCACACAGTATCATTCTCCCATAGGGCCTCCCACACAGTATAATGCCAAATAGCTGCCCCCACACAGTATAATGCCCTCTAGCTGCCACCATATAGTATAATGCCCCCATAGATACATCCATACAGTATAAAGACCACACAGATGCCCCCATAGATTATAAAGCCCACACAGATTCTTCTATGCTGTATAATGCCTAACCAAATTCCCCCATACATCATAATGCCCAATAGCTGCTCCCATACAGCATAATGCCCCTATAGCTGCCCCATACAGCATAATATCCCCATAGCTGCCACCATACTGTATAATGTCCCCATACAGTATAATGCCCCTGTAGCTGCCCCATAAAGTATAATGCCCACACAGATGCCCGCATACAGTATAATGCCCACACAGATGCCCTCATGCAGTATAATGCCCAAACAAATTCCCCCATACCTCATAATGCCCAATAGTTGGACCCATACAGCATAATGCCCCCATATCTGGCCCCATACAGTATAATGCACCCATACAGTTTAATGCCCCCATACAGTATAATGCCCGCACAGTTGCCCCATATAGTATAATGCCCCTATACCTTCTCTCATACAGTACAATGCCCCCATAGCTGCCTCATACAGTATAATGCCCCTTAGCTGCCCCATAGAGTATAATGCCGCCTTAGATGCCCCTATACAGTATAATGCCCACCTAGCTACCCCTAGTGCCAGTGCCCATGTAGATAGTGCCAGTGTCCCCTGTAGATAGTGCCCGTATATAGTGCCACTGTGCCCATGTAGATAGTGCTATACCTCCATTGAAGATAGCGCCACCCCCTATAGGTAGTGCTACTCCCCTGTATATAGCGCTATTGGGACTCCCTCTAGGAGCTGAATCCCTAGCTAGAGCATAGGCCAGGGATTCAACTCCTAGAGGGAACCCCTGCTGTCACTGTCCATATATGGACAGTGACGTAACAGGCTACTCCTGGAGTGGAATCCTCTGCCAGAGCGTCGGCAACGGGGATTCCGCTCCAGATGAGCCACTGATGTCACTGTTCATATATGGACAGTGACGTCAAGGGCTTCCCTGGGCACATCGCTTAAACTAGCGCTGTGCCCGGGGAGTCCTCGGGGAGTGGAGGAGCTTCCTCTGGTCCTCCGCTCTGAACTAATGCTGTAGCAGGGAGCTGACAGCTCCTTGCTTCAGCATTGTGTTCAAATTATCTGGGTCCTGAGGATGCAGATACAGTTGAGACATACCCCAGACTGTCTGGGACAGTGGGACACCACCCAGAATCCGTGACTCTCCCGCTGAATCCGGGACAGCTCCTATCCTGGAGAAGGGGCCCCTGACGTCACTGTCAATATATGAATAGTGATGTCAGGGTGGATTCCGCTCCAGGAGGAGTATTCAATTGTATCTCAGCCCGACGCCCCTCTACCTTTCCTCCAAGTTGCGCACAAGGCACATGCCCTGCCTGCCCCCCTAGCTACCCCTCTGAAATATGAATAAAAGAATTCAACAAGAAATAAATGGTGGAGTCAATAGTTAGTTAAAATTTGGTATTTGCTTTCAGGGTCAAAGAAAATTGCAACACCTTTCGATGTGGAGGTATGGAAAGCGGTATAACATGTGTCTAGCCATTGTGTTATCAGGCCACACTTGGTGTAATGTTTCCAGGGGGTTTCCTAGAGGTTTGTAATATCAGGTTTGTATAGTTTTAGGCGAGTAAGAACTTTTGAGATATAAAGATTGTGAGATTCTTTTGTAAGATTATCAATTACCTAGTCACCCCATACTGATTCTGGTATTCCTAAAAGAGCGCAAATTCTTGCAGCAGTGTCTGTTCTTGAGATCTACTTTTTCAATTAGTGCCTCTTCCGTTGATCGGCAGTGGAGCAGGGAATCCTCTAGGGTTGCAGTAGTTTGTTCAGTGCCTTACACTCTCGTCCCCAGTTCCACTATTCTCTGTGCATTGTAAGTGATTTGTGCAAAGGCAAAGTTTATTAATGAGTGGAGGACCTCCAACCTTGTATCAAAGAGGGGGTGGTATAGCTTCGACACCTCCTATTGCAAAAAAAGTGGTCTGTTGGTTATCCAGTTCTGCAGGTTTGGTCGGGCTAGGCCTTGGAGACAAGCGATGGGGCTTGAGGTCATGTCACCTCCTGAGAGCAATTCAGGTGAATAAGCTCCTTCAGATATGAGTGTACTCATGGAGGGTTTGGAAGCATGCTTGTGCCTCTTGTCTTTAGATTCTTTAGTAGTAGCCTTTTTTGCTATGTATCATTGGGGGTAGTATTATTTTGTTTTAATTGTTGACCCACACGTGTTGTTCTACCGGAGCCCGTTTAGTAAAAAAATTTCCATATCAGGGTCCCTGGTGATCTAGTCAAGTTGTGAAGGGCAATCAGGGAGCTTGAGGACAATATGAAGAGTGCAGGGGAAGAAAGAGTCCCCTTTAGTATTACAGATCCATAAGTCTTTAAGTAATAAAAGCATGATGGTTTTAGTGGGCAAATCTATCGACGATCCCTGCTATGGCAACTTCAAAGTAGATAGCTGAAAGATCGGGCATCCAGCATTTTGTAGATGCCCCTTACTTTTTGCTGTTTGGCTGAGTTAGAATACCCCACCAGCGTCTACTTAGAAAAGTCTTGCCAGTATACCGTGTGGGGTGATATTAGTTTGGTGTTGGTCAGTCTAGTGACTTGATGACTGGGATTTTGCCCAGATTGGCCCCTTCAGTGGAGAAGCGCTGTTAATATGTGACCATTCATGATGCTCTGCCTCCAGAAGTTCCTATCTTACTGGTTTTAAAAATCAAGCAACTTAGCAAAGGGTCTTGATAAAGTCCTACCATTTCATGTATACAACTCCTATGCAAATCTATATGTATCCATGGTTACAGACTACAGAGAAACCCTATCTGTAGCCTGATAGTGCAGTCATGTTAATGTATGTGAGCCCTCTCAGCACTCCTTACTGGCTGCGAAGGCTCACATGATGACTCCATCTAAATGCTCTGACTAATTTTATAGTCCAGTTAAAATGTGGTAGGAAAGTATGACATTTGACATCTACAAGCTTCTCAGACTTTTTGTTAAAATATTGTATCTGTTCTTATCAGTGGTAAAACAGCAATTGGTAATAAATGGATCTACACATGGAGGTTTTGATTGTAAGGGTATGTGCACACGACCAATTTTCAGGTGTAATGGAGGCGTTTTACGCCTCGAATTACGCCTGAAATGACGGCTCCAATACGTTGGCAAACATCTGCCCATTGCTTGCAATGGCTCTTACGATGTTCTGTGCAGACGAGCTGTCATTTTACGCGCCGCTGTCAAAAGACGGTGCGTAAAATTACGGCCGCGTCAAAGAAGTGCAGGACACTTCTTGGGACGTTATTGGAACCGTTTTTCATTGACTCCAATGAAAACCAGCTCCAATTACGTCCGTAAAAGACACCGCGAAAAACGCGTGCACTTGTTAAAACGTCTGAAATTTAGGAGCTGTTTTCGCCTGAAAACAGCTCCGTAATTTCAGACGTATTTGGCTTTGCCGTGTGAACATACCCTAAGGCTCTGGGGGTATGCCAGAGGCTTATAAGTGCCCCCATATGTGACCAGCCTACAGTACCACTACTCAGATCCCTGCTTTAGATTCACTAAACTCTTAAACCAGTCCTTGTTTCAAAAATATATTAGTGATGTGATACTCAGCTATATTGTAGCAAATTAAATAACTGGCTTGAATGAAAATTGTGAAAGGTTTAACAAGTGTTTGTCTTGGCAGACTCACCTGGAGTTCATTGCCAATTTCATCAAAATGAAGTGAATGCAAAGAAAAGTTTGAAAGAAGTTTGATGTACCTTCTGCAAATGTAGTTTCTGCTGAAACTGAAGACATGCGAGTTCTACAGAGACACATAATATAATAACAAGCTGAACAGATTGATTTAAAAATGTCTAGTGATCTCATTCACATGACTGTATCTGCTGCCATCAATTAATTAACAACGTTGGTGGCAATATGCATTGAGCCACATAATGCCAAGGCATTTCCCTGGGAGAAAATAGGCAAGGCAGGAAAAAAAAGTGCCAATTCAATATCCAGAGTTGTGCTGCACTACAAGATTCATGTTTGCACCCATCTCTGAAAGTGTTATTCATACTCAGTAGGAATAGAGCTTTCTGCCAAGCCCACAGCTCTTGCTACATTGGCCATTACCCATAATTAGGGATTGATACCTTCAGAGTTTCTCCTGTATCGCTAGTTAACACAGTAAATAAGGGGTCCGTGTCTACCAGAAATGTAGGACATTTGCCTACACAGTCAGATTGGGTATTTGGAAACTGAAGACCTGAGGTTGCCATCTATAGTAACGCACAGAAAACTCTGGTGCCACTAAGCAGCTGCCAACTTCATGTTTTTATCAATCAAACATTTCTGCCAGAGCATGGCAGCTATCAACACAGTCTATACAGGGCCAGAGAGACCCAATAGCACCCGTACATAAACTTTATCACCCACTTGAAACATTGAAATTTGACATCCAGGTACACCACCCAATGATGTAGGGTGCGCTTACAGGTAGGACAAGCCTCCCTACCTCTATGATCCTATGACCCTTGTGCGGGTTATTGTGATTGTAATTATCATTTTACTTTTCTCCGTAAATGCTGCTAATTTGTTTTTATAAAAATTTCGAATTATAGACATCTATTACTTAAAATATTTATGGTTACGTTGTGGTTTCCAATTTGTCTATAAAAAAGTTATCTGTCTATAATTTTTGGCCAGAAAAAAAACCAAACAACAACCCTGGTGTATGTTTAAGTAAACATTTCCACTTTGCTGCCGCAGCCACATTAGGCTCGTTCGGAATTTTCCTATGGGACATCATAGACACTTGTTAGGCCCCCGATCACAGGAGCAACAGTTTCCTAAGAGCAATGCTGTTTTTTCAATTCACCGGCACCTTTTTATATTTTAGATAAGAAAACGAAAAAATGGAGAACCACAAAATAGCGCTGCTAACATCAGTAGGACAAAATGAAAAATTGTATTAGAGGTCCATTTATTAATACAGACTATGCGTTTCCACGCCGCACCGGCGTCTTCATCAGGTCAGACTAGTTTATATTTTGACATTTTGATCCTTTTTTTAAATAAAAATAAAAATATTTTTTTTAGCCAGAAGCAAAAGTGCAGCCTAAAGGTAAGATATGTATAACACCTTATGAAGTTCTATTTTGAAACCAGTCCCAGTTCTGGCTAAAAAAAACCTCTGTATATAAAACCCTGCATCAAAATGATAAAGGGTGGACAGGGACTAATATCTAATACTTGCGATGGTCACTTGTAGGTTAATGAGGACCAGTGTTATGATGTTAATAAGAAAATCAGACCCACAACCCATCAACAGCAGGACAATTTGGGCCTATTGCATAAAAAGAATTTGAACAAAAAGTGTCAGTTTTGCCAATAACCACCAATCAAATAACTTATTTCATTTTTGACACTACCATAAAAAAAAGAAAGCTAAAATCTGATTGGTTGCTACATGCAACATTGACCCTTTTAGTTAAAAGAGTCCCACTATGTATATAAAAAATATACAGACACAGATAAAATAACGCCTGATATCTGAAAAATTATTAATCCATGACATGGCCTTTTTTTAGCAACTTACAAATACAACATTTAGTCTCCAGCCTTGTTGAAATGTCCTTAATCAGTGGTCTTTTCCTGGTCTAAGGGCACTCCCAAGGGCCGCAATAAAATTCAAACGTGTCAGATGGAAATACCACTTTAAAGGGTAACTCTATGAAAACTGATATACTAGTGACTAGTGCTGGGCCTGAGGGAATTCAAAGCACCAAAGAGAGAATTCTAGATATAAAAAGTTTTGACAGCTGTGTCTTACTGAACTCTTGAGACGTGATGGCCCAATGGTAGGGGACAGTACAAAATGGTATTGTGGGCCGCATGCGGCCACCAAGCTAGAACTTGTGCACCCCTGCTCTAAATTAACCCCATTTGAAAAGATCTGTGCATATTCTATACTAAATGCTATAAATGTAGATGCTTTTAGGAAATACCATTACATGTAATGGGAACAAGTTACCGTTATCATTTTAGCAGACTATTTGGTCTAGGGCAGTGTTTCTCAGCTCCAGTCCTCAAGTACGTCATGTTTTCAGGATTCCATCAGCATTGCACAGATTATATAATTACGGTCAGTACATCAGGAAATACTATAAATGTTCCCTCTATGGGATTTCCTTTATATCGTGAGGACTGGAGTTGAGAAACACTGGTCTAGAGCAGCATGCTCTTCAATTTGACAACTCTATAAAGAGAGACAATTTAAAATGTTCATGTTCTAGTTCTATGTATCGTCACAATTTCATAAGATAAATACCTCTATTTCAGCAGCGTTTTGATGATATTACACCCATGAGGGATCTCTCCTACACGAATTTGGGACTATCTTTGTTTCAAGAAACTGATGGTCAAACAATTTTTTTAGAGAACATTCTGGGAAGATGACAGTTTTTTACCATCAATTTCTAAAAATCGAATTCAAAGTTGAATATCAATATGGCTGCACTTTCTATAGACAGTTCTGCAAAAATGGCTGCCACAGCTAAACAGAAAAATGCCAATAATATAATTACTAACATATTGCCTGTTACTCTGACTTCGGATTTACTAATGTATAGACAATTTTACGTTTTCGTTGGAAAGTGCAAACCAGATTCCTTCTTAATTACTCACAGCCTTAGGTCTTATTCACACGAACGTGTCCATTTTACGCGCGTAAAAAACGCAGCGTTTTTCCAGCGTTGCAGTTCCGTGTGACATCAGTGTATGGTGCGCATCTGCGTTTCTTTATGCGCGTATGTCATCCGTATGTCAAGTGTTTCACGTCAGCAAAATAAACTGAAGGAGGTGTTTTTCTTTTTCTCATCATTTCTTTAGCAACTGTTGCGTGAATCATGGACAGCACACGGATGTGCGTCCGTGTGCTGTCCGTGATTTTCACGCACCCATTGACTTCAATGGGTGCGTGATGCGCAAAAAATTCACAAGAATAGGACATGCAGTGAGTTTCACGCAGTGGACACACGCTGCGAGAAAAACACTGAATGTCTGAATGGCCCCCTTTGACTTGCCTAGGTCCGTGTGGCGTGCGTTATTTTCACGTGCGTAACACAGTCGTGAAATACGCTCGTGTGAATTAGGCCTTAGGCTGGATTCACACGAGCATGTTCGGTCCGTAAAGGACGGAAAGTATTTTGGCCGGACCGAACACACTGCAGGGAGCCGGGCTCCTAGCATCATAGTTATGTACGATGCTAGGAGTCCCTGCCTCGCTGCCGGACAACTGTCCCGTACTGTAATCATGTTTTCAGTACGGGACAGTAGTGCCACGGAGAGGCAGGGACTCCTAGCGTCCTACATAACTATGATGCTAGGAGCCCAGCTCCCTGCAGTGTGTTCAGTCCGGGACTTGCGGCCGAAATACGTTCCGTCCTTTACGGACCGAACATGCTCGTGTGAATCCAGCCTAAACGAGAGAATGTAGTAGTATTAAATGCAGCTGTCTCTCCATAGGCTTGAGCACCAAGTTTGGGGACCAGTGATGTTCCCATAAGAAGTGACAAGTCATGCCAGCCCAGCACTGTGGAATATGTTAATACTATAAAAGCAAGGAAATAACTAGTACATTTTAAATTTCTAATATTTTTATTACATTTTAACATGTCACTTTCTGATACTTCAAACGTGTTACCAACCACCATAGCATTTTGCAAACTATCATTCCTCAGCTTTTCACGTCAATAGTTCTCTCCCCAGACTTTTCTTACTCCTATTATGTAATTGGTACATTTTGTTCATTACGCCCAAAAGAAACAGAATTTGAAAAGCGGGTGGGTCTTCAAAATGAGAACTATTGTAAATAGATACATTGCCCTCTCAGTCACACTGACACACCCTGCCATGATTAATGAAATCATCTTGGCAGCCAACCTAGCCGTCTGCTAAGTAACCAGATTTACCATGTTATAGATAAAATGCTTACTATGCAAAGGATAATTCAACTTGCGTGATCCTCATTTAAGCCATGCACAATTACTATTTGTTAGCAACAAGCAGATCATTGAAACTTTGAAAGAGACTACATAATAAAATCATTTAAGGGAAAACCCTCATGATCTATATTACACAAGCAGTGCATGTAGGATCTATGTGGTACAGGATGGTCCATTTACTAAAGAAGTTGTCCGAGCACAGGGTGGTTTTTTAAACTGATGACCTATCCACAGGATAGGTCATTAGTATATGAACGGTGGGGGTCTGCCACCCGGACCCCGGACCGATCAGTTGTTGAGGCTGCCTCGGGCACCGGATGTTATCTAGTGGCCGGTGTCAGAAGCAGATGGGTCCGTACACTGTATAGCGGCCGTGCTGCAGTACTGCAGCTTTGCTACTATCCAATTAAATAGAAGCAGAGCTGCAGTACTGCAGCACGGCCGCTATACTGTGACCGGAGCCATCTGCTTCTGACACCGGCCACTAGATAACATCCGGTGCCGGAGCTGTTCAGTGTGGGGTCCAGGTGTTGAACCCCCACCGATCACATACTGATGACCAGTGGCGTAACTACCGCTATAGCAGCCGTAGCATAAGGCCCCCCCCCCATGGCCGGAGGCTCTGCTAGCAGCCGCTATGGCTGCTACAACGCGACACCACTGAAGGGGTTGTTCCTACAAAAGACATGCATTCCCTATCCACAGGATAGGGGATACATGTGGGATCGCTGGGACGCCCAGAGATAAGGAGAACGGGGGACCGAAAGTCCCCCGAAGTTCTCCATGACAAACTTCGGACTTAAGGGGTCTCTCGGCAGCTCCATAAAAATGAATTGTGCACCGGTCGCGCTTGTGTGCATGCGTGATCAGCGCTCCTTTCATTTTTATTGAACTGTGCAGACCCTGGAAGTCTGAGGTTTCTTATGGAGAACTTCGGGGGACTTTCGTTCCCCCGTTCTCCTTATCGCTGCCAGCAATCACACATGTATCCCCTAGGGGATACATTTCTTTTGTAGGACAAACTATAGGCCGTTTTTTTGTGTTTTTTTTTTTTGGGTGGGGGGTTAGGGGCTGTATGGCGTCATCTAAAGGGGGGGTTGTATTGCGTTATCTACAGGGGGGCTGTATGGCGTTATCTACAGTGGGGCTGTATGGCGTTATCTACAGGGGGCTGTATGGCATTATCTACAGGGGGGCTGTATGGCGTGATCTACAGGGGGGGCTGTATGGCGTTATCTACAGGGGGGCTGTATGGCGTTATCTACAGGGGGCTGTATGGCGTGATCTACCGGGGGGCTGTATGGCGTGATCTACAGGGGGGGCTGTATGGCGTTATCTACAGGGGGGCTGTATGGCGTTATCTACAGGGGGGGGCTGTATGGCGTTATCTACAGGGGGGCTGTATGGCGTTATCTACAGGGGGGCTGTATGGCGTGATCTACAGGGGGGCTGTATGGCGTTATCTACAGGGGGGGGCTGTATGGCGTTATCTACGGGGGGCTGTATGGCGTTATCTACAGGGGGGCTGTATGGCGTTATCTACAGGAGGAGGGCTGTATGGCATTATCTACAGGGGGGGCTGTATGGCGTTATCTACAGGGGGCTGTATGGCGTTATCTACAGGGGGGCTGTATGGCATTATCTACGGGGGGCTGTATGGCGTTATCTACAGGGGGGCTGTATGGAGTTATCTACAGGGGGAGGGCTGTATGGAGTTATCTACAGGGAGAGGGCTGTATGGCGTTTTTATACAGGGGGGGCTGTAAGGCGCTATGTAAGGGTGGGCTGTATGGTGCTATCTATAGGGGAGCTGTGAGGTGGAATCTATAGGGGGGCACTATCTACAAGGGGGGATTGTGTGATACCCAGGGGAGGGGGGGCCCCAGTCAAAAGTTTGCTATGGGGCCCAGTCTCTCCTAGTTACGCCCCTGCTGATGACATATCCTGTGGATAGGTCATCAGTATGAAAAACCGCCCCGTATCCAGACAACCCCTTTAAGTTATATATTATGGTGTGCAGGTGTTTACCACAATGTGTAAATATATTGTTATATTTTACATAGTCTGTGTTTACAAGAAGTGATTTTTTATGGGATTATTGTCTCACTAATATATCAGATCAAAAAGTTACATGCAGTAAAAAATAAAAAGCAGGGAGGAAGTAATGAGATGCAGTAAGTTAAAAGAGTTCTACGGGAAAATAAACGAAAAAAAATTATATTTCATAATAAAAGTAGTCCAAAATACCTTTATTTAGCCAAAGATGCTTGTTTCGACAAGGGGATAAACATTGTAGGTCACTGAAACGGCAGTCGTCACGTAATTGTGTTTGAAACCCGTCCCAGAATACAGAGTAGACGCATTAGAATGGGTTGCGTGAAGATAAGCTGCTTGAGCTCAGTGTTTGAGCAACATAACTGGCAGCTGGGATGTGAATGCGCATACCTGAGCATGCATGTTCAGCTGAAGGTCCTTTTACACCGGCCGACACTCGGCCGATGCAGCGTGCGCCAATCGATGAGACATTGTTGATTGGCGCTCATTTGCTCCTGTCACACGGAGCTATGGATAGGGACGAGCGGTTGTTATTCCGATCGCTTGTCCCCATACATTATCATCATGTGGGCAGCGCATCTCCCTGTTTACACACCAAGATGTGCTGCTGACAACGATAATATTTAACTTTTTCAAAACGATACGACCAGCAGATGATGGAGCGTTTGCTCTTATATTAACGCTCGTCTGCCCGATAATCGTCCTGTGTAAAACCCCCTTTAGTCAGGCTGACCGGATTTTGCACCGGCGGCTGCGGCACTAAGGGTAAATAATAAAAATCTCCTTGGCTGACAGAGAATGCACGTTCTGCTCAGTCAACCTGAGGGTATGTTCACGCGTGCTATTTTCGGTTGTTTTTTGGGCCGTAATGGCCCGAAAAATGGTTGAAAAATCGGAAGCAGAACGCCTCCAAACATCTGCCCATTGATTTCAATGGGAAATACGGCATTCTGCTCCGACGGGGCGTTTTTTACGCCACAGTTTTTTTTAAAAATGGCGCGTAAAAAGACGCCCGCTAAAAAGAAGTGCATGTCATTTCTTGAGACGTTTTTGGAGACGTTTTTCATTGACTCTATAGAAAAACAGCTCCAAAAACGACCGTAAAAACGCGAGTTGCCAAATAAACGTCTGAAAATCAGAAGCAGTTTTCCCTTGAAAACAGCTCCGTATTTTCAGACGTTTTTTAGTAAGCATGTGAACATACCCTGACAGAATTTAGCTTGACTCAATGCGCAGGCTGTCTGCCTATGGAAGTCTTCACTGCCGCAGTCGCTATTAGGGTATGTGCACACGGTAACTGGCTTTTACGGCTGAAATGACAGACTGTTTTCAGGAGAAAACAGCTGCCTCGTTTCAGTCGTAAATGCTCCTCCTCGCATTTTGCGAGGCTTCTCTGACAGCCGTAAATTTTGAGCTGTGCTTCATTGAGTTCAATGAAGAACGGCTCAAATTACGTCTGAAAGAAGTGTCCTGCACTTCTTTTGCCGAGGCTGTATTTTTACGCGTCGTCGTTTGACAGCTGTCAAACGACGACACGTAAATGACAGGTTGTCTGCACAGTACGTCGGCAAACCCATTCAAATGAATGGGCAGATGTTTGCCGACTTATTGTAGCCCTATTTTCAGACGTAAAACGAGGCATAATACGCCTCGTTTACGTCTGAAAATAGGTCGTGTGAACCCAGCCTTAGGGGGAAACTAACTCATGTCAGATTGACTGAGGAGAATGCACATGATCAGGTAAGTGGGTACCCGTCGCAGCTGCAAGTCAGCCTGAGAAAAGGAAATATAAGGGCCTGTGTTCACACAGAGTTTTTTGCAGGCGGAAAAATCTGCCTCAAAATTCCTTCAGGAATTTTGAGGCACGTTTTGACCTGCTTGCGCTCTTTTTGCCGCGTTTTTCGCTGTGTTTTTTGCAGTGTTTTTGGCCCGTGGCCATTGAGCGCCGCTGGCAAAAAACGCAGCGAAAGCCACTTTCTTTGCCTTCCATTGATGTCAATGGGAGGTCAGAGACGGAAACGCCCAAAGAAAGGACATGATTCGAATTTACACTAGAAAATTGGCGTAAAAGATATTGGAAAACTACCAAAACATTTCAAGCTGTGGGGCGTAGCAAGGTAGAGGCCCATGCCGGACCCTGTACCATGCACCCTCGATCAGACTAGCCCCCCATCAGACACCCCCTTTATTGGCCCCCAAAAAAAGTATGTATGCTTACCTCACCGCTCCTCTTCACTTCTCCCCTCCGGTTCCCCTCAGCATGCTGCAGCTCTTACAATGTACTACAGACGCTAGCAGCATGCTGAAGGGACCCGGAGGGGAGAAGTGCAGAGGAGCAGTGAGGTGAGTATCATATTTTTTATTTTATTTCCGATGGCGGGGGGGGCGGTTGTCGCATCTTACTCTAGCTGATCAGAAAGCTTAAACTGACATATGAAATGCCAGTCTTAGTAATTTTGCCCTAAAGTGTATCTAGCTATGCGTTTTAGAGCCGTACCTTCTCCTTCATCAGACATTTACACAAGTCAGCCTCAGCAAGAAGAAGCGGTTACATCACTCCAACACTCGACGTCGAGCGACTTGTCTTTACACAAACCGTCCCTTTAAACACAATTATGCGATGGCGACCATTTTAGTGACCCACAATGTTTACTCCCTTAACTAAACGAGCATTTTTGTCTAAATAAAGGTATTTAGGAATATTTTTAGGATGAAATATTATTTATTTATTTTTAGTTTATTTTCCCGGAGAACCCCTTTAAGTCTCCTCCGACTCTGCCCTGTATTTACATGAATGGAGTGTGCAGCCTGCAAGGGAATAAAGCTAATAAACAGGATAGAGGACTACATTTTGAATTCTAGATTAGAAATGTAAATCTACACACTGAGATGTAAATCCTACGAGGTTTTTTTGGTGATCACTCTAGTAAGTATAAAATGTTTTGTCCCCCCAGGACGCTCCCTGTCTATATTCTCTATTAGTGGATATGGATATCAGACAAAGGGATTCCACGCTCAGGACTCAATTTGCATTGTTTTTAATGGTTGCCATGGTTGCAGTCAACTGGCAACTGCCTCTGGTAAAAACAGCTGATCACCAGGTGTTTCATTTGCTTTAGAAACAGGACAAACCCTTTAAAATTTCTGTTGTGATAATGATCAGATCTTCCAAATCCTGCATAAAAACTTCCCAGATCTGATCACCAGTATTGCCCAAATAGTAGAGTGTAAGGGTATGTTCACACGGCCTATTTTCGGGCCGTAAACTCCCGAAAAACGGAAGAAAAATCAGAAGCAGAATGCCTCCAACCATCTGCCTATTGATTTCAATGGGAAAACGGCGTTCTGTTCCGATGGAGCGTTTTTCGCTGCGTTTTTTACGCGTAAAAAAACGGCCGCGAAAAAGAAGTGCAGGACACTTCTTGGGACGTTTTTGGAGCCGTTTTCCATAGACTCTATTGGAAAAAGCTCCAAAAACAGCCGTAAAAAAAGCTGTGAACATCGTGAGTGGCACAAAAAACGTCTGAAAATCAGGAGCTGTTTTCTCTTGAAAACAGCTCCGTATTTTGAGACGTTTTTGACTCTGCGTGTGAACATACCCTAACTGGTGAGCAATGGGTGATCCACATTATGGAGCACAACAGCAAGGATGTAAGTGAGTAAATCAAGCCACACTTATTCAACCCTTTTCCCAGTGTTCTCATGCCCTTCTACCTGTATCCTGTATCCCGCACTGTGTTATTGTTCCTGAGCCTGTTAGTGATTGGAGTCGTGTCCTGCTGCTCCTGTTTTCATCTGCCACGTCTGGCGCAATCTACTGCACCTGTTGTTATCCGCCACGTCTAGCACAACCTGCTGCACATGATATCATCACCCACGTCTGGCGCAACCTGCCACACCTGTTGTCATCTGCCACGTCTGCACCCACCTCCATCCGTGCTAAAGCCTCTGCCACTCTCTGGACTATTCAGGTACCCATATGCTGGACTTTGTATTGTTTGGGTGCTCTGTTGTTTGGCCAGCTGCCTCCCGCTACAGCAGTGCGGCGTAGTGTGTCCACATACCCACAGTTCATGACACAAATCAGCAAAAAACAGCATGCCCTAAAAACTGTGGGAATTGCATGTGTAAAATTACTGCACCAATAAAACCACAAAAAAAGGTATGTATGAACCTATTCAAGGGCAACATATTATAGAGACAGGTCCACTGTACTATTAACCCAAACGGCATTAGAGAAAAATATTGTGCAGTTTCGTTAATATCGCCTATGAGTCTGCAGTATTCATGAGGGGAGCACTCCCCCCACCAATCTCACTGTAATGGCGGAAGGAGGTGAAGGGAACAAGTGAGCCCTAATCTACCCACCGCCCTGTCCCTGCCTACTTGCAACGACCCGCCCTAGGCGACGGGGTACAACTTGGCGGCGGTCCCTACGCTGACTAAGTGCAAGGGGATACAAACAGGGAACAAGCAAGGGAAGGGGCAGTAGCCCACGGAACACCGTGAGGGAACGGAGTGGTGAACGAGCAGTCAGGATCAGGATGTAATGAAGTATACAAACGCAGAGCACGGAGCAGGAAGCAAGCCGGGGACAGAGCGAAGCAGGATAAGCGGGAACCGAAGCAAGGCTGAAGCACGGCAGAAGCAGGCTGGAGCAAGGCAGCAGTGGGGCCAGGAAACCAGGAAGAATCACAAGCAATGAGGAAGAGAAAGCGGCAGGTATAAATGGACAGGGGGCGGAGCTAACTCCGACTGACCAGGCCGCGATAGGCTCTCCCACTCCTGAGCCTGCCACCCTGATTGGTGGGAGCAGGTGTCAGTCTAAGAGGTCTGGCCTCAGGTGTCGATTGATTAATCCTGGGAGTATCCACAGACGTAGTGCCTGGCAGATCCTTTACAGTACTCCCCCTTTTATGAGGGGCCACCGGACCCTTACTAAGAGGACCCGGTTTAGTGGGGAAGAGAAGGTGGAACCTCCTGACCAATACCCCAGCGTGAACATCTCGAGCAGGTACCCAAGTCCTCTCCTCCGGCCCGTATCCTCTCCAATGGACCAGGTACTGGAGGGAGCCCTGGATCATCCTACTGTCCACGATCTTGGCCACCTCGAATTCCACCCCCTCAGGGGTGAGAACGGGAACAGGAGGTTTCCTCGAGGGGGACCAGGACGGGGAGCAGCGTTTAAGGAGGGAGGCATGAAAGACGTCGTGTATGCGAAAGGATGGGGGCAGCTCCAGACGGAAGGATACAGGGTTGAGGACTTCAATGACCTAATAAGGCCCAATAAATCGGGGAGCAAACTTCCTGGACGGGACCTTAAGGCGCAAGTTCCTAGACGACAACCACACCAGATCCCCGACGACAAACCGGGGGTTAGCAGAACGTCTTCTATCAGCCTGAATCTTTTGTACGCTCTGGGACGCCTCTAGGTTCTTCTGAACCTGGGCCCAGACTGTGCACAGTTCCCGATGAACTTCCTCTACCTCGGGATTATTGGAACAACCAGGAGAAACGGAGGAGAACCGTGGATTAAACCCGAAATTACAGAAAAACGGGGAGACCCCTGACGAGTTACTGACCCGGTTATTCAGGGAAAATTCGGCGAGGGGAAGGAATGAGACCCAATCAAATTGACAGTCAGAGATGAAACACCTTAAATATTGTTCCAGGGATTGATTAGTCCTTTCCGTTTGGCCATTAGTTTCGGGATGGAAGGCGGAGGAGAAGGACAGATCAATCTCCAACTTTTTACAAAAAGCTCTCCAAAATAAGGAAACAAATTGTACCCCTCTGTCAGAAACGATATTGACTGGGGCCCCATGGAGACGCAGAATGTGTTTAACGAACAAAGAAGCTAACGTCTTGGCGTTAGGTAGTTTCTTAAGGGGCACAAAGTGGCACATCTTGCTGAAGCGGTCTACTACCACCCACACCACCGACTTGCCCTGAGATGGAGGCAAATCGGTGATAAAATCCATGGAGATATGGGTCCAAGGTCTCTGGGGAATGGGCAAAGAACGTAGTAAGCCCGCAGGTCGGGACCTAGGGGTCTTGGACCTAGCACAAACCTCACAAGCGGCGACGTAAGCCCTAACGTCCTTAGGCAACCCAGGCCACCAATAGTTCCTGGTAATGAGATGCCAGGATGACCAGATAGTGCGGAGTCATGGTTTTCCCTGAGTACCCTTAGCCGGTATTGCAGGGGGACAAACAGCTTGTCCCCAGGGAGGTTCCCGGGAGCTGAACCTTGATCAGCCGCAATATCAGAGGCTAAATCAGAATCAGTGGCAGAAACGATTATACCAGGGGGTAAAATACAAGCAGGATCCTTCTCAGAAGGAGGATTGGCCATGAAATTACGTGACAGTGCATCAGCCTTAATATTTTTGGACCCAGCCCTATAGGTAACCAAGAAGTTAAATCTGGTAAAGAATAGCGCCCATCGAGCTTGTCTAGGATTAAGCCTCCGGGCAGATTCTAGGAAAACCAGATTCTTGTGGTCAGTAAGGACCGTATCCTGGTGTCTGGCCCCCTCCAGGGAGTGACGCCACTCTTCAAAAGCCCATTTAATGGCTAAAAGTTTGCGGTTGCCAATATCATAGTTACTCTCCGTGGGCGAAAACTTCCTAGAGAAGTAAGCACAGGGGCGGAGATGGGTGAGGGAGCTGGTACCCTGGGACAAGACGGCCCCCACTCCCACCTCAGACGCGTCAACCTCCACAATAAATGGCTCCCTTTGGTTGGGCTGAACCAGCACGGGGGCCGAGATAAAGCACTTCTTGAGGGTCTCAAAAGCCTGGACGGCCTCAGGAGGCCAGTGGAGGACATCAGCACCCTTGCGAGTGAGGTCCGTAAGAGGCTTAGCGACGACCGAGAAGTTGGCAATAAATCTCCTGTAATAGTTAGCAAACCCCAAAAAACACTGTAGCGCCTTCAGGGAGGCAGGTTGGACCCATTCCGCCACAGCCTGAACCTTGGCAGGGTCCATGCGGAATTCATGAGGAGTGAGGATTTGACCCAAAAATTGTATCTCCTGTACCCCAAACACACATTTTTCGGTTTTCGCAAACAGATTATTTTCCCGGAGGACCTTCCTGACATGCTCCACGTGGGAGGACCAGTCCTTGGAAAACACCAGTATGTCATCAAGGTACACTACAAGGAAATTTCCCAGGTACTCTCTCAAAATTTCATTAATAAAATTCTGGAAGACAGCAGGGGCATTACACAACCCAAAGGGCATGACCAGGTATTCGAAATGACCTTCGGGCGTGTTGAACGCAGTCTTCCACTCATCCCCCTCTTTGATGCGGATAAGGTTATACGCCCCCCGTAGATCGAACTTAGAGAACCATTGGGCCCCCTGAACCTGATTAAAAAGATCCGGAATCAAAGGAAGGGGATACTGGTTCCTTACTGTGACCTTATTCATGTTCCGATAGTCAATGCACGGCCTAAGACCACCATCCTTCTTCCCCATGAAGAAGAAGCCAGCACCTACAGGAGAAGTCGAGGGGCGAATGAAACCCTTGGCCAGGCATTCTTGGATATACTCCCTCATGGCTTCACGTTCAGGACATGAAAGATTAAATATCCTACCCTTAGGAAGCTTAGCACCTGGTACCAAATCGATGGCGCAATCGTAATCTCTATGAGGGGGCAACACCTCAGAGGCCTCCTTAGAAAAAACATCAGCGAAGTCCTGAACAAACTCAGGTAGCGTGTTTACTTCCTCACGGGGAGAAATAGAGTTAACCGAAAGACATGACGTCAGGCATTCACTACCCCATTTGGTGAGATCCCCAGTATTCCAATCAAACGTGGGATTATGCAACTGCAACCAGGGAAGACCTAATACCAGATCGGACGATAATCCCTGCATCACCAGTACAGAGCACTGCTCCAAATGCATGGAGCCAACAAGGAGTTCAAAAACAGGAGTATGCTGCGTAAAATAACCATTAGCAAGAGGAGTGGAGTCGATACCCACTACCGGGACAGGATAAGGCAAATCAATAAAAGGCATTTTTAGAGACATAGCAAATTCCACAGACATGATATTAGCAGATGAGCCAGAATCCACGAAGGCACTGCCAGTGGCAGACCGGCCAGCAAACGAGACCTGAAAGGGAAGCAAAATTTTATTGCGTTTCATATTAACGGGAAATACCTGTGCGCCCAAGTGACCTCCCCGATGATCACTTAGGCGCGGAAGTTTTCCGGCTGCTTATTCTTGCGCCTGGGACAGGTGTTCAGTTGATGCTTGTCATCCCCACAATAGAAGCAGAGTGTAACGGTGGGGGGGGTAGGGAAACGGACAAGTGAGCCCTAATCTACCCGCCACTCTGTCCCTGCCTACTTGCAACGACCCGCCCTAGGCGACGGCGTACAACTGGGCGGCGGTCCCTGCGCTCAGTAAGTGCATGACAAACACGACAAACAAACAAGGGAATACAAGCAAGGGAAATGGGCAGTTGCTCGCGGAAACACCGTGAGCAACAGAGTAGTGAACGAGCCGAGTCAAGCCAGGAGAGTGCGAGGTACAAAGCGAAAAGCAGAAGAGTAGTCGGTAAGCCGGGGTCTGTATGGAGCAGGATCAAAAGTAGCAGGAGCTGTAGCTGGGCCAGGAAACCTCAAGGAAAGAATTCACAAGCACAGATGGACAGGAAGAGCAGGCTTAAATAGACCGAGGGCGGGAGCTAGCTGAGTCTGGCCAGGTTGCGATAGGCTCTCCCACTCCTAAGCCTGCCAGCCTGAGTGGAGGAAGCTGGTGTCTGTCTCAGGGATGTACACTCAGGTGTTGACTGATTAATTCTGGGAGTTAACCCCGAAGCAGTGCCTGGCAGATCCTTTACAGTACCCCCCCTTTTATGAGGGGCCACCGGACCCTTTCTAAGTGGACCTGGCTTACTGGGGAAACGCAGGTGGAACCTCCTGACCAATACCCCAGCGTGAACATCCCGGGCGGGTACCCAAGTCCTCTCCTCGGGCCCGTATCCTCTCCAATGGACCAGGTACTGGAGGGAGCCTTGGACCATCTTGCTGTCCACGATCCTGGCCACCTCAAATTCCACCCCCTCAGGGGTGAGGACGGGAACAGGAGGTTTCCTCGAGGGGGCCAAGGACGGGGAGCAGCGTTTCAGGAGGGAGGCATGAAACACGTTGTGTATACGAAAAGACGGGGGTAACTCCAGCCGGAAAGAGACAGGACTGAGGACCTCAATGACCTTATACGGCCCAATAAACCGGGGAGCAAACTTTTTGGACGGAACCTTGAGACGCAAGTTCCTGGATGACAACCACACCAGATCCCCGACCACAAACAGGGGGTTAGCAGAACGTCTTCTATCGGCCTGAGCCTTCTGTATGCTCTGGGACGCCTCTAGGTTCTTCTGAACCTGGGCCCAGACTGTGCACAGATCCCGATGAACGACCTCCACCTCGGGATTGTTGGAACAACCAGGTGAAACGGAGGAGAACCGTGGATTAAACCCAAAATTACAGAAAAAGGGAGAGACCCCTGACGAGTTACTGACCCGGTTATTAAGGGAAAATTCGGCGAGGGGAATGAAAGAAACCCAATCAAATTGACAGTCAGAGACAAAACATCTTAAGTATTGTTCTAGAGACTGATTAGTCCTCTCCGTTTGGCCATTGGTTTCGGGATGGAAAGCAGAGGAGAAGGACAGATCAATCCCCAACTTATTACAGAAGGCTCTCCAAAACAATGAAACAAATTGTACCCCTCTGTCAGAAACAATATTGACGGGGACCCCATGGAGACGCAGGATGTGTTTGATAAACAAGGTAGCCAACGTCTTGGCGTTGGGTAGTTTCTTGAGGGGCACAAAGTGGCACATTTTACTGAAGCGGTCTACCACCACCCACACCACCGACTTGCCTTGGGATGGAGGCAAATCGGTGATAAAATCCATGGAGATATGTGTCCAAGGTCTCTGGGGAATGGGCAACGAACGCAGTAGGCCCGCTGGTCGGGACCTGGGAGTCTTGGACCTGGCACAAACCTCACAGGCGGCGACGTAGGCCTTAACGTCTTTAGGCAAACCAGGCCACCAATAATTTCTGGTAATGAGGTGTTTGGTACCCAGGATGCCTGGATGGCCAGATAGTGCGGAGTCGTGATTTTCCCTAAGTACCCTTAGCCGGAATTGCAGGGGAACAAACAGCTTGTTCTCAGGAAGGTTCCCAGGAGCTGAACCTTGATCAGCAGCAATTTCAGAGACTAAATCGGACTCGATAGAGGAAATGACTATACCTGGAGGCAAAATACAAACAGGATCTTCCTCCGAAGGAGGGCTGGCCATGAAGCTACGCGACAGTGCATCCGCCTTAATATTTTTAGACCCGGCCCTATAGGTAACCAAAAAATTGAATCTGGTAAAAAACAACGCCCATCGAGCTTGTCTCGGGTTTAGCCTCCGGGCAGATTCTAGGAAAACCAGATTCTTGTGGTCGGTAAGGACCGTTACCTGGTGCCTAGCCCCCTCCAGGAAGTGGCGCCACTCTTCAAATGCCCATTTAATGGCTAAAAGTTCGCGGTTGCCAATATCATAGTTACACTCCGTGGGCGAAAACTTCCTAGAAAAGTAAGCACAGGGGCGGAGATGGGTGAGGGAGCTGGTACCCTGGGACAAGACGGCCCCCACTCCCACCTCGGACGCGTCAACCTCCACAATAAATGGCTCCCTTTGGTTGGGCTGAACCAGCACGGGGGCCGAGATAAAGCACTTCTTGAGGGTCTCAAAAGCCTGGACGGCCTCAGGGGGCCAATGGAGGACATCAGCACCCTTGCGAGTGAGGTCCGTAAGAGGCTTAGCGACGACCGAGAAGTTAGCAATAAATCTCCTGTAATAGTTAGCGAACCCCAAAAAACACTGTAGCGCTTTCAGGGAGGCAGGTTGGACCCATTCAGCCACAGCCTGAACCTTGGCAGGGTCCATGCGGAAATCATGAGGAGTGAGGATTTGACCTAAAAATGGTATCTCCTGTACCCCAAATACACATTTTTCGATTTTGGCAAACAGTTTGTTTTCTCGAAGGACCTGGAGCACTTTCCTGACATGCTCTATGTGGGAGGACCAGTCCCTGGAAAACACCAATATGTCATCAAGGTACACTACAAGAAATATCCCCAGGTAATTTCTCAAAATCTCATTTATGAAGTTCTGGAAGACCGCAGGGGCATTGCACAACCCAAAGGGCATGACGAGGTATTCGAAATGGCCTTCGGGCGTGTTAAACGCAGTCTTCCACTCATCCCCCTCTTTGATGCGAATAAGGTTATACGCCCCCCGTAGGTCCAATTTAGAGAACCATTGGGCCCCCTGAACCTGATTAAAGAGATCAGGAATCAAAGGAAGGGGATACTGGTTCCTTACCGTGACCTTATTCAGGCCACGGTAGTCAATGCATGGCCTAAGACCCCCATCCTTCTTCCCTACGAAGAAGAAGCCAGCACCTACCGGAGAAGAAGAGGGACGAATGTAACCCTTGGCCAGGGATTCCTGGATATACTCCCTCATGGCTTCACGTTCGGGACAAGAAAGGTTAAATATCCTACCCTTAGGAAGCTTAGCTCCTGGTACCAATTCGATAGCGCAATCGTATTCTCTATGAGGCGGTAATACTTCGGAGGCCTCTTTAGAGAAAACATCAGCGAAGTCCTGAACAAACTCGGGTAGCGTATTCACCTCCTTAGGGGGAGAAATAGAATTAACAGAAAAACATGACGTACAACATTCATTACCCCATTTGGTTAGCTCCCCAGTATTCCAGTCAAACGTAGGATTATGCAACTGCAACCAGGGAAGACCTAGAACCAAATCGTACGATAATCCCTGCATCAATAGTACAGAGCATTGCTCCAAATGCATGGAGCCAACAAGGAGTTCAAAAACAGGGGTATGCTGTGTAAAATAACCATTAGCAAGAGGAGTGGAGTCGATACCCACTACCGGAACAGGTTTAGGCAAATCAATCAGAGGCATAGCGAGAGACATAGCAAATTCCACAGACATGATATTAGTAGAGGACCCTGAATCCACGAAGGCACTGCCGGTAGCAGACCTACCACCAAAAGAGACCTGAAAGGGAAGCAATATCTTAGTACGTTTCATATTTACGGGAAATACCTGTGCGCCCAAGTGACCTCCCCGATGATCACTTAGACGCGGGAGCTCTCTGACAGCATTCTTACGCTTGGGACAGTTGTTTACTTGATGCTTGACATCCCCACAGTAGAAGCAGAGACCATTCTTCCTGCGGAATTCTCTACGTTGTTGAGGGGACACGGAGGCCCCGAGTTGCATAGGTATTTCTGAGTCTTTAGGGGAGAAACGAAGCAACGGGACTTCGGGAGGCATCATGGGGGAGTCGGAGGAAAAAACACATAAACGTTCACGTTGTCGTTCCCTGAGACGTCGGTCAAGTCGTACCACTAAAGCCATAACCTGGTCTAAGGAGTCAGAAGAGGGATAACTAACTAGCAGGTCTTTCAGGGCATTCGACAGACCCAACCTAAACTGGCACCTTAAGGCAGGGTCATTCCACCGAGAAGCTACGCACCACTTCCTAAAGTCAGAGCAATACTCCTCAACAGGTCTCTTACCCTGACGTAAGGTCACCAGCTGACTCTCGGCAAAGGCAGTTCTGTCAGTCTCGTCATAAATAAGTCCGAGGGCAGAAAAGAAACAATCAACGGAGGAAAGTTCAGGGGCGCCAGGAGCCAAGGAGAAGGCCCACTCTTGGGGCCCTTCCTGGAGCCGGGACATAATTATACCCACCCGCTGGCTCTCAGAACCTGAGGAGTGAGGCTTTAAGCGAAAGTAAAGCCTACAACTCTCCCGAAAGGAGAGAAAAGCCCTCCGGTCACCTGAGAACCGGTCGGGCAACTTGAGGTGGGGTTCAAGGGGTGCGGTGAGGGGAACTACCAAGGTAGCATCAGGCTGGTTGACCCTCTGAGCCAGGGCCTGGACCTGTAGGGAGAGACCCTGCATTTGCTGAGCCAGGGTTTCACGGGGTTCCATAATGGTGTCAGGGACCAGGGTAGACTAGGTATACGGCTTGTGAATTTGTAACGGTGGGGGGGGTAGGGAAACGGACAAGTGAGCCCTAATCTACCCGCCACTCTGTCCCTGCCTACTTGCAACGACCCGCCCTAGGCGACGGCGTACAACTGGGCGGCGGTCCCTGCGCTCAGTAAGTGCATGACAAACACGACAAACAAACAAGGGAATACAAGCAAGGGAAATGGGCAGTTGCTCGCGGAAACACCGTGAGCAACAGAGTAGTGAACGAGCCGAGTCAAGCCAGGAGAGTGCGAGGTACAAAGCGAAAAGCAGAAGAGTAGTCGGTAAGCCGGGGTCTGTATGGAGCAGGATCAAAAGTAGCAGGAGCTGTAGCTGGGCCAGGAAACCTCAAGGAAAGAATTCACAAGCACAGATGGACAGGAAGAGCAGGCTTAAATAGACCGAGGGCGGGAGCTAGCTGAGTCTGGCCAGGTTGCGATAGGCTCTCCCACTCCTAAGCCTGCCAGCCTGAGTGGAGGAAGCTGGTGTCTGTCTCAGGGATGTACACTCAGGTGTTGACTGATTAATTCTGGGAGTTAACCCCGAAGCAGTGCCAGGCAGATCCTTTACACAGAGACCATTCTTCCTGCGGAACTCTCTACGTTGTCGAGGGGACATGGAGGCCCCGAGTTGCATAGGTACCTCCGAGTCTTCCGTGGAAGAGCGAGGAGACGGGACCTCGGGGGGGATCGCAGGGAAGTCAGAGGGGAAAACACTGAAACGTTCAAGCTGACGTTCCCTGAGACGTCGGTCAAGTCGTACTGCTAGGGCCATAACCTGGTCTAGGGAGTCAGAAGAGGGGTAGCTAACAAGCAGATCCTTCAGGGCGTCAGATAATCCTAACCTAAACTGGCACCTTAGGGCCGGGTCGTTCCACCGAGAAGCTACGCACCACTTTCTAAAATCAGAACAGTATTCCTCAACAGGTCTCCTACCCTGACGTAAGGTCACCAGCTGACTCTCGGCTAAGGCAGTCCTGTCAGTCTCGTCGTAAATGAGTCCAAGGGCAGAGAAAAAACGATCAACGGAGGAAAGTTCAGGGGCGTCAGGAGCCAAGGAGAAGGCCCAATCTTGGGGCCCTTCCTGGAGTCGGGATATAATGATTCCCACCCGCTGGTTCTCGGAACCTGAGGAGTGAGGTTTTAGACGGAAGTAAAGTCTGCAACTCTCCCGGAAGGAGAGAAAAGTAACTTGAGGTCAGGTTCTAGAGGTGAGGTGAGGGGTACTACTATGGCAGTATCGTGCAGCGCCGTTGGTCCTATTTTTATATTTTTTTTTACAAATATTTTCGGGACAACAAACCTCATTTGTTGTGATCTGGACTTGGCAGCAGCAGTTTCATTACCACTACTACCTTTGTGTCCTTGGGCCAGGTGAGCGGTTTCTTAAACAAGATTGCTCCTCCACCCCATCCTGCTTTTACCTTGCACCATGTGGCGCCGTGTCTCCTTTTATTTCCAATTTTAGTTTGCAAACTGCTGGGCGCTATCACACCAGGTCCTTTGGTGTGCGTCCCTGGTATTTCGAGGAACTCGATTTTTGGACACAGTTTGGCGACTGTTTTTGAGCCTCGGACACTGGCCGCCGCAACAACTACAATTTCACACATCGTGATCAACAACCGTCTATCCACGTGGAGTGATCATCAACCAATTGATCATCAGGTACTGTTTGGAGGTCCTCCTTTATTTCACACCCCATTATGATGGAAGCCATCCTGGAGAGGGTGAAGTCACGGGACACACTACTGTTGGAGATGACTGATACAAAACTGGGGGATGAGGATTTGATTACCTTTAATACTAACCTGTTCAGTTTAGATCAAACTAGGAGTATGACTGACCTTTTTTTACGCTTGGAAGACTCCCTGAAAGAGGAAGCATTCCATAGCATTGATTGTCACTTTTTAAATTTATATGTATCTGAGAAAATGGCCCCTAGAGGATTAAGACTGCTGTTTAAATCCCCTTATCCTGCTGATTCGGGCTTCAGCTCCAATTGGTTCGAGTATATAGAACATTGTAATTTGGGTTTTATTGATCGTTTAGTATACAAGAGATCTGAGTTGATCTTATCTCTTGCATCTAACATTGAGGTCCTTTTGGAACAGTTTGCTCCCTATTCCTTGCATCCTGACTTCAAAAAATTGGAGAAATCAACTCTTGACCGACTCAAAGATTTTGAAAAGAGTCTAATTTCCAAAAAAATGCGTAAACTTGCGCGAGACAGGAATGATTACACTAAGAATAAAATTGGAGATTGGACTGTGCCATGCCCTCCAGTCGCCAATGGTAATAATTACAAAAAACCTTTCACTCCTATACATCGTCCCAAAGTCACAAATTTTTCTAAATCTACCATTCCTTTTCATCTTAGACACATCACCAATGTCTCTCCCTCGGTTTCCCTTTCATCTCATCTGTCTGTCAATTCGAACATAAGCTCCCTTTCATCACATCTGCCTGTCAATTCGAAAACAAGTTCTCTTTCAGCACATCTGCCTGTCAATTTGAACACAAGTTCGACTCCAAATATTTCAACCAAGCTGCCAATCATCAACAATTTGGGACCTCTCACAATAGAGATACCTACATCTATTGACCACTCTCGTGTCAACTCTTCACACATCCCACAGCATTTGGGACCAATCCCTCAATCTGCTTTCAAATCATGTGACCTTGATGCTCACCTCAGACTATTTAACATCATTCCGGATTCACCTTTAGATTCCAGTTCCAACTGTTCTATGGTTAATGATTCTAGTGACACTACCATCATCTCTGGGTTATCTCCAACACTTCTAGATCTTACCACGCATTTTACATCACCTCCCAATACTACCCTTTCCCCACACCACCATACCACATCTCCCATAAGTTCTGATCCCACCATTTCCATTGATTCTTCGTCTTTTTTAGATCCTCTTTCCCCCCCTCCCGTGCCCCCAATCATACCCGTTCTGTCACCACGGGTTTTTCAAAGTCCATTACCATTGACTCTAAACTCATATTTCACAAGAATTCCAAAGCTATCCTCAAAAAGAAAACTAGGGGTAGATATAGAGGTTGCAGAGGGGGCAGACCCCATACCAAAGGCTCTGCCACCATCGTTGAAAAAGAAGTACAAACTGACCTAGTGAAAATTTTCAATCTATCCCAATATAGTCTTAATGATGATGAAACTGGTTTATTATCTAAAGGTCTGTCTTTTTGTCCTACTACATCCCCTGATGGATTTGAACTCTTTATGGATCTGAATAAATTTATACGCAAAATGACCCTTTTGCGTCATTTTGCTATGTCCCCACCATTGATATTGCCTGATCAAACAACTATAGATATTGATACGCCTGTTAGAACCAAACTACAACCCAAATCTTCGTTTTATCCATTACATCATAGGGGCCCAGCCTTGGAGACCTTTTCAAATCTAGTGAGTACAGAATTTAAGAATTTAAAATCATCTCTGTCGAATAAAGACAATCTGTCCGGACCGCAACGTAGAGCCCTAAAAACTCTCCAAAAAAGGCAAGATATCATCATACGATCAGCAGATAAAGGGGGGGGTATCGTTATCCAAGATAGACATGAATATATAAAAGAAGCATCCAGATTACTCTCAGATGACCAATTCTATGAAAAACTGAAGTCCAATCCGATTCCCAAATTTGAGACTGATTACAAAATTTTGATAGAGACCGCATTTAGGGATAATTTACTATGCAAAAAAGAAAGGGCTTTTCTGACTATCCCTTTCCCCACTATCCCCTTTATGTATCATCTTCCGAAGATACATAAAGCTTTGGTAAACCCGCCTGGCCGACCAATTATTTCAGGCATAGGGTCTTTGACCAGTAATCTGTCGCACTATGTGGATATCCATCTCCAACCGTTTGTCTCCAAACTACCCTCCTTTTTGAAAGATTCAACACAACTTATCAGAGATCTGTTTGAATTTCACACCCATAATGATATGTCAGACATTAATTTTCTTACCGCTGATGTGTCTTCTCTGTATACAAACATTCCTCATAAAAAAGGGCTAGAAGCTATCTCTGGGTTTTTAATAAATGATCCCCGTTTTTCTAACTTTCAACTTAATTTTATCATGGACTGTATTGAGTTCATTTTAACGCACAATGTTTTTACTTTTGACGGTGATTTTTACAAACAAATCAAGGGTTGCGCCATGGGGTCACGTTTTGCCCCCTCATATGCTAATTTGTATATGGGGTTTTTCGAAAATTCTCTTATACTGAACGAACATACCCTTAGGGATAAAATTGTGTTCTACAAACGCTATATCGATGACTTGTTTTTTATTTGGAAGGGTGATGCATCCACTGCGAACAATTTTATTGACTCTTTAAATAGGAACAAGTTTGGTTTGTCTTTTACCCACACGTTTTCAGATAGTAGCATTGACTTTTTAGATTTGACGATCGAGAAAAAGGATGGCCGTTTTTTAACCAGAACACATTTTAAAACAGTAGACGTGAATAGCTACTTGGATTTTAAAAGTGCGCATTACTCCCCATGGCTTAAAAATGTCCCTTTTGGCCAATATCGCAGAATTAGGAAAAATTGTTCTGATGAACTACATTTTAATAAAGAGTGTGAAATTTTGAATAAAAGATTCCGGGAAAAAGGTTTTCCAAGGAGTCTTTTAAAGGGGGCCGAATTGAAAGCTAGGACTCTGACTCAGGACGAATGCTTACTAATAAAAACAACTACATGTATAGAGAGCCCCAACAACATGGAACGAAAGAGTAATTTTATTACAACATTTAACAAAGGTAGTCCATTGATCATGTCCATATTCAGGAAGCATTGGCATATTTTGACCAATGATCCCTTCCTAAAACCATTAATTTCTGTAAATCCCAAAATCACTTACAGACGGGCGAAAACGATTAAAAATCTAGTAGCTCCCAGTAAAATGTGTGGTAATAAAAAGAATAGTCAAGCCCTTTTAGTTGATGTGAGGGGCTCCTTTTGTTGTGGCCGAAACAGATGTCTATGCTGTAATAATATCGCCAATAAGTGTACGGAGTTTGTTTCCATACTGACGGGTGAAAAGTTCCCAATTAAAAATTATCTTAATTGTGGAAGCACATATGTAATATATGTGCTTCAATGTACATGTAAGCTGCAATATGTGGGTCGGACAACGCAGACCCTAAGAAATCGTATCAATAAGCATAGGTCGAATGTAGGAAAAGGTTTTCTAAAACAAAGCGTATCACGACACTGTGCATCAAAACATGACTGCAGCTTTGTACACGTAAAAGTCACCCCGATTGAGCAAATACCAGCTGACTTATCGGACAGATTTATTAGACTAAAACAGAGAGAAAATTTCTGGATATATAAATTGGGTACTTTATATCCTAATGGGTTAAATGATCTCACTGAATCATCCCTGGAATAAATTTAATTTTTCCTCTCATACTGATTTAGACTTTTCCATCATTGCCGGTCAGTATTACTATAAGCAGTTCCATTATGTAAATACAGCATTTATCACTTTTCTCCCAGTGGACAATTTAAGCATGGATCGCAAATATATAAATATATCAGCTATTTTCTCCCTATTATAACAACAACCATTTGATATTTTTAGCATGGATTGTAACTTACTCACTTTTTTGAATGTGACATTTTCAGTGTAGGTTCCTGAACTGTGATTTTTCGGGCCATTTTCGTGGCGGTCTGGCCACGATCAACGTTTTTCCCGTTTTCTGTTGGTAAAAACAGTATGATTAATTTCATGTATGGTCAAGTATGACATAAGTTTTATTTAGACCATGGTATGCTTTTTGTTAGGGATCTGCCAGGTACTTCATCTAGCTACACTCCTGGGATTAATCAATCCACACCTGAGGCCAGACCTGTTCGACTGACACCTTCTCCCACCAACCAGGGTGGCAGGCTCAGGAGTGGGAGAGCCTATCGCGGCCTGGTCTCTCGGAGTTAGCTCCGCCCCTTGCCCTTTATTACCTGCCCTGTGCTCTCCCTCAGTGCTTGTAATTCTTTTGGATTCCTGGCCCCACTGCTGCTTGCTCCAGCCTGCTTCTGCCGTGCTTCTGCCTTGCTGCAGTTCTGCTTGACCTGCTTTGCTTGCCCTGGCTTGCTTCTGTCTCCGTGTCCGCTCGGGTGTACTCACTTCGTCCTGGTCCTGACTGTTCGTTCGCCGCCCCGTTTCCTCGTGGCGTTCCGTGGCTACTGCCCCTTCCCTTGCGTGTTCCCTGTTTGTCTTCCTGTGCACTTAGCCAGCGTAGGGACCGCCGCCCAGTTGTACCTCGTCGCCTAGGGCGGGTCGTTGCAAGTAGGCAGGGACAGGGCGGTGGGTAGATTAGGGCTCACTTTCCCTTCACCTCCTTCCTGCCATTACATAATTACAAGCCCTTACCTAGTCTACCATTTCTCCTACGCTGACGCTTTCATGGACCCCCTTGAGACCCTGACCCAGCAGATGCAGGGCCTCTCCCTACAGGTCCAGGCCCTGGCCCAAAGGGTCAATCAGGGTGACGCTGCTTTAGTAGTACCCCTCACCTCACCTCTAGAACCCGACCTCAAGTTACCTGACCGGTTTTCAGGGGACCGTAAGACGTTTCTCTCCTTCCGGGAGAGTTGCAGACTGTATTTCCGCCTAAAGCCCCACTCCTCAGGTTCCGAGAACCAGCGGGTGGGTATCATCATATCCCGACTCCAGGAAGGGCCCCAAGAGTGGGCCTTCTCCTTGGCTCCTGACGCCCCTGAACTTTCCTCTGTTGATCGTTTTTTCTCTGCCCTCGGACTCATTTACGACGAGACTGACAGGACTGCTTTAGCCGAGAGTCAGCTGGTGACCTTACGTCAGGGTAGAAGACCGGTTGAGGAATACTGTTCTGATTTTAGGAAGTGGTGCGTAGCTTCTCAGTGGAACGATCCGGCCCTAAGGTGCCAGTTTAGGTTAGGATTATCTGACGCCCTGAAGGATCTGCTGGTTAGCTACCCCTCGCCTGACTCCCTTGACCAGGTTATGGCCCTAGCAGTACGACTTGACCGACGTCTCAGGGAACGTCAGCTAGAACGCTTCAGTGTGCTCCCCTCTGACTTTTCTGCGATTCCCCCCGAGGTCCCGTCTCCTCGCCCCTCCACGGAGGACTCGGAGGTACCTATGCAACTCGGGGCCTCCATGTCCCCTCGACAACGTAGGGAGTTTCGCAGAATGAATGGTCTCTGCTTCTACTGTGGGGACGACAAGCATCTACTGAACACCTGTCCCAGGCGCAAGAATAAGAAGCCGGAAAACTTCCGCGCCTAAGTGATCATCGGGGAGGTCACTTGGGCGCACAGGTATTTCCCGTTAATGTGAAACGCAATAAAATTTTGCTTCCCTTTCAGGTCTCGTTTGCTGGCCGGTCTGCCACGGGCAGTGCTTTCGTGGATTCTGGCTCATCTGCTAATATCATGTCTGTGGAATTTGCTATGTCTCTCAAGATGCCTTGTATTGATTTACCTTATCCTATCCCTGTAGTAGGAATCGACTCAACACCCCTTGCTAATGGTTATTTTACTCAGCATACTCCTGTTTTTGAACTCCTGGTTGGCTCCATGCATTTGGAGCAGTGCTCTGTACTGGTGATGCAGGGATTATCGTCTGATCTGGTTTTAGGCCTTCCCTGGTTGCAGTTGCATAATCCCACATTTGATTGGAATACTGGGGATCTCACCAAATGGGGTAATGAATGTCTGATGTCATGTCTTTCTGTTAACTCTATTTCTCCCCGGGAGGAGGTAAACACACTTCCTGAGTTTGTTCAGGACTTCGCCGATGTGTTTTCTAAGGAGGCCTCCGAGGTGTTGCCCCCCCATAGAGATTACGATTGCGCTATCGATTTGGTGCCTGGTGCCAAGCTTCCTAAGGGTAGGATATTTAATCTTTCATGTCCTGAACGTGAAGCGATGAGGGTGTATATCCAAGAATGCCTGGCCAAGGGTTTCATTCGCCCCTCGACTTCTCCTGTAGGTGCTGGCTTCTTCTTCGTGGGGAAGAAGGATGGTGGTCTTAGGCCGTGCATTGATTATCGTAACCTGAATAAGGTCACCGTAAGGAACCAGTACCCACTTCCTTTGATTCCGGATCTTTTTAATCAGGTTCAGGGAGCCCAATGGTTTTCTAAGTTCGATCTACGGGGGGCATATAACCTTATCCGCATCAAAGAGGGGGATGAGTGGAAAACTGCGTTCAACACACCCGAGGGTCATTTCGAATACCTGGTCATGCCCTTTGGGTTGTGTAATGCCCCTGCTGTCTTCCAGAATTTTATTAATGAAATCCTGAGAGAGTACCTGGGTAATTTTCTTGTTGTGTACCTTGATGACATACTGGTGTTTTCCAAGGACTGGTCCTCCCACGTGGAGCATGTCAGGAAGGTGCTCCAGGTCCTTCGGGAGAATAATCTGTTTGCTAAGACTGAAAAATGTGTCTTTGGGGTACAGGAGATACCATTTTTAGGGCAAATCCTCACTCCTCATGAATTCCGCATGGACCCTGCCAAGGTTCAAGCTGTGGCGGAATGGGTCCAACCTGCCTCCCTTAAGGCGTTACAGTGTTTTTTAGGGTTCGCCAACTATTACAGGAGATTTATTGCCAACTTCTCGGTCGTCGCTAAGCCTCTTACGGACCTTACCCGCAAGGGTGCCGATGTCCTCCATTGGCCCCCTGAGGCCGTCCAGGCCTTTGAGACTCTCAAGAAGTGCTTTATCTCGGCCCCTGTGCTGATTCAGCCCAACCAAGAGGAGCCATTTATTGTGGAGGTTGACGCTTCCGAGGTGGGAGTGGGGGCCGTCCTGTCCCAGGGTACCAGCTCCCTCACCCATCTCCGCCCCTGTGCTTACTTCTCTAGGAAGTTTTCGCCCACGGAGAGTAACTATGATATTGGCAACCGCGAACTTCTAGCCATTAAATGGGCTTTTGAGGAGTGGCGGCACTTCCTGGAGGGGGCCAGACACCAGGTAACGGTCCTTACGGATCACAAGAATCTGGTTTTCCTAGAATCGGCCCGGAGGCTTAATCCTAGACAAGCTCGGTGGGCACTATTCTTTACCAGATTTAATTTCTTGGTTACCTATAGGGCTGGGTCCAAGAATATTAAGGCTGACGCTCTGTCACGTAGTTTCATGGCCAATCCTCCTTCCGAGAAGGATCCCGCTTGTATTTTACCCCCTGGTATAATCGTCTCTGCCACGGATTCTGATTTAGCTTCTGATATCGCGGCTGATCAGGGTGCAGCTCCCGGGAACGTCCCTGGGGACAAACTGTTTGTTCCCCTGCAATACCGGCTGAGGGTACTCAGGGAAAACCATGACTCCGCTCTATCTGGTCATCCTGGCATCTTGGGCACCAAACACCTCATTACCAGAAACTATTGGTGGCCTGGGTTGCCTAAAGATGTTAGGGCTTACGTCGCCGCTTGTGAGGTTTGCGCTAGGTCCAAAACCCCTAGGTCCCGACCTGCGGGCCTACTACGTTCCTTGCCCATTCCCCAGAGACCTTGGACCCATATCTCCATGGATTTTATCACCGATTTGCCTCCATCTCAGGGCAAGTCGGTGGTGTGGGTGGTAGTCGACCGCTTCAGCAAGATGTGCCACTTTGTGCCCCTTAAGAAGCTACCTAACGCCAAGACGTTAGCTTCTTTGTTTGTGAAACACATCCTGCGTCTCCATGGGGCCCCATTCAATATCGTTTCTGACAGAGGGGTACAATTTGTTTCCTTATTTTGGAGAGCTTTTTGTAAAAAGTTGGAGATTGATCTGTCCTTCTCCTCCGCCTTCCATCCCGAAACCAATGGCCAAACGGAAAGGACCAACCAATCCCTGGAACAATATTTAAGGTGTTTCATCTCTGACTGTCAATTCGATTGGGTCTCATTCCTTCCCCTTGCTGAATTTTCCCTGAATAACCGGGTCAGTAACTCGTCAGGGGTCTCCCCGTTTTTCTGTAATTTCGGGTTTAACCCTAGGTTCTCCTCCGTCTCCCCTGGTTGTTCCAATAATCCTGAGGTAGAGGAGGTTCATCGGGAACTGTGCACTGTCTGGGCCCAGGTTCAGAAGAACCTAGAGGCGTCCCAGAGCGCACAAAAGATTCAGGCGGATAGTAGACGTTCTGCTAACCCCCGGTTTGTCGTCGGGGATTTGGTCTGGTTGTCGTCCAGGAACTTGCGCCTTAAGGTCCCGTCCAGGAAGTTTGCTCCCCGATTTATTGGACCTTATAAGATCATTGAAGTCCTCAACCCTGTATCCTTCCGTCTGGAGCTCCCCCCATCCTTTCGCATACATGACGTCTTCCATGCCTCCCTCCTTAAACGCTGCTCCCCGTCCTGGTCCCCCTCGAGGATACCTCCTGTTCCCGTTCTCACCCCTGAGGGGGTGGAATTCGAGGTGGCCAAGATTATGGACAGTAGGATGGTCCAGGGCTCCCTCCAGTACCTGGTCCATTGGAGAGGATACGGGCCGGAGGAGAGGACTTGGGTACCTGCCCGTGATGTTCACGCTGGGGTATTGATCAGGAGGTTCCACCTCCTCTTCCCCACTAAACCGGGTCCCCTTAGTAAGGGTCCGGTGGCCCCTCATAAAAGGGGGAGTACTGTTAGGGATCTGCCAGGTACTTCATCTAGCTACACTCCTGGGATTAATCAATCCACACCTGAGGCCAGACCTGTTCGACTGACACCTTCTCCCACCAACCAGGGTGGCAGGCTCAGGAGTGGGAGAGCCTATCGCGGCCTGGTCTCTCGGAGTTAGCTCCGCCCCTTGCCCTTTATTACCTGCCCTGTGCTCTCCCTCAGTGCTTGTAATTCTTTTGGATTCCTGGCCCCACTGCTGCTTGCTCCAGCCTGCTTCTGCCGTGCTTCTGCCTTGCTGCAGTTCTGCTTGACCTGCTTTGCTTGCCCTGGCTTGCTTCTGTCTCCGTGTCCGCTCGGGTGTACTCACTTCGTCCTGGTCCTGACTGTTCGTTCGCCGCCCCGTTTCCTCGTGGCGTTCCGTGGCTACTGCCCCTTCCCTTGCGTGTTCCCTGTTTGTCTTCCTGTGCACTTAGCCAGCGTAGGGACCGCCGCCCAGTTGTACCTCGTCGCCTAGGGCGGGTCGTTGCAAGTAGGCAGGGACAGGGCGGTGGGTAGATTAGGGCTCACTTTCCCTTCACCTCCTTCCTGCCATTACACTTTTATTCAATTTTTATACAATTTTTATACCTCTCATGTAACTATAACATATACGATATGTGTATTTTATATATTATATGTTCTATGTACGCTTATGTATCTTGTTTATATGTTGTATTATCAATTTTCTGTGCATATACACCACATCACTTTATGAAGTATAGCCAGCAACACATAAGGAATTTTGTCATTTATCTCCCCTGGGTCACATGCGGCACCACGCTGTGCTTTTTTTGCTATTTCAGGATCCTCTGCGTCGGCCGGGTTGCTTGGCAACTAGGGACGCGTATGTGTATGTCCTTTTTCAATATACTGTACTACAACCCACTGTGAATCCCCTTGCTTGTTGTAAAGGATTCCCTACACATTCGATCGGGTAATTATCACATTTTATTGTGTTATTTACCTCTAAGTCTGGATGCGGTTCAGTTCGCGTCTCAGTACGTACTTCCGGCTCTAGTGATATCTGGGTTGCTAGGCAACCGGGGACGCTACTCCAGCGGCATTAAAATCTAGCGATTTTAGTGCATTTTTTATCAATAACCCATGCTCAATTTAGATAAGTAACAACTATTTACCGTTGTGGTTTTGATTGGGACCACTCAGGTAATGTTTCACTAATGTTTCGCCTCATACAAAGTCGGCTAGGTGAGCCGTATTGGTTTTTTCGGCCAATGTTTTTATTTTTTTTTTTTTTTTTATTGTTCTAGCTTTTATTTATTAACATATGTTTTATGTCTGATGTGGTGTTATCACACCATATTTTTAGCTATCATTATTGTCCCTTTTGTCATGTGTTAATTTTGTATTGTATCTGACCCTTGACCTTTGACCTGCTGTGTTTTTGGCGGTCCTTGTCTGCTTCCCAGTATGTATATAAATGTATGATGTTTCTGCACAGTCTGTACTGGCCTGATGAAGACACCAGTTCGGTGTCGAAACGCGTAGCCCTTCCATTAAATATTACCTTGATGGTCATCTAAGTCGTCCAATTTTCTGTCTCATCGTGCAGCGCCGTTGGTCCTATTTTTATATTTTTTTTTACAAATATTTTCGGGACAACAAACCTCATTTGTTGTGATCTGGACTTGGCAGCAGCAGTTTCATTACCACTACTACCTTTGTGTCCTTGGGCCAGGTGAGCGGTTTCTTAAACAAGATTGCTCCTCCACCCCATCCTGCTTTTACCTTGCACCATGTGGCGCCGTGTCTCCTTTTATTTCCAATTTTAGTTTACTATGGCAGCGTCAGACTGGTTGACCCCCTGAGCCAGGGCCTGGACCTGTAGGGAGAGGCCCTGCATCTGCTGGGTCAGGGTCTCAAGGGGGTCCATGATAGCGTCAGCGTAGGGGAAATGGTAGACTAGGTATGGGCTTGTGATTATGTAATGGCGGAAGGAGGTGAAGGGAACAAGTGAGCCCTAATCTACCCACCGCCCTGTCCCTGCCTACTTGCAACGACCCGCCCTAGGCGACGGGGTACAACTTGGCGGCGGTCCCTACGCTGACTAAGTGCAAGGAGATACAAACAGGGAACAAGCAAGGGAAGGGGCAGTAGCCCACGGAACACCATGAGGGAACGGAGTGGTGAACGAGCAGTCAGGATCAGGATGTAATGAAGTATACAAACGCAGAGCACGGAGCAGGAAGCAAGCCGGGGACAGAGCGAAGCAGGATAAGCGGGAACCGAAGCAAGGCTGAAGCACGGCAGAAGCAGGCTGGAGCAAGGCAGCAGTGGGGCCAGGAAACCAGGAAGAATCACAAGCAATGAGGAAGAGAAAACGGCAGGTATAAATGGACAGGGGGCGGAGCTAACTCCGACTGACCAGGCCGCGATAGGCTCTCCCACTCCTGAGCCTGCCACCCTGATTGGTGGGAGCAGGTGTTAGTCTAAGAGGTCTGGCCTCAGGTGTCGATTGATTAATCCTGGGAGTATCCACAGACGTAGTGCCTGGCAGATCCTTTACACTCACCTTGTATATTTCTGTATACACAGCAACCATCAGACAATAGTTAGGGGGTGGCAGGTGGCAGGGGGAGAAAAAAAATGAAATTCAAATCTTGCGTTACGAACCCTGTACCAAAGTGGGGTCCAAAAGTTTAGTCCTGAGACAGCTAACAGGCCCTCCAAATAAACCTCTGACATAGGCAGACATTAAATTACTGTCTGGAAAAGTTTTCCTGTTAGCAATTCCATTTGCCAGATTGGTTAGTGAGCTTCAAGTTCTAGGAGCAAGAGAGTCATTTCTGGGTAGACCTAAGGATGCTACCGGATTTCAGACCTAAGGTGACCAATTTCATATCCTTGAATTAGGAAATGTCTTTGCCGATTTCTTTCCCATAGCCATCAATTGAGGAAGAAGAGAAGCTTCAATTCTGAAGTCTTACCGGGGCCACACTATATATACACTAAGTGGCCAAAAGTATGAGGAGACCTCACTATCACACCTATATGTTGGGACCCCTTTTGTGGCCATAACATACTCCACACTTCTGGGAAGGCTTTCCACAAGATTTTGGAGTGTGACTGTGGAAATTTGTGAACATTCAACCAAAAGAGCATTTGGGTTTGGACGAGAAGGTCTAGCTCGCAATTGGCATTTAATTCATCCAAACTTGTCATACCATGTCCTTAGGGACCTCGCTTCGTGCACAGGGGGAGAGTCATGCTGGAACAGGAAAGGGCCTTCCTCAAACTTTTGCCACAAGGTTAGAAGAACACAATTGTCTAAAATGTTTTTGTATGCTGTAACCAGTGGCATAACTACCGCTATAGCAGCCGTAGTGGCTGCTACGGGGCCCGCAGCATGAGGGGGCCCCTGCCACCCGCCGGCACTTGCCCCCCCCCCATGGCTGGAGGCTCCGCAAGCAGCTGCTATGGCTGCTACAGCGCGACGCCACTGAACACGACTACGGCAGAGCAGGGAGGTATCTCCCCGCTCTGCCATTAAACAAAAGACATGTATCCCCTCTCCACAGGACAGGGGATACATGCGTGATCGCTGGGACGCCCAGCGATAAGGAGAACGGGGGACCAAAATCTCCCGAAGTTCTCCATGACAAACCTCGGACTTCCGGGGTCTGTCTGCAGCTCCATAGAAATGACTTGCGCACAAGCGTGACCGGTGCGCATGCGTGACCAGCGCTCCTTTCATTTTTATTGAACTGTGCAGACGCCGGAAGTCAGAGGTTTGTCATGGAGAACTTTGGGGGACTTTCGGTCCCCCGTTCTCCTTATCGCTGCCAGCTATCACACATGTTTTCCCTATCCTGTGGATAGGGGATACATCTCTTTTGTAGGACAAACTATAGGCCGTTTTATTTTGGGGGGGAGCTATATGGCGTTATCTACAGGGGGTTTTGTATGGCGTTATCTACAGGGGGGATCTGTATGGTGTTATCTACAGGGGGGTCTGTATGGCGTTATCTACAGGGGGGATTTGTATGGTGTTATCTACAGGGGGGTCTGTATGGCGTTATCTACAGGGGGGGTCTGTATGGAGTTATCTACAGGGGGGGTCTGTATGGAGTTATCTACAGGGGGGGTCTGTATGGAGTTATCTACAGGGGGGGTCTGTATGGCGTTATCTACAGGGTGGACTCTGTATGGCGTTCTATACAGGGGGGTCTGTATGGCGTTCTATACAGGGGGGTCTGTATGGCGTTCTATACAGGGGGGTCTGTATGGCGTTATCTACAGGGGGTGTCTGTATGGCGTTATCTACAGGGGGATTTGGGGCTGTAAGACGTTATCTACAGGGGGGCTGTAAGGCGTTATCTACAGGGGGCTGTGTATGGCGCTATCTTCAGGGGGCTGTGTATGGTGCTATCTACAGAGGGCTGTGTATGGCGCTATCTACAGGGGGCTGTGTAAGGCGTTATCTACAGGGGGAGGGCTGTATGATGTTATCTACAGGGGGCTGTATGGTGCTATCTATAGGGGGCCGCTGTGTGGTGGAATCTATAGGGAGGCACTATCTTCAAGGGGGGGGGTTGTGTGATACCCAGCGGAGGGGGGGGGGGCCCAGTCAAAAGTTTGCTATGGGGCCCAGTCTTTCCTAGTTCTGCCCCTGGCTGTAACATTAACATTACTCTTCACTGGGAATAAGACACCTAGCCCAAACTCCTGACATCATATAGTAAAACTTAATTTATCACTCCACTGCTCCAGTTCACAGTGGTGGCGTGCTTTACACTACTTCAGCGGCTGCTTGGCATTGCGCATCATGATCTTAGGCTTGTGTGTAGCTGCTTGACCAGGGAAACCCATTCCATAAATCTCCTGACACAGTCACTTCCAGAGACTGTTTGGAACTCTGTAATGAGAGGATATGTGATTTTTACGCACCACACTTTTCAGTACTCGGTAGCCCCGTTTTTTTTAGTTTGCATGGTTTACCACTTTGTGACTGAGGTTTTATTACTTTGTGACGCTTCTACTTCAAAATAATAGAACTTACAGTTGACCACTGCAGATTGAAGCAAAGATGGCATCCTGCCACAGTGTCACGTTTAAAAAGTAAGGCCTCATGCATGGGCCATAAAAAACAAAAAGTAGGACATGCTCCATAATTCCCGGCACGGTTCTGCAGCACGGACACCTATCCGTAGCGATATGGAAAGGTGTCCGCGGTCAATAGAAGCAGGCGGGTCTGTAATTGTGGACCGTATTACGATCCGCAATTACGGAGATTTTTTACGATCGTGTGCATGGAGCCTAACTGAGCTCTTCAGTATGACCCAAACTACTACCAATGTTTGACTTTAGAGATTTCATTGCTGTCTGTTTGAATTTATATACTTGTTTGCAATGGATGTCGCTGAAACATCTGAACTTGATAATTAGGAGGGGTGTCTATATACTTTTGACCACTTAGTGTATCTGGAGAGAACTAAAAACTTCAGACTCTGCAAAGTTGTTCATCTTCTTCTAGAAATAGCTGCAAGCTTAAAAGTGGCAAAAGAAATATAAGAAGCCTATGTGAACGAAGGACAGACTTTTCGCTGGGTGTAAGGGCTCCCTCTATGAGAGCACTTGCTACATCAGTAAAAGAGAATAATTATTTACCACTGGAATACATGGATAGAGCAGCAGCGTGGAGCTCACTGTTGAACTTTATAAAACATTATAAGAACGATATGTGGGCTTCAAAGTTGGCAGAATTGGGCTATAGTTTCCATCAGTCAGCAAAATGATTACCTCCCTTTTATTTACTTCTGAATATCCCATTCATACTGCTGCAAGGACAGGAAGGAACTTGACTCCCATCAATGTAGTTTAGGAAAATGTTATGTTTTATACACATGTATAATGTCCTCAAAACTTACAACTAACGCAAGTGCGCCATCTAGTTGAACACTGAACAGATATTTTTTCTAAATAAGTCAAAAGATACCAGCAGATCCCTTTCCAAATGAAAAAGATGTCCTCTTCTTTATTATATCGTATAATGAGGATGAGTAGAAACCACATACTGTATAGTTATGCACATTGTAACAATGCTGGTTCTCAGGTCTGGAATCCAATAGGCGAGACAATGACACAGTTCACAATAATAGTCATAATAATTGTGCATAGAAATGTAGAATTTTAGCAGTTGCTCTTCAAGGAGCTGGAATAAGATAAATCCCTTATTGAGTTGGTGCTGGCTAATGTGGGGTGCGTGTAGCACCGGCGGCCACTGGTCTCACTCACCCCAGCAGCCACTAGCCTCGTTGTTCTCTGCGCTGGCATATCCCTGCTCTGGGACGCCGGCGCACTCTGCTCTCTCCACCGATCTGTGCCCGTAGGGTGTACGCAAGCGCCAGCCCCTGTTCTTAAAGGGCCAGTCAGCACACCAGTAATATTGACCCAACCCATCCCAGGACACCCTTGACTTTAAAAGGAACTCTGCCCACTTCCTGATTGTCTGAGCAATGTTGTGTCTTACCCAGTGTTTGTCGGCAAAGGTTCCCTAGCTGTAGCATGTATTCCCGTATCCAGTATCTGTGTCCGAGCCAAGTCAAGTGTCCAAGATGACTTCAGTGTTCAAGTCAAGTGTCCTGTGTCCGTACCATAGTCAAGTGTCCGAGACAAATTCAGTGGCCCTTCCCACCCATGTAATGCTAGCCTGCTCCTGCTATATTGTATCTGGTTGGTTATAAAAAATGGAGGGGACCCCAAGTCATTTAAAAAAAATAAAATAAAATACTAATAATTGGAAAAAACAATGTGAGGTCCCTCCCATTTTTCATAACCAGCCAGACACAACATAGTAGCAGCAGACTAGCATTACCAGGGTAGGAAAGCCATAATTTTTGGCCTTTCCCAGCCTAATAATACCAGCCAGTGGCCGCCCCAGTGATTCGGCCAGCGGCCATGACTAAGGTGGTAGTAATAAAGTTTAAAAATGACAAAGACTTAGAAAAAATATTTTATTGAAATAAAAAAACACACAATCCTCGTTAACCATTTTATTGAGAATAAAAAAAACACCCCAAAAAAATGGCGTCATCAAAGAACTCCTCGAATCCGAAGTAGTCCAACAATCGAACCTGTAAAAGAACACAATCACCAAAAATTTTTTGCAACACATAAAAAAGCAAATCAATTATTATACTTACCTTTCCTGGGTCCAGCACTGGAGCTGAAATGTCAGTGAGCTGGGCCCTGAATCTAAGCCTATCATATGTGATAAAGTTTGCTGTGACACTATATCTAATCCTATCCATAGTTATAGGGTCGTAGTGCTATAGATATGCTGTCTCCTATATATATATATATATATATATATATACATATATACACGCACACACGTACATATTTTTTTTGGGGGGGGGGAGGCACTGTGTTGGGGCTATTGCCCCTAACGTTTCAAGACCTCAGCGACGCCCCTGGCTGCTAGTTGATATCTTCCAACAGTCCCGAATTTTCCGGGATTGTCCCGCATTTACAGAGACAGTCCCGGTAAATTACTGTCCCAGGACGTATCCTGGCAACTGCCACATTCAATTGTATCTGCGGCCTCAGGACGCAAATATAATTGAATGCTATGGCAGGACAGGAAACTATCCGCTTCCAGCTCTGCTATTTTCTACTACTGGAGTGAAATCTCCGGCCAGAGAATCGGCAAAGCTCAGGCCGGGGATTCCGGCAGTCCAAGAGGAGCCAATGACTTCACTGTCGATATATGGACAGTGACATCGTCAGGAGTTTCCTCTTTGAGCGGAAACCCTGGCAAGAGCGTCGGCAACGCTCTAGCTTGGGATTCTGATCATAGAGGAAACCCAGGGGGAGTCACAATGGCTCTATCTACAGGGGCGGGGGGTGTGTCACCATCTACAGGGAGGAGAGTGTGTGGTACCAGCTACAGGGGGGCTGTGTGGCACCAGCTATAGGGGGGCTGTGTGGCACCAGCTACAGAGGTGGCTGTGTGGCACCAGCTACAGAGTGGGCTGTGTAGCACCAGCTACAGAGGGGGCTGTGTGGCCAAGGCTACAGAGGGGGTTGTGTGGCCCCAGCTACAGGGGGCACTATCTACAGAGGACACTGTGGCACTATCTACAGAGATCTAAAAAGTGGATGTGTGGCATTATCTAGAAGAAGCAGTGCGTGGCACTATCTACTGGGGGCAGTGTGGAGCACCATCTACAAGGGGCACTGTGTGTGGCACTATCTATGCTGTTTTTTTATGCTACCAGTAGTGGTCAGCACATATCGCCAAGCCCTAATGATAACTAGAGAGAGATACTGGCCTCCATAGCAGCTGTCAGCCAAACTAGTGCATTAATTTTTGTCCGTTTATTTGTATGCAGAAAATCTGGAAAGCCACACCCCACTGGCCACACCCACCATATTTTTTTACAGGTTCACTTGTTGGCTTACGTCGGATTCAAGGACTACTTCGATGACGGCTTTTTTATTTTCAATAAAATGGTTAACGAGGATTGGGGGGTTTATTTTATTCTATTGAAATATTTTTTCTATGTCGTTGTAGTTTTTTAAACTTTATTACTACCTCCGTAGTAATGGCCACTGGCTGATTGACAGCACCAATTACTAAGGCGGAGCTTAGTGTTAGCCGGGGAAGAGGCAAGCATTAACCCCCATTATTACCCGGATACCCACCGCCCCCATGGGTAACGGAAAGTGCCGGGTGAGATCCAGTACCTGACCATCTGTATTGATGGTCGGATACTGGGGCAGCCGCAGGCTGGTATTATTAGGCTGGGAAAGGCCAGAAACCGGTGCCCTTCCCACCCTGGTAATGCTAGCCTGCTGCTGCTATGTTGTATCTGGTTGGTTATAAAAAATAGGGGGGACCCCACGTCATTTAAAAAAACAAAACTTAACAATTGGAAAAAACTATGTGGGGCCCCCCCATTTTTCATAACCAGCCTGTAAACAACCGGATAAGCAGAGAGATACTGGCATCCATAGTAGCTGTCAGCCAAACGAGTGCAGACATTTTTGTCCGTTTATTTGTATGCAGAAATTCTGGAAAATAAAGCCACGCCCACTAGCCACAGCCTCCAAATAAGCCACGGCCACCGAAGACGCCACACCCTAAGTGTCCCTGGAAAAAATTCCAATGTCGACAACTATGCTATTGCTGCATGGTTGGGTCACTCGGGAGATGCAGCTGATAGCTGCAGGCCGTCCGCCATGAGAAGTTGGAGGGGCCCATGAAGGACTTTGTCAACAGGGCCCATGAGCCTTTAGCTACGCCCCTGCATGTACCCATAGAATAGCAGTGTGCAGCCGCAGAAACCCCCAAGCAATGTACCAGCCACAGAAGCCACCACAGTAGTGTGGCAGCTACAGATGCCCCCATAACAATGTACCAGCCGTAGATGTCCCCATTAGCTGAACTAAAAAAAAATAAAGACAAAATATATTTAGTAATACACTGTCAAAATTGGAATACTTAGCGCAAAATTGTATAAAAAATGAGCGCATAGGAATACTGGAGTAGTACTAGCAGGGAGAAACGTCATTGGTTTCCATGTGCAACTGCGGCAGTTATTCCGTTCACTAGATTTTACACATGGCCTCCTACGCCCGTGCTGACGTACATCGCAGAAACATCTCCAGCACGGTGACTTGTGAGGCGGAACTGAAATTCGGGACTATGGTTTCCGCCGGAAGGTCTCACAGGTGCACCTAGCAATGTGAAGCCGCTGCTTATGGTTTTCACTTCCTGGATCGGTAGTGTCATCAAGCCGGTGAGTAGTGTATGTATGTCCAGTGTCTCATCTGAAGGGAGTTCAAATATACGGTAACGTCCCTCATTAATAGCCGCTCCTTTATGGGGGGAACGTTCTGTGTTGTAGCCTGAGAACCGGGCACCTCCTGGGAGAGAGGGCGAAGTACTGGGGGAAGGTCACAGGACGCAGCCTGACATGCTGGGCACATTGTCATAGAATGACAGCGATGTATGAGGCGGCCCATAACAATACATCATCCCTCTGCACGAGGTCCAGCGTGCATCACCTGCTGTCTATGTAATAGCCTGAACATAGGAGGTGATTATGGATGGTTTACAATTCTCTTCATACTGTTCATTGATTTCAATGGTTAAGGAACCGCATGTAGAACAGCCGCTATAATGGCAACTAAAATAAATAAAAGTTCCCTGATGGAATTGAAGCTAAAACTTCCCACACGCCTTAGTTTAGAGGGTTCTTCGAATCTCAGACATTTATGGACAGAATATACCAAAACTATCTGTTAGATGCGGGTCCAAGCTCTGGGAGCTGCACCTATCTCAAGAACGGAAGTCCCCGGCCTGGTGACGCGGCCGCTCCTGAAGACTAGGTCTTTTACATTGGCCAGTTTGAGCCGTAAAAACAAGCGCCTATCAAGGAGACCGCTTGTTGATTGGTTCTCCTTTCAGGAGGAGCCATGATCAGTAATGTATGGGGACAAGTATTTGCTTGTTCATCGGCTGATCGTTGCCCTGTTTATATAAATGCTCGTTTGTCCGATCATTGGCACATGTAAAAGGGCCTTAAGTTGCAGGGTGAATGGGAGTTGGGGAAAGAGCGTAGTACAGCGAGCTATGCTGTTTCCAGACCTTGGGACCTGCGTCTATCAGACGTTCATGGCATTTCCTATAGATGTTCCATAAATGTCTGAGACAAGAATACCCCTTTAAGCGAGGGTTGTCATCGAGACATCGCCTTTAAAAAGAAGTCGGCGTCTGGCTTGTCTAACTTAAGCTGATCAGCTGCGATCGCTGAAAAATCTGCGTCTAGGTACACATATGGCATTACATACCGGTCATTCAAATAAACAGAGCGCTACAGAGCGCTCCCCATCCTGGAACATAGAGTAGACCCCCTCTGTTATATGTCGTCCATATTCCCAGAGGTTCTTGTTGTGAGACAACCGCTTTATTATTGGTGGATTTCAGCACAATCTGTTGTAAATGTCTCTGACGGCAGAGAAAACGAGTATCGGACATGTTGGATTTCATTATAATTAATTATTTTGTTGAGCCTGGAGTAAGTTGCTGCGAGAAGTGTCTCCCTACCCCATTGACATAAACATACACCGGATAGGTCATCAGTTTATGATTTGTGGCGGTCAGACACCCGGACAGATCGGCTGCCTCCGGGTGCCGGATGTTTTGAATGGTATGCAGTAGTGGGAGCCAGAAGCAGATGGCTCTGGTCATGGAATAGCGGCCGAGCTGCAATACTTCAGCTCTGCTCTTATTTATGTGAATAGGAGCAGAGCTGCAGATCGGCCGTTATGCAGTGGTCGGAGCCATCTGCTTCCAACTACTGCATTCCATTCAAAACAGCCAGAGCAGCTGACCAATGCGGGGTCCAGGTGTCGGACCCACACTGATCATATACTCCTGACCTATCCCGCAGATAGGTCATCAGTTGTCTGGTGGACAACCCCTTTAAGCCTGGCTGCAAAGAGGAGGAGAAGCAGAGTTGGCCACCCATCACTCTTCACTACATGGATGGTTCTCACGTTCTGCTGGTCTGGAAATCTTACACATGAAACTATACAAAGGCTTAAAACCGATTTGTGGATGTTGTCCGATATTTCTAGTAACAGAGACTTGAGCTTTGCCAGTAGGGTTTAGACGCTCCAGAGAGTTTAACCCCTTCATTTGGTAAATTGTTGATGGGCCCAACACAAGGACTGAATCGCTGTCCTTTTCTCCCATTAGTTATAAAATGTCAGAAGATCATATTGGCTCACTATTTTCCACTTTCTGGGTCAGCATAGATATCTGTGAAGACTGAGCTTGAGTGTATGCCGTTTACTGTGATTTGATAGTTGACTGACAGCTTTATTTTTATATAAATCCATACAGGCAAAGCTGTCAATGTGTGTGTGTGTGTGTGTGTGTGTGTGTGTGTGTGTGTGTGTGTGTGTGTGTGTGTGTGTGTGTGTGTGTGTGTGTGTGTGTGTGTGTGTGTGTGTGAGTGAGCAGGACTCACAGGCTGTCTATGGCAGCATTTAAATGAAAACGATATATCCCAGAGCTTATTGTCTCCCCCTACCCCTCTATCCAATGCTGCCCTCGTAGGATAGCATGGGAGAGTGACAGAACCAGTTTACAATAATTTGTCATTAGCCACATAATAGACTGAGTGGTCTCGATCAGAATAAGGCCCCATGCACACGAACTTGCTTTTGCGGCCGCAATTCCCCCGAAAATCCACGGGAGAATTGCGGCCCCATTCATTCCTATGGGGCCATGCACACGACCATGGTTTTCACAGTCCGTGCATGGCCCGGGAGCCCGCACCGCAGAAAGAACGGGCAAGCCTTATTTCGGGCGTGTTCTACCGTCCAGGCTCATTGAAAATAATGGCTGCGGCCATGTGCATGGCCCGTGATTTGCGGGCGGCTCGCGGCTGACAGTCCACTGCCGGCCGACCCGGAAATCACGGCCGTGCACATGGCTACGGTCGTGTTCATGAGGCCTAAGATTTTCCCCAGGCCGAGAGCCAATATAAAGCTGACATGGATCTGAATGTTTTCTAGCTTATAACGGATCTTGTTTGCATTGGTTCTATAGTGGTAAATAGACAATAACTATCTGTCTCTTCTATGACTCTCAATGTTTTTACTGAATAAAGTTTTTCTTGTAGCCCAATACTATGAAAATTAGCCCTTGTTATAAATCTAACAAAATGACTATTCAATAACCATTTTTATTTTTTCACAGGAAAATAAGTGAACATTTTATTATTTTTCAGAAAATGGTCCAAGCAGAAGCCTTTTCGCGCCCTTTGAGCAGAAATGAAGTTGTGGGTTTAATATTCAGGTTGACAATATTTGGTGCTGTCACCTATTTTACCATTAAATGGATGGTAGATGCCATAGATCCCACCCGCAAACAGAAACTTGAAGCCCAGAAACAGGTAAGGGGTTTATGATGGGGATGCTTTGCTCTGCCCTTATAAACAAGAGTATTAAAACAGATGATTGTAAAGTAGATACAGAAACAACGTAGCGCGTGCTCTCTCCATAGACTCTTATAGACTGACACACAGCACAAGTGCTGCCCATCTAATCCCACTTGGGGATTTAAACTGGCAATGGAGGACGTGGGACCACTAGTCTTCCAATTGGTGGGCTCCTAAGTAGGGCCCCCGCCAATCAGACATTTCTGGCATATCGTACAGTTGTACGTCTTTGTGTCTTTAAGAAGTGCTTATGTGCTATTTAGCTCCTGCACTGTTGGCTGCTTTTTCATTGTGCAGCATTCGGGCACAGGTAAGATTTGTAACTGTTACTTACTGTTTTGTCTTAGGTCTAAATCAATGCTTCCCAAACTGTGAGATGGGCCTCTCTGGTTAAACATCCTCCAGTTGTTGGGGAGGCGCAGTCAGTTTTGACAGAAGTGATTATATGCTGCGCAGGTGTCATACCTCTTTATATCTTTTCGGTCCCCGGCCGGGTTTTTCTATAGGCTTCATGGAATATCCATTATACTCAATGTGGCCTCTGGAAAAAGTTCACAGGAGAGGAAGTGGCCTAAATCCGCTGCCTCTTCGCTCTAGCGATCAGTTTCACAGACATTGGTTGGCATATCTTAGCGATATTCTATCAATGTTTGTACTGAGACGACCCCTTTAATAGTTAAGATGTAAGATTAACCCAATGGTAAATAGTTAATAGATTTTTTTCTGTGTAGCTATAATATGGCAATGTTAATCCAAATATGTATATTGCATCCACTATGTTAAGATGCTGTGAATTACCTCCTTTACGCTTTCTTGTTGTTGTTACTAATAACTTCACTGTTCTGTTTTCAGGCTGAGAAGTTGATGAGACAGATTGGCGTGACCAATGTAAAGCTAACAGAATATGAAATGAGCATCGCAGCTCATCTGGTCGATCCACTAAGTATGCTGGTAAGAATTAGACCAGTATTATTCACTCTGCAGAGAAATACTTTTAGCCCTAGTTTTTTTTTCCTGCCAAGGACGTATCTCATATGTCATTGTAGGGCGGCACTTTAATAGACAAGGACGTTTCAGATATTCTACTGAAATCCTTCTATTAAAATCTCTAGCTCAAACTAGAACTAAGCTAGTACTGCGATCTATGTCTTGTTTTAAAGGGAATGTGTCGCTAGAAATGTATTTATTTTTTTCAGTTAAACAATTAGTATATAAGTGATTACACATTTGTTAATTTTTTCACAAGTCAGGAAATATTTATAAATTAGATTCTAATTTATAACATTTCCGTGTGCTGGCCACTAGAGGGAGCAGTTCCCAAAATTGCAGCACGGTCACTGTGGTAAAGCAACCTCATTGATTTATGCTGCAAATTTGGGGTGGACACACTCTCCTCTAGTGTCCTCACACAATCCCCCCTCCCTTCTGGCTAGTGCCAGGAGAATGAGGGGTTTGAATATCTTCAAACCAACTACACTGTGTGCCGCCATTTTCTGAGCGAATGCACAGTGGTACGAGGATTAGATACAGGGCTTAGCAGAAAGTATCACACATGAACATACACGAACATAATACACACATCACTTACACAAACATAACTTACCTGCTCCTGCTGTCGCCTCCGCTGGTCTAACAAAGTTCTTGCCGCCTACGCTCCTCTTCCTTGCACCTTCGCTTCGTTGAACATATGCCCGGAGCCGCGGCCGGAAGTAGTCATTCTACTGTCCGGCAGCGGCTTTCGGTCCACATGAAAGTGGCGCCAGATTTCGCTCTACGAACGAGCTTCGTTTTGGTCTGTGTGGGAGCGGCGCATGTTTCTGAGAATGGAACGGCTCCAGTTCGCATTCTCTATGGGGTTGTATGTGCCGTATAACATCTCCGAATGTGTCGTCAATCGACACATACAGAGATGAAGAAAAAAAATATGTCAGCCCCCATAGAGAAGTAAAAGTATGAATACAGTAAAAAGTAAAAAATGAGAACACAAATAAATAAAATTTTTGTTAATATTATATTAAAAGCAATATAATAAAAAAATCATGACAACTTCCCTTTAAAGCCAATATTTCTGTCCCTAGCTGCAATCTAGCCGGTAGAGCAGGTTGAAGTAGGGGCTGCATGCAGTATATTTGTAGCTTTCACTTCAGCCTGTATGGAGGAGGAGAGGAGGCAAACGGGGAATGTGCTGGCAGCATGCAGGGAGAGGAGGAGGATCTGCGATCCTCCCTCTATCTTTTTTTTTAAATTTTTTTCCTGAGGGATGGCTAACTTCAACTGTTGATACTTGCTCTCTGATTGTTACATATGGAGGTCATTTTTTCTTCTTCCAGAAAAGGGGTAAGATGAGCAGTAGCTTCCCTAATCACCCATCTGCACTTAGTTAGGCCATTTCTTGACTCCACGATCCTGACTTTTTTTTTTTTTTTAGTGTTCGGATCACAAAGTCCAATAAGTTGCACCAAGCACTTGCACCACACACAATCCTCAAAGTTTGTACATTTTACACTGTCCCTATCCTGTCTGAACCCAATCTCTAGCAATACACGCTACAGCAATCGTGATAACGATTATCACAAGAGAAGAAAATCTTAGACATTTCAGATAGATGGAAAAGATTTCCGTATGGAAAAACATTTTCCCAGACTGACTGTCGCCATAAACGATTGTTTCCATCTAGTTCCACTAACAAAATCCGTATTTGATTAGGTTTAGGGATTTGCAATTATTGATTAGGGTTAGGCTGTGTTTACACATCGCCACCTATTTTTGTTTTTTAGCTGCAATTTTTGCAGATTCGCAGAAAAACGGCACAGTTTTGCCGCTTTTATTATTTATTTATTTTAAATCTCAGCCAAAAATGTGCTTAGACCACACTGTATGAGCAGAGCCTTAAAAATTGTATAGGGGGGTGGAAATGATATACCCATATAATCACCACTTTAACCCCTTAACGACCAAGGACGAAAATGTACGTCATGGTCGGCTGCTAGTTCCCGCACCATGACGTACATTTTCGTCCGCATTTCAAACTGTCACTCTGTGTAAACACAGAGTGACAGACCCGCGCTGACAGTTGTCCCCGACAGCTGAGACATCAGTCTTGCCGGACAGCGGACCATCGCCGCTGATTTCGGCATTTAACCCCTTAAGTGCGGCGACGGATTGCCGTCGCCGCATTTAAGTGGTTTGAAGCACATCAGCAGCCCCCACGAAGTGATCGTGGGGGCTACCGATGCTTGTCACGGCAATCGGAGGTCAGATAATGACCTCCGGGTTGCCATGCACGGAAGCCTCGGAGGAACAGCCTCCGGCCGTTCCTCCTCTGCTTCCTGTCAGTGTGACAGTCACGTCACAATGACAGTTAGAGTACATTACACTACGTGTGTAGTGTAATGTACTCTAGCAGCGATCAAAGCTGCAAGACTAAGTGTCCCCTAGTGGGACAAGTTAAAAAAGTAAAAAAAAGTAATAAAAATGTTTTAAAAAAAGTGTAAAAATAAAAGTTATAAGTTCTATAAACACTAAATGCTTTTTTTCCTATAATAAGACTTTTATTATAGAAAAAAAATGAACACGTTAAAAAAGTACACATATCTGGTATCACCGCGTTCGTAACGAACCCAACTATAAAACTATAATGTTATTTTTCCCGCACGATGAACACCCCAAAAAAAATCAATAAAAAACTACGACAGAATCGCAATTTTTTGGGTCACCACCGCTCCCTAAATAAAGAATAAAAAGTGATCAAAAAGTCGCATGTTCCCAAAAATAGTACCAATAAAAACTTCTATCCGTCCCGCAAAAAACAAGCCCTTACACAGCTTTTTTGACTAAAAAATTATGGCTCTCAGAATATGGTGACACAGAAATTTTTTTTTTTTATAAATAAGTCATTTTATTGCGCAAACGCTAAAAAAAAGGACCAAACCTATATACATATGGTATCGCCGTAATCGTACCAACCCGCAGAATAAATTAAAAATGTCATTTATTGCGTACGGTGAGCGCCGCAAAAAAAACCCTAAAAAAACGGTGTCAGAATTCCTGTTTTTTGCTCAGGATTGCAAAAAAATTGAACAAAAAGTGATCAAAAAAAATCGCATGAACCCCAAAATGGTACCAATGAAAACTAAAGATTGTCCCGCAACAAATAAGCCTTCACACCACTCTATTGATGGAAAAATAAAAAAGTTATGGCTCTTGGAAAGCGGGGAGTGAAAATCTAAAATATGAAAGCAAAAAATGGATCAGTCCTGAAAGGGTTAATTCATTTCTAATGAAAAAACGTATGACAACATGTTGGGTATTTCCGTACTCGGGAGAAATTGCTTTATAAAAAAATGGTTGTTTTTTTCCTCCTTTATCCCTTGTGAAAATGAGAAAATGCAACATTTTAGTGGAAAAAATGTTGATATTAATTTTCGCACCCTAATTCTAATAAACTCTGCAAAAGACCCGTGGGGTGTAAATGCTCACTATACCCCTAGAAAAATTCCTTGAAGGTTTTTCCAAAATGGGGTCACTTTTGGTGGGTTTCCACTGTTTTGGTCCCTCCAGTGCATTGCAAATGCAACATGGCACCGAAAACCATTCCAGCAAAATCATAAATCCAAATGGCGCTCCTTCCCTTCTGAGCCCTGCTGTGGGTCCAAACAGCAGTTTATTACCACATATGGGGTATTGTCGTAATCGGGAGACATTGCTTTACAAATGTTGGGGTGCATTTTCTTCGTTATTCCTTGTAAATAATAAAAATTTCTATGTTGTTTCAGAAAAAAAGTACATTTTAATTCTTACAGACTAATTTCAATATATTTAGCGAAAAACCTGTGTGGTCAAAATGCTAACTATACCCCTAGATAAATACCTTAAGGGGTCTAGTTTTCGAAATGGGGTCGTTTATGGGGAGTTTCTATCATTCTGGCAGCTCAAAGCCTCTCCAAATGTACATTGGGGCCTAAAACATTTTCAAGCAAAATATGAGTCCTGAAAGCCTCCGGGTGTTCCCTTCCTTTGGGGCCCTGCCGTGTGTCCAAACAACGCATTAGGGCCACAATGTGGGTATTTTTGAAAACAGGAGAAAGAGGGTGATAGATTTTGGGGTGTGTTTCTTCATTTTCATGGTCGCTTTACAAAGAAATCGGTCTTCAAACAAATACTTTTATGAAAAAAGTGAAATTATTATTTTTTTCACCTGATATGCATTAAATTTAGCAAAGAACTGTGGGGTCAAAATAATTACTATACCCCTAAATAAATACCTTATGGGGTCTAGTTTTCTAAATGGGGTCGTTTATGGGGAGTTTCTATCGTTCTGGCAGCTCAAAGCCTCTCCAAATGTACAGTGGGGCCTAAAACATTTTCAAGCAAAATATGAGTCCTGAAAGCCTCCGGGTGCTCCCTTCATTTTGGGTCCTGCCGTGTGTCCAGGCAGCGCATTAGGGTCACAATGGGGGCATTTTTGAAAACAGGAGAAACAGGGTGATAGATTTTGTGGTGTGTTTCTTCATTCTCATGGTCGCTTTACAAAGAAATTGGTCTTCAAACTGATACTTTTATGAAAAAAAGTGAAATTTTTTTTTTTTCACCTGCTATGTATTAAATTTAGCAAAAAACTGTGGGGTCAAAATACTTACTATACCCTTAGGTAAATACCTTAAGGGGTCTAGTTTTCTAAATGGGGTCATTTGTGGGGGTTTCCATCACTCTGAGACCTATGAGCCTCTGAGAACCTGGCTTGGTGCCGGAAAACAAAATGTACTTAAAAATTTATAAAATTATTATTCAATTTGTAAGTCCTCTAAATTGCTGAAAATTTATTTTATTTTTTCAAAAGTGCTGCCAAAATGGAGTAAAGAGATAGAAATATATATTTAATTAAAAAAATTGTACAGTATGTGTGTACATATGTGACATATTGCAGTTAAAAATAGGGGAAAATGGTAATTTTTTCAAAATTTCTTCCATTTTTCCATTTTTTAATTAATTTCCGCAAATCGTATCAGTCTACTTTTACCACTAAAATAAAGTACAACATGTGACGAAAAAACAATGTCAGAATTACTTGGATATTCAAAACTTTCACAGAGTTATTCTCTGATAAAGTCAGACATACCAGATTTGACAAATCTGGCTTGGTCATTAAGGTACAAACATGCCCGGTCATTAAGGGGTTAATTTGCACGCACACATTTTTGGCGCACTCCTGTGGTTTTGACATTTCTTTAACACACGCACCAGTGAACGTAGACCTGTGCGGGACGTATGAACTCCTCACATCTTACAGTTTTTTGCACAGTACGTTTTCTTTAAATAAGCGGTCTGCTGGAGTACGAATTTTAGTCGCAAAGTTGAATTTTGATGCAACTTTTGCTGATCACTGATGCACAGTTGAGTAAAGGTGGTTGTATGTTTAAATGATTAAGATGTATTTTTACGGTATGCTGTGCTCTCTCAAAACATGTTAGATTTTGTTAGCGTAGGAACTGTGTGCCGCGTGCAGTGTATATATAAATTCTTTTGTGAATGATGGACATATATTGCATGGCCTCTGTTTTCAGCATTTTGGAGAGCGCCACCTCTCGTTGATGTCGATGGTTGACGTTGTTTTGTGCATAAACCTCTGCTTGGATGTGAGTTTTAGGCGCAAATACACGTTTTAATTCCTATTTGTTACAAAGTTACGTGAAGGTGGCTGCCAACAGCACGTCAAGACCACTGCAGTTGTCTGCTTTCAGGAAATATATAGGGTTTTGGGGTGCACTCGCTTTTCAAGGTGACTAATCCGTGTATTTTATATTATATAGTCTATCCTCTATTTTTTTGTTTTACTTGGCACCAGCACTCCACACATTTGACCCAGCTGATTTTAATTTAGGAATGACCTCATAAGTGTTTCTGCTACTGCTTGTGCTCACTGGGGGCGCATGGTAAGGTGAGCTTATTCTATCTGTTCACATGTTGTGGTGCTGTAGGGTGGCGATTGTTGCTTTTGAGCTGCACTTGTGGGGGGACGTGGCCCAGAGCCAAGGAGGCTTGGCACAGCCTGATAGCATGGGTGCATTTTGGCCCCTGGGTTACTCCCTCTGCAGGAGCGGTGCTGCGGTGGCTATGGCCGCCATGCGGTGCTGCAACCGCTAGAGTAGGGACCCACTTTGAAAGAGGTTGCCGTGAAGTGGTAAGTGGGCTTATGCAGTTTGATCAAAATGTTAACAAAGAACCTCATGTTTATAAATTGTGGCTCAGATCAACGTATATATTGTGGATGTGCGGTCCATGTCTAGTTTCCCACAATGCTGATCCTGTAATTTATAGGTTGTTACTTTTTTTACATTTCCACCTTCAAGCCAGATTTTGGGCTTCTCCGGTTCTGGTGGTTTATGAAGATATGTGCATGTAGACATAGGCGTACGTGTTATGCATGTACTATGCACATCTTGAACCTTTATTTTTAGGATGTGTGGTGCATCTAGTTTTCTGCTTGGGTCACACTTATAGCCACAAATATAATTTTTTTTTTTTTATAAATTCGTACACTTTGACACAAGATTGCATGACGGTGCTTGTGTGTGTAGCATTTTGACAATGTTCCAGGTGTCTACTTTTAGAAAGTAATCAGGCATGGGGGTTAACTCATTTAAGTTTTATATGTCAAAAGTCCCTTGTCACGGCTACCAGATGTGCAAAATGTCAAAAGTTTTAGTGGCGAAAGGGTAAAATATTATGCTCCAAGCGTTTTTCTCCGAATTGAACATTGTTGAAGTCGATCACTTTACTTATTGAACAAAGCGCTTGAAATTAATTTTGGAGGTTTTAACAGATATTAAAATTTCTAGGCCATCAGTGTGTGATCGGTGGGGTTGCATCCCAGGGACATCCCTGACCAGAACAAGGGGGCAGCAGAGCTTAATGGGGCCTCGGCCACTTCACTGCTTTACCTGACCCGGCGATGTTCATAGTTATGCATCTGTGTCAAAAACATACAGCAATTCTAGAACGCCACTATAGGACAATATTGGAAATGGCTATATTTTGACCCTGCCCCCAGAAACGGCTGCAGAAAGACGATCAGTAGACTTCAATAGTCCGAATCTTTGTCATTAGTCACTAAGCTACCCTGGTGAATAAGTAAGCTACTGTTATAGCATTTCTCCGGCAATATAAAGTTTCTTTTGTAAGTTTTCCAGAAAGTTCAGAAACGTTTCAATAGACATTCAAATGAGGGATACATCCGGCACCCAGGCAAAGGATCAAATGTACAAATCTTTATTTCAACATCAATGATACAATGAGTGTTAAAATACAAACATCAATGCTTTGACATCGTCCTGATTAACCTCTTAATACCACTGTAGATAGCGCCATCCATAGCCCACTGTAGGTAACGCAAAACCCTCTGTAGATGGTGCCACCTAAGCTCCCTCAAGCATCGGAATCCCCGGCCAGAGCTCTAGCCGGGGATTCCCCTCCCAGGGGGAGCCCACGCCGTCTCTCCATCCCCGCTGTAGATAGTGCCACCCCCCTGCAAATAGCAACCCCCCCTCCCCGCTGTAGATAGCATAGTATCCCGCACTGTAGATAGCGCCACCTTAACTCCCTCTAGGAGCGGCATCCCCGGCGTCAGATCGCACTAGCCGGGGATTCCGCTTCTAGAGGACAGTGACGTTAGTAGCTCTCTCTGAGCGGAATCCCCAGCCGACACTCTGGCCGGGGATTCCGCAATTGGAGAAGACCCTAGTGTCACTATCCATGTATGGACAGTGATGTCAGGGGCTACTCCTGGAGCAGAATGCCCGCTCTGGTAGACGATTCCGCTTTTAGACTTTAAAAAGTCTATTTAAAAATAGTTGTCATATTGAAAGCGGTTGCAAAGATATTATTGTTTAAAGAAGTGCATATTAAAAATGGAAAATGTGACCTGGACACAGGTGCATCAATGACCCTTGGTCATGAAAGGGATAAAAAAAAAAATTACATTTTTTTTTAGTCACAGTAGGGGACTTTACTGTGCGATCTTTCGATCGATTTTATAATACACTCACTTCAATACTTCTGTATTGCAGTGTATTATGCCTGTCAATGTATAACTGACAGGCATCTATTAGGCCAGGCCCCTGTCATGGCCTAACAGGCATTTACTAAAGGCGCACCTGGGGTCCCCCAGGCTGCCATGGAAACCATCCGCACTCTCTAAAACCACTCAGATGCGGCGGTCGCTATTGAGTGCAGCATCTGAGGGGTTAAACATGATCGGAGATCACTGCTAGTGGTCTCTGATCGATGCCTTGAAGCCCGAGGCTTTTAGTAACAGCCTGGTCTTCAGGAGCACCCCGCCCGATGCGGGAAAACTTCTTCTGAGGTGCCGACGTGAAAAGACGGCGCCTCAGAAGAACTACCCAAATGGGCGACGTAGAAACACTATATGCCGGTCGTTAAGGGGTTAAGGACATTTTGTCTGTTTTGAAGCGCGTTGACGTTTGTATTTTAACCCTCCCTGGACCATGGATGTTGGAATAAAGATTTGTACATTTGATCCTTTGCCTGGGTGCCGGATGTATCCTTTGTATGCTGTGCCTTCTGCTCTGGTGGAGTGTTATCATGTGCATCATAGATCCTGTGGGCTAGCTGGTGATCTTCCCCTCTACAATAGACACCCTGCAGTATTCTGGTTCTTGAGCAGAGATCTATAGTTGGCTCTGAATGCCTATAAGAAGGTTTCAGCACCTTCCATACTACTTGAGAACTCGCTGAAGTTAGGCAAGGGGTCATATCCCACCTGAGGACCTTCTCTGCTGGCCGGATTCACAGTCTGCTGCTGGAGGAATGACATCCAATAAAAAGGAATACTTTACGTGTGAGATGTTTGTGATTACTGATGTGATTTGTAAACATGGCGTTTATTAATACAAGTGCCATGGCTTCCGTTAACCATGAAAGCCGTGACAGATCTGGTTTCCAACTGACTCTCATGGGACCCATTCACTATAATGTGTCTATTCGGCTTCCAGTAATTTTGATGCATGGTGAACTATTTGTGTTGTCAAAAATCCAGACGCCCCACAAAAAATTGTTCTGTTATTGTAGAGCTGTGAATGTTCTAATCACCCCAGGGACCCTCGTCGATCCGAATGGGTAGGCAACAACTCCAAACTCTAATCTGTATCCTTAATACCTTCATTTTGTCATAGTTTATTATGATTATAAAGCGTTTTCTTCCAAGTGTCAAAATGTATATTTAAGGACTTGACTCGCGATACTAATGTGATGATTTTCCCCCGTCAGGTGACGTGGAGTGACATTGCTGGTCTTGATGAAGTGATAACAGACCTGAAAGATACGGTCATTCTCCCTGTAAAGAAGAAACATTTATTTGAAAACTCCAGACTTCTTCAGCCTCCTAAAGGTACCAGCCTGGGATTGTACTGCTCGTGTTACTTTTTCCGTTTTATATTCTTACACATGAGGATTTGTCCATCTGCAGGATTTTCTGCATCTCCTGAAACAAACGGTCTTGTAGAAATCCTGCAGGGAACACGTCTACCGTTTCTTGAATATGTACGGCATTAAAGAGTTTGTCTGGGATGAAATATATTTTTTTAATATTGGCTGTAAATGGGCAATACGAGTAAAGTAACTTTTTTTTTTTTTTTTACAATGGCCTCATGTAAAAAAAAAATGCAACCGTGACAGCCTTACATTACACCTCTCAACCTAAACAACGTACAGAGCGCGCTTTCTCACAGCTGGCGTTGTAATTGATCTGGTGCTGTATAAATACCACATTACTACCTGATATATCAAAAAGGAAGAAAATGATTGATCTCTGAACAACCCCCTTTATTTGTCGATACAGAATCTGATCTTATTCAGTCCACAAAGACCTCATCAGTGGCTCAGTTTTCGTAGCACAACGGATGCAGTCTATAAGCATATACCATTTCAATGTCTCTGCTTGCTGTCAGTGAATGGTAATATTTTTGGGAATAGTCTAAAGAACTGTACAGAACTAATACCTTACTTACTCAGCATTGTTTTAGGCTTTATCAACACAAAATGGCAAAACCTAAGTAAGAAGCGCATCTATGCAGTATAAAAAAGGATTTCCTGACCGTAGAATGCATCTGGAAGTTACAATTTCAGATTGCACAAGTCCCTGCTGAATACAGAGGGGGAGACTTTGAACAAATGAGCTTTTCTAGGCCAAAAAAAAAAAAACCTTTTCCATATGAAACCATTTAATTCTCTCGAAGATAAAGGCACTTCCTCTGTCAGCAAAAGCTGCTCACGACTTAGTTTTTTTTTTTTTCTTGGAATCATTTACTCGGACGTAAGGCTCAGAACGAATCCATCCTGCCCTCTGCCAAAAGCGATATCCTGTGTAGAAAAACAAAAGCCTCTGGCAGGACAAACAGCTTATTGTTTAGAACAGAATTATTAATTGTTACATTGGAAATTGTTCTGTACTAAATTTTACCCGTCAAAGAAATGGGTTCTGTCAGGTGCAGCGATAGGAGCCTGTGTGGCCAGCGTTTTCTTGTAGACTTTTTTGCGATCCTATTTATCCAGCACATAGATGTATTCAATATAGTACATGGTGATCCAATTCGCCTGCATTGTTGCAAATCCGATTTTGAAAGCTCATTGTTTAATGTTGAATTGTTGTATTATATAGGTGTGCTGCTTTATGGACCACCGGGTTGTGGTAAGACTCTGATTGCTAAAGCAACCGCTAAAGAAGCAGGATGTCGCTTCATCAACCTGCAGCCGTCTACCCTGACCGACAAGTGGTACGGAGAGTCCCAGAAACTCGCTGCAGCGGTCTTTTCTCTGGCTGTAAAACTACAACCGGCCATCATTTTCATTGATGAAATCGGTAAGAGAACTGCCTATAGGGTATCCCAAAGTCCGGATAGGTTGTTTACGATCATTGAAGGATATTTAGAAGAACTAAGGTAACCAATTAATTTCCAGCTCTCATTTCTCAAAGGACCTTCGGGAAATCAAGGCAAGAATTGGATTGGTTGCTTTAGGCAGTAGCTCCTGTTCTTTTTCTTTTTTAATAAATCCCTCTGTTATGTTAATGCAAGGTTTTGCTATAACAAAAACCTTGTATTGGGCACTGAAGCAGCACCTAGACCAGGGGTGGGAAAACTTTTTGACTCGCGGGCCACAATGGGTTCTAAAATTTGACAGAGGGGCCGGGCCAGGAGCATTTGGAGGGAGTGTTTGGGCCGGATATACTAAAGCATTAAATGTAGTGTGTGCAAACCTCATAGCACAGTAAGAACACTACAACCCAATTTATTAACTGTCTTTCAAATGTGAAAAATAGCCCTTATCAGTTAATAAATTTGTCTCAAGGAATATGCAAGATATGGCATTTACATACTATTTCGCAGATACTGGGAGGAGGAAATGTAAATAGATTAAAATAACATACGCACTGTGATTTATCAAGAAAAAAGTTCTGTTGACTCTGTAAATTAGCTGCCAACCTCTGAGCAGTAGCCGCCCGTTCTTGTGTTGACTGCTTGCTAGCATAGTTTGCATGCTTCGTGGCAAAGTGACGGCTGATATTGTACTCTTTGAAAACCGAAGGGCTTAATGGTGACGTGAAACAAAGTGAAAATTAAAGTGAAATAAAGAGAAATACGCGCCACATTAACAACGGTCAATGTGTTTTGAGTGCGCCATCTATTGGGAAAATGTGGGCATTGCAGGGAAAGGGGAAAAAAAAGGAGGTTTTTACTATAATTTGGACAAGTTCGGCGGGCCGGATTAAAAAGCCTAACGGGCCGTATGTGGCCCGCGGGCCGTAGTTTGCCCATGTCTGACCTAGACATTCCCTATCGTACATCTATGGAAGATGCCCGACTGCCTTGTACATCCTCTCTTCTTGCGAAAATTGGATCAGCCTGGTTGGATTATTCTTGGCTGATTTTGGATGTTGTCTCCCCAACATTACTTGAATTTGTAGGTATTCAACAGCAAATCAAACCCTCCTGTGCTGTCCTATAAAAGGGGTTTGCCCATCAGGGAGTTTTATGGCATATCCACAGGATATTCCATAAATGTCAGATAGGCGAGGGTCTATGGGAGTTACAGAAACAGCGTAGCTCAGCGAGCTACGCTGTTTTCTTCCTGATTACATGGTCGGAAATGAAGTGGCCGGGAGGCAGCGGGAACCGAGAAAGGTGGAACGGGGTTTAGGGGGCCTCGATGTAGTGATGGGTAATTTTTTTTTTTTCACAATAGATGTACCAGTGTGTTTTGTGCAACTCCTGTAAATACTTATTTTTACCTTTTTAGAAACCGCTGCTCTGTATTTTCTATACAGAGCAGCTGTATCTAGCGCTATACTGAATCCGGCAGTCACGCAGGACCTGATGTCACTGAACCAGTCAGGTCCGCGGGACTGACAGATTCAGTGAGTAGCGATAGATACAGCTGCTCTGTACAGAGAATACAGAGCAGCGGTTTCTAAAACTAAAAATAATTTTTAATAAAGAGTATTTACAAAGTTACACAAAATACACTGATACACCTTTTTATTTAGAATTTTGTTTTGCCTTTCAATGGTTTACATAGCCTTTAAAGCGGACCTGTGCCCTCTCCTGACAAGTCTATTTTAGTAAATACTTGTATTCTTCATGGAATAATGATTCTAGAGCATATTTTCTTAGAACTCCATGTTGTGCCATTCCTCTTTTATTCCTCCTAGAAATGTATAAATAAATTGACAGTCTGGGTTTAAGCACTGATTGGACAGTGGAGGGACATGCCCCCAACTGGTAACACTCAGTGTTCAATTTATTCATAGATTTGTAGGAGTAATAATAGAGGAACGGAACAATACAGAGTTCGGGCAAGTTCATACATTGCGTAAATACTGCGTTTTTACACAACATAATACAATCCGCAGCATAATACAGTAGAAGCAGAAGCAGAGTGGATGCGATTTTAACAAATCTCATCCACATGCTGTGAAAAAAAACGTTAAGAAATTGCCCTGCGGTGCGTTGTTTTTTTTAAATCCGCAGCATGTCAATTGTATTTGCGTAATAGCTGCTTTTTTTTTGCGGGTTCACTCCATTGAATTCAATGGGGAAGTAAAACCCGTAACAAATAGCAGATGTGATTTTTGCGGCGGAAAAGCAGTGATTCCGCTGCAATAATTGCAACTCAGAAAAAAAAAATCATATACTTACCCAGAATTCTGTGCTTCTTCGTCCAGGCCGGCCTCCTCGGATGACGTTTCATCCCATGTGACTTGGCTGCAGCGGTCACATAGGATGAAACGTCACCCCAAGGCTGCAGGACGTCCGAGGGATGCGTCGTCATGGTAAGTATATCCGTTTTTTGTTTTTTTATTATTATTGCAGGATTTCCGCACCGGACATTCCGGGTGAAAAACTGCACCACAAATTTGGTGCAGTTTTTCAGCCGAAATTCCCTGTGGCCAGCAAGGCAGGCACGCTGTGTACCTTTTATGCAGCGTAACTGCCCTGTGTGAACTTACCCTTCTAAGAAAAGATGCTCCAGAATCGTTGTTTCGTGGGTAATACAATTATTTGCTAAAATAAACATGTCTGGAGAGGTGACGGCTCCTCTTCAATCACTGTATAAATGTTTCAATCCCTCACCATTTTTAAGATGTGATTGCTGTCAGTGAAAGAGAACACTCTTGTTCACATTCTGAGGTAGCATGCCGTTAGGCCTGATTCACATGAATGTGTCCATTTTGCGGCCGCCAAAAAACGCACCGTTTTTCATGCGTTGCAGTTCCGTGTGCCATCCGTGTTTGTTCCGTGTGCCATCAGTTTTTCATGTCTGTGTTGGCGCACATTTTTTTTTTTACATTTTTTATTTCTCTTAATTGCTTTAGCAACTGGTGCGTGAATCACGGACAGTGCATGGATGACGTCCGTGTGCTGTCCGTGATTTTTACGCACCCGTAGACTTCAATGGGCGACGTGGTCCACGAAACGGGCCAGAATAGGACATTCAGTGAGTTTCACGCAACGGACACTCGCTGCCTGACAAACACTGCATGTCTGAATAGCTCCATTGAATTGCATGGGTCCGTGTGCTGTCCGTTTTTTTAACGGACAGCACACTGATGTATAAAACGTTCGTGTGAATCGGGCCTTACAGACCTAGTCCTTTCATTTGAGAAGTGGATACGATTGTATCCAGTACAGACAATGCTCTATGAGCTAAATACTTCAGCCACAGCTGCACAAATCTGACATTTTGTTACAATGTTTCATTCTGGAGATGACAGCGCAAAGCCTAGATTAGATACAGTTCACTTTTTTAGAGCAGGACTAGCTGTGTACAGGTTTGCAGCCTCTAAATGTAAATACGTTTTCTCATTCACAGACAGCAAACAAACGTCTTGCAAATGGTGAGGAATTGAAACATAAATTATATTAGAAAATTGCACAACTTTTTAATTTATACAGTGATTAAGACTTAGACCCCTTGAAGGCTAGAATGACACCAGCCGTTTTTGTATCAGTTTTGAGAGCCAAACACTGGAGTGGATACAAAAGAGAGGGATATATCATTCTTCCCAAACCGTTTTTTTCTTTCTGTATCCTCTAACGTGTTTGGCTAAAAAAAGCTGCATGTGTGATTCCAGCCTTATGGAGTTGACCCCTTTTTAAAAAGAAGTCTGGAGAAGCCACATCTGGCTACACCTTTCCCCTGGCAGTTGAATTGCGGTCCGTGTTGGGCTGCGTTCACACGACCTATTTTCAGACGTAAACGAGGCGTATTATGACTAATTTTACGTCTGAAAATAAGGCTACAATACGTCGGCAAACATCTGCCCATTCATTTGAATGGGTTTGCCGACGTACTGTGCAGACAACCTGTCATTTACGCGTCGTCGTTTGACAGCTGTCAAACGACGACGCGTAAAATGACTGCCTCGTCAAAGAAGTGCAGGGCACTTCTTTGCAACGTAATTTGTGCCGTTCTTCATTGAAGTCAATGATGAGCAGCTCAAGATTTACGAGCGTCACAGACGCCTCGCATAATGCGAGGAGGAGCTTTTACGTCTGAAACGAGGCAGCTGTTTTCTCCTGAAAACAGTCTGTCTTTTCAGACGTAAATGCCTGCTATCGTGTGCACATACCCTAACACTTATACGCAGCAGGTCCGCCAGTGCATTCTGCCTCATAGATATGATGTCCTAAAAGACCCAGTTTACAACTTGACTACGAAGGGATATAGATTCCATATAATCTATATATTAGTGTATACTATTTTGTAGCGCATCCTTCCAGAAATTGACTGTGCATTCCCAATCCCACATCTAGGGCAATCTCTCTGAAGGCTTGTTTTTTGTACAAATTCCAGAGTTTTAGGAACAATTGGGACAACCGACGAGCCTCGCACAGTGATAAAAAGGCAATAGTTACTAAAATATCCACCCATTGCTCCTCTATAAGGGGCAGCGTTTTACTATTCAATACAGAATTGTAGAATTTGCTTCCTTATAAAATGTCAGGTCTTTACAATAAATATGTTTTTGTTCAAATAAAATTAGATAATCTCTTTAATATTAGGTGTCTAAATTTACATGAACACCCATACGCAACCAGAAAAGGAGGACAAAAGCCAAAAATATCAAATCTTTATTATATAGAGAGCAAACCTATGTATACAAAAATATATATGACACTTAAAAAATAGGACCATAGATGGATAGGAATACAGTAAAGGCAAGAATAAAACATGCCAAGTGGTATACAGTACAACCACCCACCGGTACCGCTTGACTACTTCATCTATGTCAAGCTCGCATATAGATATATGAATATAGAAATGAAAGAAGGATAGATACCAATAATGCAGAACCATCTATATGAAGCTACCAATAGCCGTTCAGGGTATATGGATACCAAATATGAATGCAAACCAGGCACAGGGAGGTGTATACAAGAAAAATGCAACGTTAAGTCAGAAAAAAGATGAATGTACCCTGAGACATGGTGACCAGTAGAAGGCAGTAGTGTGGATAGGCACAAAGACTTCAACGCGCGTTTCACCTAGGAAAAAGAACCGGCTTCGTCAGGACTATTTTGGGCTTTTATGCTCTTTTTCTGGTTGTGTATAGGTTGTCTACTTTCTATTGAGGCACCTTTTTGTGTTTTGAGCTTAGAGGTATTTTGTAGGTTATATAAATTTACATGAACAGCAATTTTTTTCTCTCTTCTATTCTCTTGCAATGAAGATTCTTTCCTTCGGAGCCGTTCAAGTACTGATCATGAGGCAACCGCAATGATGAAGGCTCAGTTCATGAGTCTCTGGGATGGACTAGATACTGATTATAGCTGTCAGGTAAACAACTGAGATATCCCATTTCTCCAGATGTAATATTAACACACACAAGTAGAAGATACGTTCATATTAATTGTTTGGTTTCCCTTTAATTTGCATTATGCAGATCAACAAGACCAGTTGTTCCAGGTTTAAAATGAGTAGTTTTATACTTCCATACTGACCAGCTGGTATACATCCATACTGACCAGCTGGTATACATCCATACTGACCAGCTGGTATACATCCATACTGACAAGCTGGTATACATCCATGCTGACCAGCTGGTATACATCCATGCTGACCAGCTGGTATACATCCATGCTGACCAGCTGGTATACATCCATGCTGTCCGGCTCTATTCTAGTGAATACCAGTGAACTGCATTTCCTTACATGCCCTGTGCGGCACAGTATACTGAGCTTGTAAGACTGCTTGCCATATCTATAATACATTAAAGCTGTCTCAGGTTTCAGTTAATGACATTCTGAATGTTTTTCTGAATATAATACTTTCATCGGATTATTTAAAAAGCACTCAATAGTGAGAAATACACTAAATGGGGAAAAAAGTATTCGGATATATCTATTAATCATTGAATTCTGGTGTTTCATTTAGTCCCATTGCCACAGGTGTATAAAATCCAGCACCTCGCCATGCAGTCGCCTTTACAAACACTTGTGAAAGAATGGGTCGTTCTAAAAAAAACTCACCGAATTCCAGCGTGGTCCTGTAATAGGATGTCACCGTTGTAACTAGTCCGTTCCTGAAATTTCTTCCCTCTTAGATATTCCACGATCAACTGTAAGTGGCATTGTAAAGTGTAAGTGTTTAGGAATCACAGCAACTCCGCCACTAAGTGGCAGACCACGTAAAGTTACATAGCGGGGTCGTCGAGTGCTGAGGCGCATAGTGCATAAAAGTCGCCAACGCTCTTCAGACTCAATAATTGCCGAGCTCCAAACCTCCTCTGATATTACAGAGAACCTTTCACCTGCCCATACATGTGCAACATGTAATAGGCAGGGCTGCACAAAACCTTGGTCACTTCACATTTTTTTTCCTATCCACCATTATTTAGATATCGCTACCGCCATATTTGGCGCTTGTCTGCCAAGAGCTGAAGAGTGAGAGCATGCGCGCAAATGCTCAAACCGCTCCGAGCTGCACGTGCGCGCACACGCTGTCCTCTCCAGCTTTTGTTGTGACACTGCCTGTAGCTGATTGGACAGTGTCACAGAGATGTTACACGCCCCCTTGCCGATTACATGCCCCATTGACTGTTCAGAGGGTTATTTAAATATCGGGTGCCAAATATCTAAATAACGCAGGAAGATAGGGAAAAAAATGTAAAGTGCCCCAGGGTTTGTGCAGCTCTGTCTATTACATGCTGCACTCAGCTGCACATGTATGGGCAGGTGAAAGATTCTCTTTAACATCCGCACATAAAGTGTATGCCGGGAGCTTCATGGCATGGATTTCCATGGCCGAGCAGGTACATACAAGCCTTACATAACCGAGCACAATGCCAAGTGTCAGATGGAGAGGTGTAGAGCCGCCACTGGACCCTGGAGCAGTGGAGACGTGTTCTGTGGAGTGATGAATCACGCGTCTCTATCTGGCAGTCTGATAGACAAGTCTGGGTTTGGCGAATACCAGGAGAACATTACCTGTCTGACTGCATTGTGCCAACTGTAAAGTTTGGTGGGGGAGGAATAATGATATGGAGTGGTTTTTAGTTCCAATGAAAGAAAAATCTTAATACCCACAGAGAGCCCTGACCTCAACCCCATTGAACACCTTGGGAATAAACTAGAACGAAGATTGCGAGTCAGGCCTTCTCGTTCAACATCAGTGTCATCCATTGCTGTTCTGGATGAGTGGGCAAAAATTCCCACACTCCAAAATCTTGTAGAAAGCCTTCCCAGAATAGTGGAAGCTGTTTTACCTGCAAAGGGCGACCAGCTCAGTATTAATGACTATGGATTTTGAATTGGCGGTCATAAAAACTCCTGTAGGTGTAATGTGTAGGTGTCCCAATACTTCTGTCCATATAGTGTAGTGATAGGTACTCATTTTTTATATAAATTCTTTGCAAATGTGTTTATCAGTTTGTGTATTATCTCTGTCTTGCACAAATGAAAATGTTTCCCTATACCTGAGGTGACCCATGGTTAGAAATCTCTTCTTACTGGGCTTTCCCTCTCCCAATATACAGTCTAAGACGCAGTCCTTGACATAGAAGTTGACATGGGATGTGAAACGTTGCGGATCAACTATAACAGACGCTTTTATCTATACTCCTATATATTTCTGTTCATTCATGACCATTATTCTGGTATTACCATATTTCTCCAGATCACACATCATTTTGCCTCTATTCTAACAGGTAATTGTAATGGGAGCCACAAACCGTCCTCAGGACCTGGATACTGCAATTATGAGGAGAATGCCCACGAGGTTTCACATCAATCAGCCGGTACGTTGAAACAGATTTTAGAATTTATATTTTTAATATTAGGCTAAGTAATAAATCACATTAATAGATCTTTACCTCATGAAGGTTAACACCTAAATCAAGACAGTGGATATGTCATTAAGGACTTGATGAAAGTAGCCTCCAGCTTTTATCCATGGGAACCTGACTAGGTCTGACATTTCTGTGTCCCCTATTGATCGCTTGGTTAACTGACCTTTAACTTCTAGGCAGTAAAATTCTCGTATGAGCATGAAGGTGGTTTTCAAGGATGTAATTCAGTGTCTACCCGTGTTGTAAATCAACGATGGACATCCCCTTTAAGAGAAATATATTTTGGTTGGAAATACTCTAATGAAGTGGACTTTTTAGAAACGTGAAACTCTCTATGGGTGCTGCATTCAGGCGAGGAGAACTCTAGAGCTCTGTACTGCTATGGGCAGTAACATCAGTAGAGCTCCGTACTGCTATGGGCAGTAACATCAGTAGAGCTCCGTACTGCTATGGGCAGTAACATCAGTAGAGCTCCGTACTGCTATGGGCAGTAACATCAGTAGAGCTCCGTACTGCTATGGGCAGTAACATCAGTAGAGCTCCGTACTGCTATGGGCAGTAACATCAGTAGAGCTCCGTACTGCTATGGGCAGTAACATCAGTAGAGCTCCGTACTGCTATGGGCAGTAACATCAGTAGAGCTCCGTACTGCTATGGGCAGTAACCATCAGTAGAGCCTAGTACTGCTATGGGCAGTAACCATCAGTAGAGCCTAGTACTGCTATGGGCAGTAACCATCAGTAGAGCCTAGTACTGCTATGGGCAGTAACCATCAGTAGAGCCTAGTACTGCTATGGGCAGTAACCATCAGTAGAGCCTAGTACTGCTATGGGCAGTAACCATCAGTAGAGCCTAGTACTGCTATGGGCAGTAACCATCAGTAGAGCCTAGTACTGCTATGGGCAGTAACCATCAGTAGAGCCTAGTACTGCTATGGGCAGTAACATCAGTAGAGCCTAGTACTGCTATGGGCAGTAACATCAGTAGAGCCTAGTACTGCTATGGGCAGTAACATCAGTAGAGCCTAGTACTGCTATGGGCAGTAACATCAGTAGAGCCTAGTACTGCTATGGGCAGTAACATCAGTAGAGCCTAGTACTGCTATGGGCAGTAACATCAGTAGAGCCTAGTACTGCTATGGGCAGTAACATCAGTAGAGCCTAGTACTGCTATGGGCAGTAACATCAGTAGAGCCTAGTACTGCTATGGGCAGTAACATCAGTAGAGCCTAGTACTGCTATGGGCAGTAACATCAGTAGAGCCTAGTACTGCTATGGGCAGTAACATCAGTAGAGCCTAGTACTGCTATGGGCAGTAACATCAGTAGAGCCTAGTACTGCTATGGGCAGTAACATCAGTAGAGCCTAGTACTGCTATGGGCAGTAACATCAGTAGAGCCTAGTACTGCTATGGGCAGTAACATCAGTAGAGCCTAGTACTGCTATGGGCAGTAACATCAGTAGAGCCTAGTACTGCTATGGGCAGTAACATCAGTAGAGCCTAGTACTGCTATGGGCAGTAACATCAGTAGAGCCTAGTACTGCTATGGGCAGTAACATCAGTAGAGCCTAGTACTGCTATGGGCAGTAACATCAGTAGAGCCTAGTACTGCTATGGGCAGTAACATCAGTAGAGCCTAGTACTGCTATGGGCAGTAACATCAGTAGAGCCTAGTACTGCTATGGGCAGTAACCTCAGTAGAGCCTAGTACTGCTATGGGCAGTAACCTCAGTAGAGCCTAGTACTGCTATGGGCAGTAACATCAGTAGAGCCTAGTACTGCTATGGGCAGTAACATCAGTAGAGCCTAGTACTGCTATGGGCAGTAACATCAGTAGAGCTCCGTACTGCTATGGGCAGTAACATCAGTAGAGCTCCGTACTGCTATGGGCAGTAACATCAGTAGAGCTCCGTACTGCTATGGGCAGTAACATCAGTAGAGCTCCGTACTGCTATGGGCAGTAACATCAGTAGAGCTCCGTACTGCTATGGGCAGTAACATCAGTAGAGCTCCGTACTGCTATGGGCAGTAACATCAGTAGAGCTCCGTACTGCTATGGGCAGTAACATCAGTAGAGCTCCGTACTGCTATGGGCAGTAACATCAGTAGAGCTCCGTACTGCTATGGGCAGTAACATCAGTAGAGCTCCGTACTGCTATGGGCAGTAACATCAGTAGAGCTCCGTACTGTTATGGGCAGTAACATCAGTAGAGCTCCGTACTGCTATGGGCAGTAACATCAGTAGAGCTCCGTACTGCTATGGGCAGTAACATCAGTAGAGCTCCGTACTGTTATGGGCAGTAACATCAGTAGAGCTCCGTACTGCTATGGGCAGTAACATCAGTAGGAATCACTTTGTAACTACAGCAAAATTTCATGTATATCTGGATTTTTTTTTTTATTCTTGTCATATTGTGACCATGTGAAATAAATGCCCATGGCCGCTGCCTTTGCTGCCCTGTTCATAAGGGTAAGGTCTATACCCTAGAAATGTCTCAAGAAAGAAAAATAGCTTTTCTTATAATTAAGCAATTCTTTAAACTGATGTGTGACATTTTTGAAACCACATGTCCTTTTATATATTCTTGTTTGTTTGTTTTTGTATCCATTAATTCTTTATTACACTTTCTTTTCAGTCTATGAGACAGAGAGAGGCAATTCTGAACCTCATACTGAAGAACGAGAATGTAAGTAACCTCTTTAGTGAAGTGTCCCATCTACTTCTTCCTTCTCTTTGGAAAAGTAACTAATTTGATTTCACATTGTCGTTTTGTGGTAACGACAGGGGTAAAACTGTAATGTGATTGTGATGCCCCCACCCGCTGATAGGACAAACTTTCCTTCTGATGACTGGCTGAAGTGGAGCCCTTCAAATAAAGAGCCTTTCCCCTTAAAGAGGCTCTGTCACCACATTATAGGTGCCCTATATTGTATATAATGTGATCGGTACTGTAATGTAGATTAATTTAGATCATTTTTGACAGAGTTATGACCTATTTTAGCTTTATGCTAATGAGTTTCTCAATGGACAACTGGGCGTGTTTTACTATATGGCCAAGTGGGCGTTGTGGAGAGAAGTGCATGACCCTGACCAATCAGTGACCGATCAGCGTCATACACTTCTCTCCATTCATTTACTCTGCACATAGCGATATAGCTATATCTTTCTGTGTAGTCACATAAACGCACTATAACGTTACTCATGTGTCATGACAATGAATATACATTACCTCCAGCCAGGACGTGACGTGTATTCATTTTCCTGACCACTTTGGTAGCGTCTCTGTGATTTACAGCACAGCAGGCGTAGTCTCGCGAGATTACGCTGTAAGCTGTCATTCACAGCGAGATCTCGCTGTGCTGTGCCATAAATCACAGAGATGCTACAGAAGTGTCAGGATTGTGAATACACATGACGTCCTGGCTGGTAGTAATGTATATTCATTGTCAGGACATTGCAGTAATGTTAGTGTGTGTATGAGGCTGCACATAGTGATATAGCTATATCGCTAGTGCAGTGTAAATGAATGGGGAGAAGTGTATGACGCTGATTGGTCACTTATTGGTCAGCGTCATATACTCCTCTCTACAACGCCCATTTGGTCATATAGTAAAACACATCCAGTTGTCCATTGAGAAACTCATTCGCATAAATCTAATATAGGTCATAACTCATAAAAAAACACTGCTGTAATCTACATTACAGCGCCGATCACATCATGTACAATATAGGCCACTTATAATGTGGTGACAGAGACGCTTTAATAAATAACGCATATATGGGTTATTGTTCTTCGCTGTCCTTCACTGCCAAGTTAGCTATTTTTTGGTCGCCATTTCTGGGAAAGACTAATAACGCATATAACCCTCATGAGTCCTAAATGGCAAATCTGCCAAGTGAAGCTAAGACTGTTACAGGACCATTCAGTCTGTGGGATATGCTGCCTGTCAACACTGATATAGTCAAATAACTCGTATGGGACATGATCTCAACTTTTTAGATCCAATGTAACCTACCAATGAGATGGTCCCCTATACATAAGTAGTTGAACTAAACTTGCACAATAATGTAGAGAAATGACATTGACAGTGTGTGCTGTTAATGGAAGTATGATCAGACTATAGTGGTCATTCCAAGATGTATAGAATGGATCTACACTAAAGCAGCAAAGCAAACAGGTGACATTGTCTTTCTTTGCCACTTACATTATAAGAGTATTCTTTACACTTTTACATGCATCTTTCTCTTCTTTTCCATAGGTGGATGAACATGTGGATTTGGGGCAGGTTGCTAACTGTACAGATGGATTCTCTGGAAGTGACTTGAAGGAAACGTGCAGAGATGCAGCTTTGTTGTGTGTCAGGGAGAGCGTGCTCACGAACACGGAAGAAAGGTTAGCATGTTGTTACCTACAGGGGCACCAACCAGTCCTGCTTGTGTATTGTGCATGTTCTGGGCATTAAATACATCTTATTGTTTTTTTAGTTCGATATTAACAGTGTATATGAGTATTACCCCACGTTATATAGACCTGGACCTGGTTAGGGGTGTCTTAGACAACAACAGCAGCAAGTGATGTTACTCACAGAACCCTCTCCAGAATACTGGACATAGGGGAGTCAACAAGTCTCAGCCACAAAGCCACAATATAGCCGAGACCAAGAAATATGGAATGATTCGAATGGTCCTACATCTTTTAAAAAAAATAAAAATACATTTAAATAAGGGAGTAAGGCATATGTTCTCTGGCAGATGAAACACTTAACAGGGTTCATTCATGATAATAAGGCTGGGAATTGTTGGCCATATATAGTGTTCTCCGGGGTACATCAGAACATGCAACACAGATGTAAGAGTAAAACTGACTCCAAAGAATAAATGTTTAAAGAGGCTCTGTCACCAGATTTTGCAACCCCTATCTGCTATTGCAGCAGATCGGCGCTGCAATGTAGATTACAGTAACGTTTTTATTTTTAAAAAACGAGCATTTTTGGCCAAGTTATGACCATTTTTGTAGTTATGCAAATGAGGCTTGCAAAAGTACAACTGGGCGTGTTTAAAGTAAAAGTCCAAGTGGGCGTGTATTATGTGCGTACATCGGGGCGTTTTTACTACTTTTACTAGCTGGGCGTTCTGACGAGAAGTATCATCCACTTCTCTTCAGAACGCCCAGCTTCTGGCAGTGCAGACACAGCGTGTTCTCGAGAGATCACGCTGTGACGTCACTCACAGGTCCTGCATCGTGTCAGACGAGCGAGGACACATCGGCACCAGAGGCTACAGATGATTCTGCAGCAGCATCGGCGTTAGCAGATAAGTCCATGTAGCTACTTACCTGCAAACGCTGATGCTGCTGCAGAATCAACTGTAGCCTCTGTAGCCTCTGTGTCCTCGCTCGTCTGACACGATGCAGGACCTGTGAGTGACGTCACAGCGTGATCAGGCAGAAGCTGGGCGTTCTGAAGAGAAGTGGATGATACTTCTCATCAGAACGCCCAGCTAGTAAAAGTAGTAAAAACGCCCCAATGTACGCACATAATACACGCCCACTTGGACTTTTACTTTAAACACACCCACTTGGACTTTTGCAAGCCTCATTTGCATAACTACAAAAATGGTCATAACTTGGCCAAAAATGCTCGTTTTTTAAAAATAAAAACGTTACTGTAATCTACATTGCAGCGCCGATCTGCTGCAATAGCAGATAGGGGTTGCAAAATCTGGTGACAGAGCCTCTTTAAAGTAGCGCCCAAGTTTTCCCAGTAATACGAACAGCAACATGTCCCCCATCTTAAACCTGTTGCTGCTATTTGCATAAAAGAAATCACTGACCACGCCACCCGCCGTTCCTTGGAGGGTTTTGCAGTCTTTCGTTTTCAGCAACTGTCTATAGGGCAGGCTTACCGCCTTCACCCCCTGCTACTACTGTAAATCCAGGCTTTGTACATCTCTCAGCGCCACCTATGGTGTGAACACGCGCAAACCGTCTTCATTCAGCACATGAGCGGCAAATGCAAATATCAGGCTACTTAATATGTTCTGCTGGATAATACAGTCCAAACTGCTATATTGGTTAATTCCAAAGTATAAATGTCTAGGTTTCCTTCTATAATGACATTACAAATTGTATAGTTTTGGCCTGTTTAGGTTTCTATTACCTAGATATAATTTCTCTCTTTCCTTTCAGTCCCTGTGAGGAGATCCGACCAATTCAGCAGCAAGATTTAATGCGAGCTATTGACAAAATGAAGAAATCGAAAAGCGCAACAAACCAGGGGGTATTAATGCACGTTAGTTTGGACTGAGCCTGTGTCACTTATATTATCCAAGCGGATAAAGCTAGAAAGGGACATTAGGTGGATGGCAGGGGTAGCGCACTGACCTTATGGGTGACCAGATTTTTTGATCTTCGTCCTCCACTCTTGAACTTCAGTAACTATTCTCTATTAAGTAAAGGGCCTTGTAGAGAGAAAATGGTAACTCTCCCTAGCGTTGCGTGAGCTGCTGATCTCATCTGTAATGTATTAAAAGAGTGTGCGTGTCCTAATGTTTACTTTGTAAAATTGTTTGTGTGAATGATTTGCAGTACTCCAGAAAGGGCACAGAAACCAAACCGCTGAATATAGTAGAGTGCTCCAGAAAATAACGTGCCAGTTACTAGATATTTGGTGACCCATGAATTCGCAGTCCATGTTTTGGTCTTTTATAGAAGACATAACCTTTCCGTCTGTACAAGTTGTCTACATCTGTTTATAGAAGTGTTCTATAACTCAGTCCTAGCAATACTAAGGATATCCACTCCTTTTTATGGTTCTTTCCATATGTCCAACTTTATCCATTTGTTTGGGTCCAAGTTCTAGACACGTTCACTATTGACTTTTTTGCATCGTAACAAAATAATAAATTTCGGACACTAAAGTAAAAAAAATAATTTATCAATACAACGTTATCATTTTCCCATGATATTCCCTTCCTGTTCTGTCCTATTTTGAAATCTAAAGGTTGACGAACAATCCTTGTACTTGTATGTCAGGAGTGCCAGTACGTGCCCTTAACAGGGGGATTTACCCTGTTTTGCCTCTGGAGGAGGCAACTTGTTGCAGCAGAAATCTCCTAACATTGCCCTGTCCTCGGTGGAGACCAGTAAGAAGTTGACCCCTATGATTTATGTTGTATTTCTACAAGACAGTTCACTTCAGAAGCCTGTAGAAAGTTTTTACACTGACCCATAGGTTTTTTTTTTTCCTAATTTGCTGATTGGCGTTCATGTATGTGACAAAAATCTGTCCTGCACATCTGAATGGGGTTGTTTCCGCAGCATGCTCATGGATTTCAGCAAGCCCCATTCAGATGAATGACGCAGTGGCAGAAATTTTTCCAACAAATCTGCCACATGTGAATATACCCTTGAATGGGTTTTCCATGGCTTTTATATTGTTGGACTATTCTTAGGATAGGTCATCAATATATGATGGGTAGGAGTCTGACTCCCGGCACCCTGTCAATCAGCTGACTGAAGAGGCTGCTGCATTTGTCGCTGCGAGATAAATGGATAAAATTCTCCAGCGCTGTCCAAATGTTGTGGAATTTAATTGTTTGTATGTTTCTTTGCCTGATGAAGAGATCGGTCCGATCTCGTAACGCGTAGCATTCTTATCCATTAAACATATATCTTATTTAAACTTCTTGCCTTGGCTTGAATCCCTCAATTCCACAACATTTGGACAGCGCTGGAGAATTTTCTCCACTTTTTTTTCTCCATTTATCTCAATCTACTGAGGGAGCCCTGACAGCCCCCGCACGGCACCACGAGGTAAGCCCAACCGCCTGCCCCCGACCCTTTGTCACTGCCGGGTGTTTTTTTTTTTTTCCTTGTCTATAGAGCATTTGTCACTGCGGCCTCTTTAGGGTTTACCAGGCACAGTGCCGTACACTTCCGTAGTTTCTGTGCCTGGTAAACCCTAAAGAGGCCGCAGTGACAAATGAATAGGACTGGAACAGCATTCCCAGGCATAGACGCTATCTGAGCGTACGGTGCTGTGCATTTAACCTGGGAAAAGACTAAACGCCGCGGCCCCTTCAGTCTGCGGACTCCCTCCGATGATCTATCGATGACCTATCTTAAGGATATAAAGGAAATAGATGCCCCTATTAAGTACGAAACGTGGTATACCAAACTAGATTAACACCTATTAATGTTACCACAATCTTAGTAATCCAACGCATGTTAATGCAATATATCTTTATTAGATCAAATAGGACAAAATATAAACACCAGCTGTCTCAATAAAAACAATTAAAAATACATAAAACAGACTGTGGTGGTTTAAAAACTCTAAAATGTAATGTATAAACTGGAAAAATGTTTGCTTTCACTTTACTGAGCTAATATTTAGTGGCATAACCATTGTTTCTGGGAACGGCTTGACATCTGTGTTGCATGGAGTCGACCAACATCTGCCACCTCTGCACAGGTATCCAGTCCAGGAAGATTGGAAGCTCTACTGCACTTACAAGTAAATTATTTGCTATGTAGAAATATCACTTCTACCAAAAACATTGATCTATCAGGTCAATGATGATGGACTGCTATTTTTTTTGAACACTACTGTATATACAATCAAAAAAGTTACAATGTGCAGTTCCAGGATACACCTACTATAAGACCAGTGCCAAAATTCCCTAGTGGGTCACTATAAATAAAGGCTTCACCCTAAAATAAGGCATAAGGAGATCACTCAAGCACAAATATGCATTACAATATAAGCTATTAAATAGATCGCAAATACAATACGTATACAACCCAATAGTACATGCCCAGGCCCATAATATCACCAATTGAACTACTGACCCATGTTCGGACACGTTCCCAAAAACACCTCAATAGAACACCACCTTACGACCTCGAAGTGCGTTTCGCTGTCCGCTTTCTCAAGGAGTTCTGAGCATTCCTAAGGATAGACCTACAATATCAAAGTCCTGGAGGACCCCTTTAAGCTCTTACATTTTTAGTCAAATTAAAGAACTTTAGGTTTTGCTTTGATGGGAAAGTCATTGGTACTTCTATGTAGGAAAGCCTGGAGATGTGCAATAATGGAAACACTTTTATGTAGGCAAGCAAGTGGGAATACATATCATTAGTAGCAGAGATTGCTAATCCTCGTCAAAACATCAGAGTCCGCTATATAGATATTGTTGGAATTAGACTGCAGCAGGTATATTATATGTTTATTTATACCGGCCTGGATTTCCTGTTAAAATCTGTATGTTCAAAGCCATTTCTCTGTTTTTAGTTGTTTGTGCGTGAATCGGGTCTATAAAGTTACCGTACTCACGACACGTCTGACATCTAATATAAAAATTCCATCTTTCACTTCTAGTGACGTAATGTTTCAGATATGACTTTTGCCTTGGAGTTTTTCTACAACAAGTGAGCATTGTCGAAGATTGAAGTATCCGCCGCACGACCAGGCCATAGAATATGTGCTCCGCAGCTGCTTATAGGCCATACATAAACGTCTACCTAATGACTTCACTTGGGTGAAACGTTACATGCTGATCATCCCTATAGTCGACAACTGACGGATTGCTTCACTGTGTCCACGGGCTATTATTTGGGATCCCAGACGTTGGCAAATGTGAATATGAGCATATGTTTGAATATTCACTTTTTTTGTTTTGGAGTGCTGTAGACTGACTTCAATAGGCAATAGTCTGGTAAGTCCCCCTGGTGGCAACTTTTGTAGCCTTTCAGTTGCAAACCGTTTAACACCAGATAACCACTATGAGTCCCCTACTAAACTGACCTTGTAGGATGAGATGCCATAAATGACACCAAAAATAGATTAAAAAAGTAAATATTATATCATGGAACGCATGCAATGTTTGTATGGCAAATCCCCTGTGTGAGAATGATCTGTTAAGGCTTTTACATTTTTGTTTTCTAAATTTTCCCCATGAATGTATCACTGATGCTTGTACATTAAAACATGTTAAGTGGATTGTGACTGTTCTGTTCTTTCTAATGCAACAAAAGTCGTCTACGCCCTCATTAAATTGCATTTTTTTCCTTAGCAAGTGATTGACTGAATGTGAAGATCCGTTTTATGTGTCGCCCTGCTGCCCAGAAACAGAATACACGCTGTTTTATAACAGTCTGTAGCCTCTACCCCATGAGCAAACTGAAGACCACCTATAGTTTGACTGTTTGCAAGGGCAACCGCTTTACATTTTATATACCCCCGTTAGCTTTTGGTTGCTCATTTGACAAAGGACTGGTTCTTCTACTGAAGATGTTTTCGGGTTTTGCAAACACCAGGAAAAACTGCACAAAAACTTGCAGGTTTTCCTAAAAACTGTGACTGTGAATAGCACATAACTTTGGCGTCAAAGTACGAATTAGAGCAGAAACAGCCACTAGATGGCAATCTTCCCTTTCAGACAATTCTTTTACTTGAAGGTCTACATGGGCCAATGATTGGGAGTACGAGCGTTCATAAGAATGCTCGTTCCCAATCATTGCCCTGTGTAAAGAGGGCAGTGATCCGCTGATGAAAGAGCAAACGCTTGTTCGTCAGCTGATCGGATTTTTCATGCAGCCATAATTGTCGCTTATCAGCAGCACATCTCTGTGTAAACCGAATGTACCGCTGACAAGATGCTAATGTATGGGGACGAACAATCGTAGGAACTGTTTGTCTCGATGCTCCCGATCATTGCTTCACGTCAGCCATACGGTTATATATGGTCTAGTTGTCACGTATATAAATGTTGGTAGCGTAGAACGGGCTTTAATGTGTGCAGCACTGCAATGGAGTCCCCTGTCAGAGCATCACAAGCGCTCTGACCAGGGACTGCTGTCTTTGGAAAGCCCTTGACGTCACTGTCCATATATGGACGATGACGTTAGGGTTTGAGATACTGGAATACACCCACCCTGCAGAGTGTCGCTGGGGATTCCGCACCTAGAGGGTGCCCCTGATGTTACTTGCTGCAAAAACCGCAAATAAGAAAAAAAACAAAACCTTTTTTTATTGTTTAAAAATATTAATACCCTGGGCGTTGTCAAAGGGACACGTTCTCCTGGGATGATGATTCATCCCATGTGACTGCTGTAGCCAATGAAAGGCTGCTGCAGTCACATGGACTGCAGCAAAATACCAGGAGGCCAGGCTGTACTCAGAACAGAGGGACACGTCGCTGTGACAACGCTCGGGGGTAAGTATTACGGTTTTTTTTTTTTTGTTTTTTTTTTAGCACTGGTTTCCGCATTTGAGATTCCACTAAAAAAAACTGCACCATGTGGAAATTCTGCAGTATTTTTGCAAGAGAAATTGACATGCCGCAGATTGGGAATCCACACCGCAGGTCAAATACCGCACGTGTTTTCTGCATCTTTTCCTGCGGTCGGTCGTCCGACCGACCGACCGACCCCCATAAGACCAAATGCAATCATTACTTCCAGCAGGAATAAGAACATGTCATCTTTGGAAGAGTTTGAGGCTGGCTCTCGACAGCAGATGTAGCGCACTGGTAATGTTCTCTGCTGATAAATTAGAAATGTTGGGGACATGTTGGTTCTATCCCCAGAATCTCTTCCTTGTTGCTCAGTTTTGAAAGTCTTTCACCAGTTCACAAGGCGAGGCATCCTTTTAAAGGAGAAGTGCATCACACTGATGAGCGTCAGCCGTTTGGGACTGACTGACTGACTACCTGTGGATATACCTGGAAGAATAGATGGAAATCCCAGTGTCTAGATTTGCTAAGCTAATAGAGACGTACCCCAAGAGGCTTACATCTGTAATTGCAGCAAAAGATGACTTTACAAGTATTGACTTTCAGGGGGTGAATACTTATGCACATTAAAAGGTGTCAGTTTTTTTATCTTAATTATTGCTTGTGTCACGGTAAAATATACTTTGCACCTTCAAAGCGACAAGCATGTTGTGTAAATCAAATCGTGCATACTCCCAAAAAAGCCAATTTAGTTCAAGGTTGAAGTGCAACAAAAATGGAAAAACACCACTTACACCTAATACTTTTCAAGGCACTGTATTTTAAATCCAAATTTCACTGAATTAGAAACCTACAGAGGTTCTGCAAACATATATAATCATTAGGCTGTTTTCCCCTCTTTTTACAGCTGCTATGTGAGTTCAAGTTGCCTAGCAACCACTTGACTTCTTTAAGTGGTGACCACCATTTGTAGCTACATGTCCTGATGTGCTCACAGGAAGGTGTGCCAGCAATATAAGGGTATGTTCACACGTACACGTCCGATACGCCTGAAATTACGGAGCGGTTTTCAGGATAAAACAGCTCTGGAAATTCAGACATAAAGGCAAGTGCAGGCGTTTTTCGCAGCGGCCATTACGGACATAATAGGAGCTGTTTTTCTATGGAGTCAATGGAAAACGGCTCTAATTACGTCCCAATTAGTGACAGGCACTTCTTTGACGCGGGCGTCTTTTTTTACGCGCCGCCTTTTGACAGCGGGGCGTAAAAAAAATGACCGTCGGCACAGAACATCGTAAAGCCCATTAAAATGAATGGGCAGATGTTTGCCGGCGCATTGGAGCCGTATTTTCGGACGTAATTCGAGGTTAAAATGCCCGAATGATATCCGTAAATAGGGTGTGTGAACCCAGCCTAATACTCTTTCCAGTTTTCTGCCAGATGAGCAGACTGTACATGGCGGAAAATATGTGCTGTCGATTAAAGGGGGAGATTGTAATGGTAGATGATAAGGTATTGGGTTACAATGGACAACACGGATTCCAGTTTTCATGTTCCCAGAAAGAATTTTAAAAATGATAGCAGTGATCTAACTGGTTGTTATGGCAACACTGACAATTCTTCTTAGGACACGTTCTAATGCATGCGGCCTGATATTCTCAATCATACCGTAAGTGAGGTAATGACCCATGATGATTATAAGTGACAGCCAGCACGGTTTTACTGAGGACTGAAGTTGTCAAACCAACCTAATCTGTTTTTATGAAGAGGTGAGCAGAAGCCTAGACAGAGGGGCCGCTGTGGATAAAGTGTTTTTGGACTTTGCTAAGCCATTTGACACTGTCCCTCAGACGAATAACGGGTAAATTGAGGGCTATAGGTTGTTTTACAATGTATTTATTAACTTTTACAATAAAAGTGTATAATAATACAAATTGAAGTCAATAAATCACAGGATTAAGGACTATAGGTTTGGAAAGTATATTTTGTAATTTGGTTGAAAATTGGCTCAAGGACCGTATCCAGAGAGTTGTGGTCAAGGATTCCTACTCTGAATGGTCCCCGGTTATAAGTGGTGTACCCCAGGGTTCAGTGCTGGGACCACTATTATTCAACTTATTTATTAATGATATAGAGGATGGGATTAATAGCACTATTTCTATTTTTGCAGATGACACCAAGCTATGTAGTATAGTTCACTCTATGGAAGATGTTCATGAATTACAAGCTGATTTGGACACACTGGGATTTGGGGATCCACTTGGCAAATGAGGTTTAATGTAGATAAATGTAAAGTTATGCACCTGGGCACGAACAACGTGCATGCATCATATGTCCTAGGAGGAGCTACACTGGGGGAGTCACTTGTTGAGAAGGATCTGGGTGTACTTGTAAATCATAAACTAAATAACAGCATGCAGTGTCAATCAGCTGCTTCAAAGGCCAACAAGATATTGTCGTGTATTAAAAGAGGCATGGACTCGCGGGACAGGGATGTAGTATTACCACTTTACAAAGCATTAGTGCGGCCTGATCTAGAATATCCAGTTCAGTTCTGGGCTCCAGTTCATAGAAAGGATGCCCTGGGGTTGGAAAAAAATACAAAGAAGTGCAACTAAACTAATACGGGGCATGGAGAATCTAAGTTATGAGGAAAGATTTAAAAAAATTAAGCCTATTTAGCCTTGAGAAAAGACAGCTAAGGAAAGATACCACAAACTATAGTGTAAGTATATGAATGGCTCATACAAAAAAATATTGTAAATGTTCCATGTTAAGTCCCCTCAAGGGGGCACTCCCTCCGTCTTGAGTAAAAAAAGGTTCAATCTGCAGAGGCGACAAGCCTTCTTTACTGGGAGAACTGTGAAATAGTCTACCGCAGGAGCTGGTCACAGCAGGGACAGTAGATGGCTTTAAAAAAAAAGTCTTAGAACGAAAAAATATCAGCGCCTAAGTACTCTTGTTTGAATGTTGATCCAGTCTGATCGCTACTTCGGATCAGGAGGAAAATATTTTCTTTCCTTACATTCAGTGAAACCTCCAGAGACAACCACAGTGAAAAATGGTTCTCTTGAGGGGTGGTCCTCTCAAAGAAAAGGCCAATATAAATCGCAATTCAAAATCTGGTATAGATCAGAGATTGACTTTTGGAGACGTTTCGTATGTTAAAGGGATTTTTCAAGATCTAGGTGGATTTGAGAAAACCCTATCCTGTACAGAATATCAAGTTATCTTTCAATATACTCACAGTCTTGAAAAAGACTGCAGCTCGGTGACCCATCGGCTCCCCTGGCACTGGTAGCCCTGGTAGTGATGACACGGACAAGACGTAACATCACATGACCATAGCAGACATGTGACTTTGCATCCACAGGGCTTTGCCATAACTGGTTACTATGGTTACGTGACGTGACATCTCAATGTATGTGATGTCACTACCCAAAGGACCCATGGCAAGGGAGGCTGGAAATAGTATTTTTCAAGACTATGATTTTATTTTAAACATTTTTATTCTTGATGTCTTGTATTGTAAAGGGATTTTCCAAAATCCACCCGTACTTAAAGGAACAGTGTCACCAATTTATTTTTTTTAATATCAGTTTTATTAAAAACGTTTGTATTTATTTGTGTGTTACTTTTTTCTATTTTTACACTTTTTCTTCCCTATGGGGGCTGCCATATTTTTTTTCCATTTCTGTATGTGTCGATTAACGACACATACAGACATGGAATACGGCAGCTCCAGTCCCATAGGGACTGCGAACGGGGCCCGTTCCATCCACTTTGGTGTACGCCGTGTGTGCGGGAACGGCGCATGCGCCGCTCCCACACAGTCCGATTTGAAATGCGCGCCGTCCGGCGCCATTTTCCTGTGGACCGGAAGTCGCGGCCGGGCAGTAAGATTACTACTTCCGGTCGCGGCTTCCGGACTTGTGCACTTGGAGCAGCGGCAGCAGACGGAGCGGACGGACCGGAGGGAGCGGCGGCAACTGGAGCAGGTAAGTGATTTCTATGTATGTGCGTGTTTCAGTGTTTTTTACTTGTGTATGTAAACCTTCTACACTGTGTGTTAGCTCAAAAAATGGCGACACACAGTGTAGAAGGTTAGACCGGTCAAACCCCTCGTTTCTCCCGGCACTAGCCAGGATAAAGGAGGGGGGGATTCTGAGAGCTCACTAGAGCGAGGGATTTTTTCCCAATTTTGCAGCATAAAGCAATGTTGTTGCTTTACCACATGCAATGCTGCAATTTTGGGAATTGCTCCATCTAGTGACCAGTGCTGGGAAATATTATAAATTGAATCCAATTTATAATATTTCCTGACTCGTGGAAAAAATAAAAAAAATTAGAACAATGTTTAATCACCTACACACTAATTGTTTAACTAAAAAAAAACAAAACATGTTTTTCTGGCAACACATTCCCTTTAAGAAAACCCCTTTAATGCGCAATTAAAGTGTGCAGTGCTTAATTTATGACAAACTTATGATGACTGTCCATAACCTTAAAAGGGGTTGTGTCCACAGGATATGCCATAAATGTCTGAGAGATGCGGGTCCCAGCTATGTACATCAGTGTACAGCAGAACAGCTTCTGAAAACAGCCGAGCTCGCTGAGCTACACTGTTTCCGTAACTCCCATAGAAGTGAATGGGATATATGGAAACTGCGTAGCACAGCTGTTTCTGTACATTGATTCCTCACCTGGATGTGGCAGCCAGCGGCCACCTCACCAGGCAGAATGGGGTTGGAAGACCGCCGTTCTTGACATGGGTGCGGTTCCCACAACTGGGACCCGCATCTATAAGATATTCATGCCATACATGTCTGTCAAGACACAACCCCTTTAAGTAAAGCAATTTTAAAAAAAATCACGAGACTGGTGAAGGTAAATATATAAAAATGTATTTGCAATGCAACATAAGTATTATTCATATGACATTGTGAGAGAAATTGATAAGCGTAATATTTTGTTTGAAAGGCACATACATCACCTTCTAATAAATAAAGGCTTTATGAAATAGCCCAAATTACAACATAATTAAAATATCATACACCATAGCAGACAGACATGTGATGACAACCGATCCTTCATAATTACTGCAAATGAGTTCTAAAATCTGACCTCTCTGGGATCTGGACATTGTTAGGCCATGTTCGCACAGCATATGTTCAGGCTGAAAAATACCAGGCTGTTTTCAAGAGAACACAGTCTGAATCCAGGCATTTTTGGAGCGAATTTTTAGTGTTTTTTTAAGCGTATTTTAAAATCGTGCTTTGAAATTTCAAGGGAAATGGGAAAAATCAGCTTATAAAATGCTTCAAGAAGTGACAGGTCATCTTTTTAACGAAGCCTATTTTTACAAGGAGTTCGCTAATCCAGCAGCGTAAAAATACACCTCATATGAACTACACAGCATATTTCTCATCGAAATACATTTGAAATAGGCCTGCAAAGACCTTTTCATTAATTTCGGAGCGTGATATGAAAGACACCTGAACATATGCCGAGTGAACATGGCCTTAGGGTGACCATAGATTATGTCCTATATCCCAGCATAGAGATGAATAATCGTTAACACTTCAGTTACTGCTACAAACATGCCACACGGCAATTGGCTAGTCATTTGTAGCACATAAATCACAGAATAAACAATTGGCCTCTTAATACAACAATGCGTACACGTGAACATATGGCCTAAAAAAGATAGATACATATTATTTTGGAACAATTTATAAAAATACAGATTTTTTTTTTTTCCTGCAGCTGATTTCTTACAAGGACACATTTTACAATTATGTACAAATCGAAAACACTTTAGTACAATTATAGAATTTGGTTTTACACCATGTACATGTCCTTTTAAGGCCGGGTTTCCACGGGTCGGATACGCTGCGTAAAACTACACAGCACATCCGACCTGGAACCTGCAGTACATTCCGTCCGTAAAACCGCACCCTGTTTTTTCGGGCGGAATTTCCACTGAGGAAAGCAGCGCTGAAAAAAATAAAAAAAATGGTTATACTTACCCCCTCCCTCTCTTCTGTGCGTAGTCCGGCCTCCTTTGATGACGTTGCAGGCCATGTGACCGCTGCAGCCTGTGATTATCTGCAGCGGTCATATGGGATGAAACGTCATTCCGGGAGGACGGACCGGAGAAGAAGCAGGGAATTCTGGATAAGTATAGTTGTTTTTTTTTTTCTTACTTGCCATTTTGTGGCGGAATAGCTGTGATTCCGCCGCAAAAATCGCAACGCTTGGCTTTCTGTTGAAAGTTTTGCATCTCCATTGAAATCAAATGGGGAAACCCCGCAACAGAAAACGCAGCATAAATTGACATGCTGCGGATTTAATTTCCGCACCGCCGGTCAATTTATTAATGTTTACGCTGCGGCTGCCTTTTATTCCAATGTCGCCTGCTGACGCAGTTTCCTTTTAGTAATAAAAAGCATTAATAAGAAATACCCTAAAATCAAGGCTACACATTTGCCTTTAGTATCGGTTTCCTATAAGCGGTGTCATTTATCAAGAATTTATCTTCTATTTATTTGTTAAATTTCTGGTGGAGTTGCTCCTCATAGCACCAGCTGCTGGACCAAAAAAGTTAAATATTGTGCAGATTAAAAAGTATTCATCAGCACAGGTACAATTTTTTCTTTGTACGGAGGTGTGCTATCTTCCAGATTGCTCAGATTACAGGGAACAGAGGTCTATGGGAAAATGTACCTGTTGACACTTATATAAATGCACCATTTTTGATTAGCTGAAAAGTGATTCTTAGTTATAAAAAAATAGTTATAATGTATTAAAAGCTTTAAAATAGTTTAGAAATTATCATGTAAATATATTTAATCATTTCAATTAAAAAAAATAAAAATAATTAGAAAAAACTAGACGATAACATTTTCTCCACGAATTTCAAAATCAACAATTCTTATCCAGGGAACAATAATAATCTGTTAAAACTTTCCAAGCTTTGGGGGCCATGAAACCATCGGGGGGGTTTTGTCCTTCACGTGCCAGTTTTCTCATGCGAGTTCCAGAGATGAAGTCAAACTCACTGTTTCTAAAATTAAAAAACATCCGTTATGCACAGACGAAGGAGATTCAAATTCAACACAACCCTTTTCCATATAAATGGGGTCCCACTGCTTGGGGTTCCCATGATTAGGACTTCCTAGTGTCCCTTTAAAGTTTTTAATCACTCTGAGGGAAACACAAACTTATTTTTTTCCTCCCGTAAATACGGGTCCCGTGTCACCAGTATTCCACCCGTATTTACGGGCACGTTTTCGCTGCAAAATTGCACTGCACTAATAAAAGAAAGTAAAAGAAATTCATACATACCCGGCCGTTGTCTTGGTGACGCGTCCCTCTTTCGACATCCAGCCCGACCTCCCTGGATGACGCGGCAGTCCATGTGACCGCTGCAGCCTGTGATTGGCTGCAGCGGTCACATGGGCTGAAACGTCATCCCGGGAGGCCGGACTGGAGGAAGAAGCAGGGAGTTCTGGGTAAGTATGAACTTCTATTTTTTTTTACACGTTGATCTATATTGTGATCGGAAGTCACTGTCCAGGGTGCTAAAACAGTTACTGCCGATCGTTTAACTCTTTCAGCACCCTGGACAGTGACTATCCCCTGACGTTGCCTAGCTACGCTCCCGTAATTATGGGTGCACACACGTAGTCACCCGTAATTACGGGAGCCCCATAGACTTCTATGGGCCTGCCCGTGCCATAAATACGGCCTGAAATAGGACATGTTCTATATTTTAAAGGCATGGGCACCTTCCCGTAAGCATACGGGGAGGTACCCATGGCCAATACAAGTCTATGAGCCCGTAATTACTGGCGGTTTTACGTTTGTGTGCATGGGGCCTGAGGGTATGTTCACACCCAGTGTTTTCAGACGTAATTCGGGCATTTTACGCCTCGAATTACGCCTGAAAAAACGCCCCTAATACGCCTACAAACATCTGCCCATTGCTTTCAATAGGTTTTACGATGTTCTGTTTCCACGAGGTGTAATTTTATGCGTCGCTGTCAAAAGACGGTGTGTAAAATGACGGCTCGTCAGAGGAAGTGCAGGACACTTCTAGGGATGTTTTTGGAGCCGTTTTTCATAGACTATTGAAAACAGCTCCAAAAATGGCCGTAAAAAACGCTGCGAAAAATGCGAGTTGCTCAAAAAATGTCTGAAAATCAGGAGCTGTTTTCCCTTGAAAACAGCTCCGTATTTTCAGACATTTTTTGTTAAGCGTGTGAACATACCCTCATGCTCAACTAACCCGGGGAAAGGGCAGATTCAGTAATGCCGGAGCTGCATTTCACTCTCCACTGTGTGGATATGGCCGCGGGCTGTATGGGCCTGCATCGTATGATGGGTTTTGTGTGTTGGGCAGCAAGTTTTTTCAGTGTTGCATTGCCAGGCAGCAGACCTCAGTGCATCAAGTCACATATCTCTAATATTCCTTATTGCTCTCTGTGCCACTCTGTCAGGGCACAATTATGATTGGAGGCCATGTGTGGCTCCTGGGCTGTTAATTGGGCATCAGACATCTTACCTTTCCTTGTCATAGAACTCCATGGCTTTGTTTTTTGTATTGTAGGCTGCCACTCTGAACGGGATAATCTCCACAGAAGTCAGTCCTGGCGCCATGCTCAGCACTTTTCCACCATGTGTTGGCTCATACAGATCCTCTTTGGTCTCAGGATGTGGCATGCCAGCAGGGTCCCTCCCTACAATATAGAAGCTGGATCCAGCGATCATCCGAGCCCTGCAGTGCCACTGAACCTGTGAAAAAAAGAGAACTTGATAAAGATATGGCTTTTAGGCTACATTCAGATGAGTGTCGGATTTGCACACGTAAAAAATGCAGCGTTTTTCCTACATTTTATGTCCATGTGCCATCAGTGTGTGTTGCATATTGGCATCAGCGTGCAGCATGTGTTTTTCACGTCAGTGCAAGCACTTTTTTTTTTCTACTGCATTTCTTTGTAACTGATGCGTAAAACACGGACAGGACATGGATTTCGTCCGTGTACTGTCCCTGGTTTTCACACACGCATAGACTTCAATCGGCGACTAGGTGCGCAAATACGCACCAATATAGGACGTGCAGTGAGTTTCACACAGCGGACGCTCAAAGCATGAAAACTCATGCATGTCTGAATAATCCCATTGAAATGAATGGGTCCATGTGCTGTCAGTTACTTAAACGCACAGCACACGGACGAGAAACACGCTCGTGTGAATGAGCCCTTAGAATGCACTGCATACATACAAGTAGGAGAAGTATTTTGTTTTATAGACTTGGGAGTAGAAAACTATTCTAAAACTATTCTGCATTGTACATTTTTTACCAGAGGAGCTATCAAGAGACAAGTAAATGTTTACAGACAAATATCACTCAGTTTAAGTTTAGAACCAATTTTTAATTTTGGGCAGAAGAGATTCAACGCTGTACACTACACTACGGTACCTATCAAGCCTTCCTATTGTATTAGATCAACTTGTATTGTGTTATTTTGGAAGAATGTACGGCCACCTAAAAAGAACTTAGAATAGTAACTGGAAATAGCCATAAAAGTATTGATAGGGCAGGTTCCAAATATGTGTAGTTAGCCGTGTTTTGGCATGTTCACCCATTGAAGTCAGCATTTTGTGAATGTCCATCCTTTTATCTAAATGGGTTAAAAATTATCCAATGATCCACGTCTTAATATATGTTTATAGTAGTTGGAGCCCTGTTTTTCTGATACAAAGCTGCAAATCCGCTCCATTGACATAGATTTAAAATAAAACACATTAGTTTCCTGCAGCTGCCACACGAGGGGACATTGGACCTCACGTCATACATTGAATCCATTAATAACACAGTAGGAGAAAGCTCTAGTGGCAGGGGATTTGTAACTTTATATCAGAAAAACAGAGCTCCGACCTCTATAAACATGTATTAAGAAATTAAAGGCTATCTATAACTTTGAAATAGTTATTTTGTTTGATAGATATTTTTATTTAAAATCTGTGTGTTTGGTGCAACTTTCTAACTACTTTTTATTAAAATTATTTTTGAGAAACAGCTGCTTTCTATCCTGTATACTGAGCAGCTGTATCTAGCGGTGAAACCTGAATCCGTCAGGTCGACGGCACGGACGGGTACAGCGACAGCGGGTCCTGAGTGTCAGATTGAGTTGTTAACGATCACATCTAAGTTATGAACTTGTTTCTGAACGATTTCAAAGGTGTACACAGACTAAACCACACAGAATTTTGGACCAACAAAAAACATGATGATAAAAGGTGCAGATAAGCTAAAAACATTGTAGCAGGGGTGAAGGTATAAAAAATAGTGGCAGTGTCCACCCAATCAGAGAGGGAGTCATGAATGCAATTGCAAGTATATGCTTGGCAGAACACATTAAGTAGGAATCATCTGCCCTATTCTAAATTCTTTTATGGCATGAGTGTGTTTGGTCTCACTACGACACGCAGCCCACTACTAGCCTCCCGAGCAATGGAGTCTGGATAGAAGGTTTAAGCACTTACAATATGGATTCTTAGTTCTATCAGCAGCCGGATGCCTTTCATCCACTGTCAGAAAAATGGTTAAGATCTATTGTGGAGCAAGAAAATGTCATGGTCTACCACTCCTCCAGAAGACGACCAGCTGCGGTTGCCAATGATGTCTTTAGTTTCCTTTAAACACCCAGAATTAATGTTCTTGTCCCGCTAGCACAGCTGTGGAAAGTTTTTCTCCAGTAGATTTAAAGGGGAGATCCAGGCTTTATGAAAAGGTTACCAGTAAATGACGTTGTTTACAAAACAGAAACCCTAATACTCCCCTTCTAATCTCCTGCCGCTCCAGCACAATTGGTCCTCAGTCCCCTGACAGTCTATGTTTACATTGGCTGGAGCTGGGACATGTGACCGCTCCAGCCAATCACTAGCCCCTGCGGTCATTGAAGCCCCGATAACCACCTACAGATATTAAGGTCTTATGTTTTTTGTACACACTGGGGTCTTTCGGGAACTATAGGATTTCACAAATATCACTTAAAGAAGCGGTCCCATTAGAACAACCTTTCTGACAAAGCTATTGGACAACCATTAAGCCACCATTACATCTCTCAAAGGGCTTTTCACCTATGTTGCCAAAGTCCCAAGGACCCCTTTAATAGAATAGGACCCCCTACAACTAGCTGATTGTTTAGAAAGAAGTCCTGCAGCTGGGACCTCTCAATTCACTGTTATCACTATGGGACTTGTTCAGCAAGTGCCTACCTCACTGCAGGGAATAATAATCGTCATATTTTGGTCAGTGAGATCAGTAAATATTGTGTAATGCTTGGACACATGTGCAAAAGCCATTCCATGTTTTTTTTATCTCCATATACCCCAATAGAGAATATGGAAAGGGTTGTCCAAAGCAGCGACCCACTTTAAAATTAACCTGTAATATAATGATTATATATCTGCTCACCTCTGTGGGTCCTGCGTACAACATTGGTGAAGGAAAGATAGCAACAATGGTTGATTTTGGGTCCAGGATACCTTCTTCAAGTACAGCTGCATGTTGCTTCATGCGCCAATCCAAAGGGACATCATCATCCTTCGTCCACCCTCCAAGCGGATGTAAGAGAAGTACCGGGCATTTATATCCCCTCGAGAGCAGGTGACGCCTAGTGTCCTGCATGAGCAGAGCATGTCCATTATGGACAGGGTTGCGGAGTTGAAAAGCAAAAACAGCATCTGGGAGAAATAAAGAGATTGGATTTAAGAGTTTATTAAATGAATTACACTGTTAAATAATTTCACAACTTGGGCATGAAAATTATGTATCTGTCTTTAGACTGCCTGTGTATGCCTGTGACTCAAGAGCCTTAGGGCTCATTCAGATGAGCGTGTAACTCGTCTATGTGACGGCCGCCAAAACAACGGCTGTCACACGGACTCATGAATTTCAATGGGGCCGTTCACACGGTCGTTGTTTCAACGGAGCGTGTGAAGTGTCCATGGAAAAATAGGACATGTCCTATTTTCTTGCGTTTTCACGCATCCCTCCATAGACTCTAATCTATGGGGGCTCCACGATAACGTGTACCGCACGGGTACATCTCGGACGTGAAAAACTTCCCTTTTTCACGTCCGAGGTTGCGCACGCTCGTCTGAATGTAGCCTTATGAGGACATGCTGGTTCACAAATCTTTGCAGCAGAGTAACAGATTTCGTTATCATACAGCAAACACGTGAGGTCATTCCAACAAGGTTTCTTTAGGACACAGTGCACAGGACTAGACCCAGCGTCTCCCTCCTCCCGTGTACTGCACTATGCAAATAGAAGAGCAGCTCATTGAGTTCTGCAACTTCCAAAAGATCATAAATAAAAGGGTTGAAAAAATTCAATCATGAGCTGTAAAATCAACTATTCTAAGCACTTTGGCTCAATATTCAAAGGTTCTTGTGATACCAGTGTAATTTCTAGGGGCTATATGCTCATCATTAAAAGGAGTCCTACGCTATTAACAAATTGGACTAAATAAATAGTGTGACTACATGTGTGCTCACATTTTGGATTAAAATCCCTGCCAAAACTTGGCCGCTCCTAAGGGCTCATTTAGACGAGCGTGTATCACGTCCGTGTGACTGCCATTAAAACGGCCATCACACGGACTCAGGTATTTCAATGAAGCCGTTCACACGCTCTGTTGAAATAACGGTCGTGTGAAGGGTCCATGAAAAAATAGGACATGTCCTATTTTACTGCGTGTCACGATCCCTCCATAGACTCTGCGAGAGCTTAGTAAAGTGGAAAAAGGACCAACGGCACTGCTGTAGTAAACGATGTCACAATTTGCGTAACCATGAAATAAAGGTATTTATTTGCAAATATCAGGGGCTACGCGTTTCAACGCCGGACCGGCGTCTTCATTAGGCCAATACCTGATGAAGGCGCCGGTCCGGCGTTGAAACGCGTAGCCCCTGATATTTGCAAATAAATACCTTTATTTCATGGTTACTCAAATTGTGACATCGTTTACTACAGCAGCGCCGTTGGTCCTTTTTCCACTTTACTAAGCTCTTCTTCTGACAGCAAACATTGTTTTGCTTGTGTATGGACCTGGCAGCAGCTTTCTTACTTTTGTGACACTTATCAGTGTCTACAATTCAAGGTGAGCAATTTTCTTGTCATTTATTTGCTCCCGTGTATCACATCGCTTTTATCTGCACTCTGTGGCGCCGTGTCTCTTTTACTCTATTCTAGTCCATAGACTCTGGTCACGTGATAACATGTCCCGCACGGGTGCACCTCGGACGTGAAATTTTCAGAGGTATTATTAACTTTCTCTTACCGTGCTTACAGTTAATAGACAGAGCTGCTTACATAGAAATCAATGCAAAGCCACTCATTACAGTCGCAAGGACAGACGTGGCTATGTAAACAATCCCTGTGTCCATCCTGAGTTGTGGACCCCAGAGCAGCTTCTTAGTTTTCTAATGTCACTTAACCCCTTCCCTACTCTTTTGACGGTGGACGGTGCAGGTCCCGGGTCTACAGCGACGTCTTTTGGCGTCGCTGTAGAAAAGACTTATGAGCGCTCATGCTCTAAACAGGAGCTGTTACTAAGTGTTCCTGTACTTAGAGCAGCCTCCTGAATACGGTCGTTTAACCCTTAAATAGTCGCAGTCCGTGACTGCAGCACGATCAAAGAGGACTCGCATCACAAGGTTTCGCAATGACCCAATCGGAGACTAGGGGTACCCTATGCAGTCAGCACTGGGGACCTAGAAAGGACTGTTAGGGCACACTGTCATAGTAACACAGTATAATTTATTAGAAAACAGGAGTATGCTAATACATTAGAAGTAAAAAATAGAGTTACCAATTAGTCCCTTCATTGGATTTAAAAAAAAGTAACAAAAAAAAATAAGAAATCAAAATAAGTCCACCAAAAAAAAAAAGAAGTTATTATTTAGTATAAAATACATGTGATTGCCCATACCTTACATAACAACATAAAACCTGCATATATTAGGTATCTACACCACTAACAACCTGAAGAATTATTTTAACAGGTTAATTAGTGTGAAACGTGACCAATCTCAAAGCTGAACAAAAAAAAAACAATGCAGAAAATCTCTTTCTATATTCACGCTGCAAAACTAAATTAAATTTATTGCAAAACCCAAACTGCACAGGAAAAAAATACAATTTCTTCCGCATAAACAAGGCCTTCATATAGCCACATCAATAAAAAAAATAAAAAAAAATGTTGTGGCTGCTGAAAGGTAGAAAGGCAAAAACAAAAACATTTTTCTTAACATTAACCCCTTCGCGCACCCAGACGTGCTATTATGTCCGGGTGCTGGGAGTGATGTTCGAGCGCGCTCTATATGCTGCGGGTGTCGGCTGTATTTTACAATGGACACCCAGGACTAAGGGTATGTTCACACGGCCAAATTTCAGACGTATACGAGGCGTATTATGCCTCGTTTTACGTCTGAAAATAGGGCTCCAATACGTCGGCAAACATCTGCCCATTCATTTGAATGGGTTTGCCGACGTACTGTGCAGACGACCTGTTATTTACGCGTCGTCGTTTGACAGCTGTCAAACGACGACTCGTAAAAATACAGCCTCGTCAAAAGAAGTGCAGGACACTTCTTTCAGACGTTTTTGGAGCTGTTTTCTCATAGACTCCAATGTAAACAGCTCCAAAAACGGACGTAAAAAACGCCGCGAAAAACGCAGCGAAAAATGCGAGTTGGTAAAAAAACGTCTGAAAAGCAGGGTCTGTTTTCCCTTGAAAACAGCTCTGGGTTTTAAGACGTTTTGGTTGACTACGTGTGAACATACCCTAACAGCCAGGAGCAGCGATCACGCTGTATTTGGCTGTTTAACCCCTCATAGGCTGCAATCAATCGCGACCGCAGCATCTGAGGAGTTGAAATGAGGGGGGCGGCCCTCTCCGACAGCTCATCGCCCGCCCCTCGCAACGAGATCGTGGGGTGACGACGGTTGTCATGGTAGCCCAGGGGCCGAATGAAGGCCCCCAGGGCTGCCTTCACTCTGCCTCTGCTAAGCCGTGCCTGTAAAAATGACGATATACTGCAATACGTTAGTCGCTGTTTCAAGTCCCCTAGGGGGGCTAATAAAGTGTGTGAAAAAAAGTGTTTAGTAGTGATTTTTTTTTTTTTTTAAAAGTTCAAAAAACCCATAAAGTAATGTAAAAAATAAAAAAAAAGTAAAACCAAATTGGTATCGCTGCATCCGTAAAAGTCTGAACTATTACAATATAGCATTATTTAACGCGCATGGTGAACGCCGTAAAAAAAAAAAATGTAAAGACGCCAAAATAGCAGTTTTATGGTCAAATTCGCGGTAAAAAAATTTTCCCGAAAAAGTGATCAAAAAGTTCTACGTATCTACAGCTTGTCCCGCAAAAAATAAATCCTGTTACCGCTCAATCGGTAAAATAAAAAAAAAAAGTTATGGCTCCTCAGAATGTGGCGACGCAAGAAATTTTTTTTTTAACAAAAAGTTTATCAATAAAAGTAGTAAACTATTAAAAAACCTATATGAATTTGGTATCCCCCGTAATCGTATTGAGCCATAGAATAAAGATAAGTTGTAATTTTTACCGCATGGTGAAAGCCGTAAAAACGAAACCCAAAAACAATTGGAGTCTCCGTTTTTTACAAATTCAGCCTGCAAATAATTTTTTTTCAGTTTCCCAGTACATTATATGAAACTATAAATGGTACCAAAAGAAACTACAACTCCTCCCGCAAAAAAAAACCTCACACCACTCTATTGACGGAAAAATAAAAAAGTTATGGCTATTGGAATGCGGGGAGTGAAAAACGAAAATCAAAAAATGGCTCATTCCCGAAGGCCTGGTCATTAAAGGGGAATTACTATGCAGTAAAAGGTTGCATTATGCATCAAAATTTCAATACTATTTCCATGCTGTGCACCCTCAAATACCATTAATTAGTATATTTTGTTATGAAGCTGTGCAGCCGCACAGCTTAGTATTGTAACACATGAATTTAGTCAGCAAGATGTGATGCGGCCGGCGTTAAGACAGAGAACGTGGCGGGCAAAACACCCCCATGTTCTGTCTTCAGTGTCTGCCGCTCATTAGTGCAGCGCCGGCCACATCACATCATGATGAGTTGTTTTACCCGCGTGATCAGGAGCAGGGCAATGGCTTTAATACAAAGCCGCAGCCCTGCTCTAACAGCGGAGATCAGAGAAACTTCTGATCTCCGCCGCTATTCCCTTGAATGCCGCGATCAAAGCTGACCACAGCATTCAAGGGGAAAATGAGAAGGGGAATACCCCTATGATCGGGTCACAGGAAATCCTTGTGACATGATCGACGGACATACCATATATAGGCAGACAACCCAGGGTCCATTGAAGGACCCCAGGGCTGTCTGACCATATTTCCTGTTATTAGGGCATACTTTGGTATGTCCTAAAAACTGCCTGTGTACAATCAGTACACAGGCTAATGTACTGGCATATAGATATATGCCAGTACATTAAAGTTTAAAATTTATAAAGTAAAAAATAAATAAAGTACTGTTAAAAAATGTTTTGTTTTTTTTTAAAAATACACGTACACATTTTTTACAATAAACATTAAAAATAAAAAAGTCTCAATACATAAAATTATACACATAATCGGTAACGTCGCGACTGTACTAACCTGCACAACAAATTTACAGCATCATTCATGATGAGTACACAGTAAATAAAGAAAATAAAAACTGCTTTCTTTCACTTATTAATGTGAGGCACGAGGTATTAGGAATTTTGACCTCCATCTGCCTCACATTAATAGTAATTAACCCCATTATGTACCTCACACATAAACCCAATGTTGTCCATTATGGCTGAGGAACATGATGGGGTTAATTACTATTAATGTGAGGCACATGGAGGTTCAAAATTCATCATCACACCACGCCTCACATCAGAAAATAGAAGATCTTCCTTTTCTTTAAGGATAGCAGTGGGGCTCCCCATGTAAATGTACCTTAAGGTCACGATCACTTCAACCCCCATGTCAGTTCATTAGGGGATCTAGGATAAGTTGTGCTCTGGTTAGGAAGTCCCTGAGCCTAAAATGTTAGGCAGGTGAATTATGTGCAGTTTCCATTAGCAAATTACAGACCAATGCATAAAAGGATTTTCTTGCCATACTAAGATGGTATATAGCTAGGATATGCCATTAATGTTTGATTGGTGAGTGTCTGACTGCTGTTACCCCCACATATCCTAAGAATAAAGGGGCCGCAGTGCTAGGTATGGAATATTTCCCTGCCATTCGGACTCTTGAACCTGATCTGAGCAGGTACAACAAATCAACCCGATTCACTTGACCCACAACAATCGGTAAGGTAATATTGCTAGGACATGCCATCACTTTGTATAGAGGGAAACCCCTTTAAGTCAGTCTATGATCTGCCTATGGGACATCAGGAGCAATTTGGTAAGTGCCAGCATATTACATAATTGTACATAAGCCAATCAGCTAATATTTTGGTCTAGGCACCTCCAAACTAGAAGTAGACCTTCACAGAAGAGCGACTTACCCGCATTCATTTCTTTAGCCTTTAGTTTTAGCTCCAGAGGTGTGAGGCGGTAGTCATCTAAACCATCAGCCCATCTAATTCTTTCCAGAACCTCCAGATCTCCACCAACCAGCCAATCACCACTTTCCAGGACCATCTGAAAGGTAAGATGCTTGCGTTAGTTAAAACTAAATGGATATTAAATTGATTCTCTGAATACATGAGAAAATTGGTTAACACCTAATCACAAACTGTGTGATAAATTTGCACTGTAATATTATATGTTTTGGAGAACGCACACATAGAGGCTCCCGTGAGGAGAAAACAAAATGGTTCACTAATGAACAACTTCAAGCTTGTTTCTTATCTAGAAAAAAAAGCAGGCCATAAAAAAACACTTAACCTCCAATGTGCTAAAGATTCTCGTGGCAATAAGAACTTGCCCAACAATTTTTGGACTAAACATTTATTTTTATTTTTTTACAGGGTAAGGTCACAAAAGTACAATCAGTATAAATTGCAGTTCACAAGGAAAATAAAAACCAATAGAGCGTTGTATAAGCACTCATGAAACTGTAAGGGTATCTATGTTATTATTACATCCTTTATTGTATAAGACGTAGGTACTAAGAAGAACTGAAGGTAAAAGGGGAGAAATAGTAAAAGTGAGGTAAGGGAATGCAAGTTGCGCTGGCCATACATATGAATACACAGAGAAGGGTGGATATGTCACCACAGTTGGTCTGTTGTGATAAAAAAATAACCCACAGGGCTCAGATAGGGTAGAATTGGTCCAATAAGTTTTTCAAGCTAGTGGTCGTGTATTCAATATTACGAATGTCTTCTATTCTGGAATACAAGTCGCATCTAGGAGGGGAGGTCTGCTTCCAATGCAGAAATATAAGACACTTAGCAGTAGTTTAGATATAGATGCCTGGCACCCAAATTTACTAGTCCGTTTCAGAGGGACGTTAAGAAAAAAATGAAGGTGGTCTAGTGGGACCATTTGTCTAACTACATCAAAAAGTCGTGATTGTATCATAACCCAGTATGGTTTAATCAGTAGACATGTCCAAAAAATATGGAACTGGGATCCCATATGTCCATGACATCTCCAGAATCTATCAAAGATGGTGGGAATAAATGTATGTAGCAGCTCTGGGGTATGGAACGAGTGCATCATTACTTTATAGTGATTTTCTTTGTATAGCATACAGACAGACGATCGGGATGTATCAGGCAAGGAATGTGCCTGAGCGCTGCAAACACTTCTAATGGGCGGAATCGGTCATTTCCGAACTTTCTGGTTTAGAAAATACGTTTTTCCAAATACCCTATCAGGGAATTCCCAGTTACTAGAGGGTAGTCCTTTATTCGCAGTACTCATGTTAAAGCATCATTATCGCCAATTTCAGTAAGTTTGTGAGTGGTTCATTTTACAGGCCACCTTGATATGAACTGTACAATAACTCAGATGTAAGATTACAGCCAGTTAATAATTATACTCATTTAACTGCAATTTTCCAATATTTGTTTCCAGGAGAACGTGCTGCTGTGTTAGATTACAAAAGCCTTAGGTTCATAAAAGATAACTCTACCAGGTAGAAAATATATATAGAAGGACGAAGTCACTTCAGCCATGATTAAGGACGCGGAAGCCGTCTGAAACGCGTTGGCAGCGTGCACTATCTTCCATCCACCTTTCTCCGTGGGACATTGTCTCCCTGTTTTACTATTTTCATAATAAAATTGGAACATGTTTCCATTTTAAACTACCAACCTTCCAGGAATTATTCTTGCGCTGGAATCCGCCTTATACTATTACCTACTTAGATAACTCTACCAGTCTGGTTACAATAAGTAGTTCTGACGGGGAGGGGGGGAGGGGGGGAGCTGACCGAACGAAAACAAGAAAACTGGTGCTCCACTGTAAGAAAGGAGAGCAGGAAAAATTTTACTGTAAAAGGAACATGGACGGTATAGCGCCACAGGATGGTAAGGGAAACACAAAATATACACAAGGCTGTCTCAATATCTGCACATCGAGACAACTTCATGCTCTACATGGGTATATTCACATGCGGCACGTTTGTTGCAGACATTTTTGCGACTGAAAATCAGTTTTACTCATCTGAATAAGGTCATTTCTGCGAGACCCATTCATATGAAAAATACATTTCTGCAACAAACCTGCCACATGTGAATATACTCAACCTGTGGTCTCCAACATGGGGTTCTGAAGCTGTTGTAAGCAGTATGGGAGTTGTAGTTTTATAACAGCCAGATAGCCATAGGTTAAGACCACTGCTCTATAGGATTGCTTTCAATGCAAGATATTACTGTACACCAGAGGGTACACTTATTTAAACAGATGATGGGGTCAGGAAATATTCCACTATTTTTGCCAGCTTTGGCACAACTTATAGGATCAGGGTACTTAGAGGCCTCTGAGCCACAAAATGTGTGGCTAAATTTCCCAAATAGAGGCCAAATAATACTACCATGCAGTCCCAAATAGTAGGACTCTCATAAAGCTGGCCACACACATTAGATGCATGTCGGCCAAACCCTCCGATATAGGCGGAACTGGCCTACCATCTAATGTGTATGGTGGTGTCCCGACTTTCCCCAGGTGGCAGATGTGGGGGAAGATAAGGATTGGACTGTTGAATTTTACTATGCCCAATCCCTTTTCTCTTTAGCAAATAAGCCGCTACTGGAGGAGTCCGGCAGCAGCTTTCTCCGTTCTTCCTATTGAAAACACATGCATGCTCGGCCAAGTCAACCATGCATGTGTATAGGGGTGTCAGAGGAATATCTGAAGTGTATGGCTAGCTTAACTCTGCACATAATAGTACCATACAGTGAACACATAACTGCGCCATAATAACATTGCTATGTAGTAAATAAAACAAGTATAAAATACCTGGCACATACCCATAGAACAAGACCAGCCATCACACAGCCAGTATAACAGCACCAGTCACAGTGTTGATATATCTGTATAGCCACAAAGCTTACCTTGACATGAGGATGCAGGGCACAAGTAGTGCCCCAAACACGAGCACACCTTTCTTCTTTTCTGTGCTCATAAAACTCGGGGTTCCGCAAAATGGCCACTCTTTTCCCCTTATACGACAAAGCAAATGCTTTGGTATCGCTCAATTTTTTCTTGTCCTCTGAGGAGACCGGCAGCACGATGGGAATGCTAAGGTTGATTGTACCTCCTACAAACACAACCTAATGGTTAATATTAAGGTAATGGATACAAATATAAAAAGTGTAAAAAGATCGTCAATCTTCAAGATTGGCGTGATTCAGAATTTAATCCTGAACGGTTAAGGTGTCATTTTAATCTAATTTTAATGTCATTTTATGATATTTATGAATAGAAAAATCGATAAAAACATTGATCTGTAACCCAAGATGTATGTAAAGCTACTTATAGTCATTCTGGTATTACATGTTCAGGGATTGCATGATCAGCGAGAAATTTTTCGCTTGTCGTTGATCGATTCTTTTACGATGACCTAAGAATTGGTGATTGCGCCATTTAACCTCCTCGTATTAGTAGGCATCTGCTAGTGGCTATCAGACAGAAAGAAAAGTGGCTAGACAAGTGATTTCAAAGCGATCGAAAAAGCGTACGATTATTGTTACATAGTGTCGAACGGCGCTCGTTGAGTCCTCACTGTGACTAAACTAAAAAGGCAGAGCCGGCATTTTTAGTGAAGACTTCTACAGACGGCTGCCGGGGAGCAAATGAATCTGCCAGCTCTAAACAAAGGGGCACAGAAGGTCAGTGTAATACATGACAGTAATAATTAGAAATCTAAACTAGAAATGTATTCTTAGAATCACTCAGCATTCTGCTGTGTAATACTGGAAACATGAAGGATTTCTGTGCAACAATTCAGAAATAAACACTATCAATCATAGTGAGCTGAGCGGGGGGGAAGCTAGAGGGAGCCGCCCAGCGGACACTTCTCCCCGAGCACGGCACATAACATATGCTGTGAGCCGGTGTTAAAATTAGATTTTCTCTGAAATGGCACAAACATGATCTTACTGACAGTTTCCCTTTAATTATAATAATAATAATGAATTATTGACTATTGAATGCAAGTCTAAAACGGTTTTATTAAAACTTCGCTTGCTGGATGGCTAAAAAAAAAAAAAAAAAAGACAATGTTAAATAAACAAACACAAAGCAATCAAAGCTCGTTAATTCTAATTAGTGGTCATTACCATTCAGTTATAAATGGCGTATAGTAATAATAATCATCAGCTACCGTTTCCAGTGCGCGGTTACTAGAATATTAACATGTTTTACATTTGGTTTGGTTTTTTATTCTAGTGCTGCTCCATCTACTTTAACCTTTTAACCACACACTGTAAATGGTTCATTCAAATGCCATATCAGCACGGTACAAATTATGTTTTATTTAGAGAACAGATTACAGAAAGGTGAAACATATTCATAGAAGGGTGGAGTTGTTTAATTAGAGATTCAATGGTAGCTCCACACTTGATTAACCTTTAATCATTTAATGAAAAATTTCACTTCATATTCTATACAGCACATGAAAAAACACCCGTTGCCACCTTGAACTCGCCAAGAAGCAGGGTACATGACGATTTTGTACAGCTCTGTGTGTGACTATTTGTACTTAAAGGTAGTCTGTCATGACTTTTGTCCCCCCACACTGCTAACACCACTAGATAGTGGTAGGGGAGACAAGTTTAAGCATACCTATGTCGGCGTTCTGGCTGAAAACAACACTCTGGAAATTAAGTTGTAATCCTCACGTGCCAAATGTGAAGTGTCCATCATCCCGCTGTAACCGATCCCCTCTGCTCTTGATTACCTGGCGTATGATGCGGAGGACCACTAATGCCGTCACTCAAGAGCAGGGGTGACAGGGAGGGGTCAAAACAGGAGGCCACACAATTCACATTCGGCATGTGAGGATTAGATCAGAATTACCGGAGTACCAGAGGGTAAGCGTAAACTGGTTTCCCCTACCACTATCTAGCGGCGTTACCGGTGTGGGGGGTACAAAAGTCATGACAGACTCCCTTTAAGCAAGCCCTAAGATTTTGCCAGAATTTGATCATTATCTTATGTGTATGGGGCCCTCCAGAGTCTCCCCCAGCAGCAGAAGTCCGGGTAAAATTGGATTGGGCATGTTGGATTTGCGTATTTATGGTGGAGTCAGGTGAACTAGATCTCATATATCTATGTAGGAGTATGGCCAGGTTTGGATTGTATAAAAGTTTACTCTTCTGAATTGGTATGACTGGCTCATGAACACATTACTACCCCTGCAGCCCAGCTCATTACACACACAAGGATGAATATGCCCAATCAGATCCATATCATCAGATCCATTCAGAGCTATGCATCTTAAGGTACTAAACAGAAACATGCACACAACCCCCATAAAAAGTAACCTGCTTATTGACAGTTTCCGTGCAACAGGAATTTTCTTCTAAACTGCACAGAACAACAACAAATAACTCAAAATTATGGTGAAACAGGCAAATAATAATGGAGTATTTAACAGATGATAGATTTTATATATGTTGACTATGGAGCCATAATCAAACATGAGACTTTACTTAGACATTGTATTGTACAGATAGTGTCAGACGATTCTTCATATTTCATCTTAAAGGGGTTTTTCAATCAGGGATGTTTATGACATATCCACAGGGTATACAATAAAAGTCAGATAGATGCCGTCGCCACCTCTGGGACCCGTAACCCTATCTCTAGAACGGGGCCCCCTAAACTTAATTCCTTCTGTGTTTCCGCTGCCTTTTGTAATTTCCAACCATGTAAGTAGAAAACAGCGTAGCTTGTTGATCTACACGGTTTCCATAACTCCCATGGAAGTGAAAGGCAGTTACGGAAGCAGCATAGCTCAAGTGCTACGCTGTTTCCGTAACTGCCAGTCACTTTTAAGGGAGTTACGTAAACAGCATAGCTCAGCGAGCTACGCTGTTTTCTACTTACATTTTCAGAAAATACAAGTTGCAGCGGGGACAGAGAAAGATACTATAGGGTTTAGGGGGCCACGTTCTAGGGATAGGTCCAGGTCCCGGAGGTGGGACACGCATCCATCTGACATCTATGGCATATCCTGTGGATATGCCATAAATGTCCCTGATGGGCAAACCCCTTTAATAAAAATCAGTTTAGGGATGGTACATTTATTCCAATCACAATAAAATACTTCTTCTTTAAATGTCAAAAAATATTTTCATTCTATCTAAACAAAAAAAAATACAAAAATAAACTCATGATGTTTTAATACCACCCATAAACTGACCTATGAAATATTCTTAACCTGAAATTAAGATGCTACAATTTAAAAACAAAGATTGATTAATAATATCAATTTCTTTATTACATGGTATTGCCGATGTAGTAGTTTCCATTACCTTACCATGTGGGTTGCACTTACAGAATGTATTTTTGTTTAAGGAGAATGCATTTTGGTAAATTTCATGGGGTTCTAATACTGACTTTCCATAAGTGCAAATCACTACAATTCATTGACGGACATTTAATTTACCAGCAAAATTTCATTATTGGAGCAAAAATTGTATATGGATGTAATTTAAGTGACTGAATGATTTGGAACTAATTCTTCTGACATAAAATAAACTCACCAAGAGACTTTGAGAATGTTAAATCTGAGTTATGCCTCGCATCTAAAGAAAAGTGTAGTTTGATAAATCAAAACAGAACTACTTACACCATTCATGTTATTCCTTATTAGAGATGACGGAACACAAGAAAACCTTGGCTTTTCCTGCCCTATACCCAAAAATGATATCTCAGAATCATGAGGACCATTACTGGACCTGCCAGAAAATTGTCTAGAACATCTACAGTATGACAATAGTCCCTATGAAAACTGTGGGTGATGTTACCTCCTCAGACAAGAGGAAAATGTTACCATGCAAGCCAATGTTTGGTTTTAAAGGGCAACTTTCAGGCTGGTAGTACACAAGGCTATGGTTGGCCAACTGCTAAAGTACCAACACAAATCCAAGTTGGCCAACCATAATCTCTTACAACCAAACTGAATATTTATCATAGCAACCAACCATTAAATTGAATGCTACCTCTTCCTTGTTTAAAAATCTGGCCAACTGAAATGACCGCACCCATGAATAGGAGTAGACCTTACATGATCATTGACGATGGTCAAAGTCTTCTCAGGGTCAAATAAATGTGCAATCGAACTTTAATGAAGGTAAAACAACAACAGCATTACAGTTAATCATGACTAATGTATTTATAATGATATATGACAAGGCCATTAGCATTTTTTGTTTCATGTGCAAAGGTGTGGAACATGAAATGATCTGATAACTAGAAATGGTCTGGCATGGCCAAGCAAAATTTGATGAAAGGAGTTTATTAGTTGATGTTTGTTACTGCAGCTTGTTAGAAATGTCATAGGTTTAGTAATATAATGTAACATAATTTAGCAAGAATTCGTTGTTTTTTCGTTCCTGCGGCTAGAGGTATTGAGCTGAACTACATTCTACTTAAAGGAACAATCCAGACAAATCTGATACACGGTTATGCCTAGTGCAGGGCCTGACGGAATGATGTATGACAAAGGGATTCATGCTCGCCCCCTCGGGGCCTGAACTAAGCAGAATACACCGTATCATTTTCCCTGGAGTGTTCCTTTAAAGGGAACCTGTCACCAGCATTTCACCTATTAAACTTTACTTATACCTCAATGGCCGCTGCTATCAAAAGTTCATTGCCGTTATCCCCTCTCCTAAACTCCTCCTCCAACTGTAAATAACGGTCTGCAAACATTTCACGCCTTTTATCGTAATAATCCTGTGTCCCTTTGTGCGCACACACCAGAAGAGGACATCAATGCACAAGCGCGGGATTTTGTATGCTGGGGAAGGCGAGGAGCTGTCAATCAAAAGTAAGGAGGCAGGGTAAAGTCGGAAAGACTTGAGGAATGAAGATATGACTCTTTTCAAATGAAGATTTGACTCTTTTCAAATGAAGATTTGACTCTTTTATGCTCATTAGCATACGGCATGGGAACACTAAAAAACTGAATACTAAAGCTACAGAGGCGACTAAGAAGACCATTATAGGTTATATAGAAATGATTTTCCCCTCACTACCACCAGTTATTGCTGGTTTAATAGGTGAAATGATGGCGACAGGTTCCCTTTAACTATAATCCTCCAATGGCAATATAACCTTTTGTAAACCCATTTTTTACACTGTGAAATCCATCATTAACTAATGAAGTTCTAACAGGAGGATATAAAAAAGACATAAAAGAACAATCCATACCGTCTAAGAGGATGTCAAAATGAAGCACTTGTAGATATTCCCTCTCTCGCATGAAGCCCTTGAGCGGAGTGGCCCAGCCTTCACTCAGGACCTGCACCCACTGAAGATCCACCTGAAATGACAAGATGACATGACATTCACTACACAGAAATTTTTGTTAGTCGAATCATGTAAGATCCGGAATAAAAAAATTGTATGTGACTATAATTCTGTTCGAAAGTATTTGGTTTGCAATTTTCTTTTTGTACATTTTTCAAATTATATTACTGGCACAAAAAAAATATTTCCTTTTTGCTTTGGACATGGCCTTTCAATTGCAAATATTGATTTATACAAGTTTTGTCCAGAAATGGGACAGTAAGCTACACATGCTCCATAGTCCCCAGTGTATATTCCTTGACAATGTGCTATCCTTCAATCTTTCTTTTCTGACAAGTTGTATATGTATGAAAAGTTGCAGCGCCAATATATACGAATGCCTGTAACACAGCCAGCTAGGGCGGCTTTCAATTAAATAGAATTGTGTGTATTCTCTATAAGATGTCAAGTTCTGTCCGTTTCTTATAATTATTTTTACCCTAATCTTTTATTTAAGGAGTCTAAAATGTTCCAATAGTATAAAAAAAAATAAGACTTTTTTTTATTTATTTTTTTATAGATCTTCCACTAAAGGCACACTATATCTTCAGTCCCTTAGGGTATGTTCACACTGAGATTTTTGCCAAGCTGAAAAAATTCCTTCAGAATTTTTGAGGTAGATTTTGAAATGCAAGCGTTTTTTACTTTTTACATGTTTTAAGACATGGTTTTTTTCAGGCGTATTTTATTAAGCAAATGCAAAAACTGGGGGCAATTTTTGGTAAAAAAAAAAAAAAAAAACACGTCAAAAACCCCTCCAAACGAACATCGCATTTTTTTCTGCCTCCCATTGATTTCAATGCAGGTTTAGTGGCAGAAACTGCTCCAAGATAGGGCATGACGCTTTTTTTTTCAGCAAGCGTTCAAAAAGCATTTGGGAAAAAAAATTGCCTCTACGTTACATTGATATTAATGGAGAAAGATTTGGGCCCTATTTTGGCGCTGATTGCGACACTCTTTCCGCGTCAGAATGTGCACCAAAAAGCGCTGTGTAAACTGGGCCTTATACTACAAAGTTGAAAGTTCTCTCTCTGTGGCTAGGGTAAGGCATATTTGGCTAATACAAGGTTGACTTTAGTGTTCTTCAATAGTATGACTGAGAGAAAGTCCAGAAAAATTCCTGCCCCATGATCATTACCTTACGTCACATATGTCCAGTTCTGAGAACCTCCAGAAACATTTATATACATGTGTAAATAATAGTAGCAGCTCCTTCTATACGCGTCACGTGCTCACTTTATGTTTAGTGTTCCTTTAAATCAAGCTCTTCTTCACCATCATAAATAAATTCGGAGGAGTTACTTTACCTTCGTAATCTCGACTGCAGGCAAGTTCTCCGCTTCCTCCCGAGTCTGGTTCAACTTGTTCTCAGGTACAAACAATTCATGGACTTCCTTTATAGCTCCTGATGGGACAATTTCCTGGAGAAAAGAAATACAGGGGTCCCTCAAGTTACAATATTATTTGGTTTCTGGGGCGACGAATGTAAGTTGAAAATATTGTAACTTGAGACCATAACTCTATGGAAAACTAGGAATTGGTTCCAAAGCCCCCAAAATGTCAACCACAGATAAGAAAAAAGATGATTTTGCAGATATCTAATACAGATAAAGAAAGTCCCACATATAAAAGTCCGAAATACTGTGGCTGCTGGAAGCTGTAAGTCACTTTCTACGATGAGGACATGAGCTTCTCAAGGAACCTGTACAGTGCACAGTGTACCAGAAATACATTATGGAGCCGTCCTCACCTGGTGTCCAAAGGAGCAACTCATTCTGGTGCAGGTGAAGAGCAGCACAGGACGTATTGTACTGTACTGTAGAGAGGCGCTACTAGACAGCCAATCAGGGCATGCACTGCATTACAACCGGAATTTTACCAGTCAAATGCCATGCTGATTGGCTTGATCTTCGAGCCAATCACACGCACCTGAGATCCAGACATTTTGTGGCATTGTATGTTGAATGTGGTTTCAAGTTACAATGGCCCATGAAAGACCATTTTATGTTGAAAATATTGTAAACTTGAGGGATCACTGTATATAATCTGATCCCATACCAAAAATACTTTGTTTTAAGAACATGTATATATTCCAGGTAATTATCAGATCTCTACATGTTTTAGAGAAAATGAAGATTACAAAATGGCGCTTCTAGTATTGTCTTCTAGAATATAACAATTGCAAAATAAATTTATGTTATTTCCAATTTCCAAAGAAGGATCTCATGGTTTTACATTAAAGAGGTTGTTCACTTTGAACGATGCCTTATTGTTAGAGGGGTCCCCTGGCTATAAGATGATCACGGGTGGTGTCACTGAAGGGACCCCCAGTAAGAAGCTGTAATCTGTGTGGGAACATCGCAGAAGTGTTTAGTTTCCCAGCAACGCATTACAGTGTGCCCATTTAAATCAATAGCCTCTCCATGTAATGTAGGGACATGCATAATATATTTTTTTTATCTGTCTTGTATCACATATAATGCCTTTATAATTATTTTATAATGTACTAAAACTACTTTGTATTAATAATTAACAATATTAATTACGTTAATGGCCAGGTTCACATAGGTGTGGTTGATGAGCGCACTATCAATCGCATTAACACATTTGCTTTAGTTCATAGATATGATTCTAGTTACAAAATAGATTTATGAGTTCATGGGTTTAGGAGTCCAGTGGGCGGTCCTGCTCAGTGATTGACAGCTATTTCTGCCCGCACATTCATACAGAGAAGTCTGTTGAGTAAAATCGCGAACACCAATTTATATGAATAAATTAAGTATATATGAAGTTATACTGAATCTTTTCAGATTGAATAGCATGTTTAACATGACACCTTCGCTTTAAAGTGTTCCTCCGATACCTTAACATTAATGGCATATCCTTACAATAGCCCTTCAATATTTTATTGGTGCGGTTTTGACCTCTGGGGCCACCACAGATCAGCACAATGAAGGGGCTAAGGTGCCCCCTGTGCCTTGTTCAAGTCTCTTAAGTAGTATCATGTATTTTGCTTGGCCCACAATATGGCTGCCTCTATGCACCTTCACTAAATAATAGCAGTTTGTAATATTGACTAATCTTTTTTCTTGACTTTTTTCTTTAACTTTTACTCTCATATGTTCCATCATCTGTCATTCTATCTCTGGTTACTAATATATGCAACTGAATTATTATTTTTTTCTTCATTTCAATGATCCTAGATGCAGTTCCTTCTCCTCAATGTGTGCATAGAGGAGATGAGGCTTCAAAAATAAAAATAGAGCCCCCTATAGATGTTGGTTCATGTCACCAAACTCTCACATGCCAGGACAGAGGACTTGATCTCCAGGATGGTTCCCCTTTCACCTTTTTAGAAATGCTGTAAAGCCTTTAGAGGTTTACAAAGGAAAATAGGACCAAACATGAGGTGTTGCCCTCCTCTCCCCGGGTCTCATAATAACATAATAACGGCTGAGGCTACTTCTATGGTGCTTATGCCTTTGCTTATTATATAGCTTCACAAAATTGTAGATTGACTCACTCCCTCTTGCAACAGCTCCACAATTTGCTGGATGCATTCATTTACACTGTAGAGATTAGTCTTCAGCACAAGTTCTGGGGCATCTGGCTTCTCATATCCGGAGTCAATTCCAGTGAATCCTGCAAATAAATGATGACACTGTGCATGGGATATTATTAGCAGGTCTTATCTGCCTATAATGTATTAAATAGATGTGTGTACTCCTATGCATATGGAATCAGATAAGAGTAAGTCATATAAAACCGGTACTGCAAGTTGTCCAAGTTCGACAAGTATACCTTTGATTTCTCCAGCCCTGGCCTTCTTGTATAAGCCCTTCACATCTCTGCTTTCACAGATATCTAATGGAGCATCCACAAAAATCTCAAAAAATGGCAGTCCAGTCCTATCATGTACTTTCCGAGCCTCTTCACGATCCTATTGAAACCAACAAAGAGTCATTAATGAATTTATTATGCTTGAAACTCAAACAGCAAGTGTATTTAAGTGCACACAACTTGCATTCCAATGCCTATTTGACATCCCAAAATACAAAGTGTTAAAGGGGTTATCCGGGAACCAAAAATTGCATTGCAATAATATATTTATGTGAAACCAAGGCCCCATGCACACGACCGTAAAAACGCCTGTAATTACGGGCCCATAGACTTCTATTGGCCCTGGGTACCTTCCCGTTTGCGTACGGGAAGGTGCCCGGGCCATTGAAAAATATCGAACATGTCCTATTTAAGGCAGTAATTACAGTACGGGCAGGCCCATAGAAGTCTATGGGGCTCCCAGAATTACGGGAGCATTGCTAGGCGACGTCAGTGGATTTCAATTTTTTAATAAAGAGAAGCAGACAAAATGGCATCTGAGCGATCTTGTGACCCTTTTAAGGGGTTTGGACATGATTGTGACATCATTTCCAGCCCCCCTTTTTTTAAGGGTCCGTAAATACGGGTTAAAAACGCGTGACGAAGGATTTACGGGAGGGAAAAAATACAGTCGTGTGCATGGGGCCTAAGTAACTTACTAATATACTTTAATTAAAAATTCCGTACTAAATGGTGCAGTTCAAACCTCATGAAGAATTCAGTAAGTGCTGGAGCTTTTCTAATAATGATGACACTCTGACACGGCCCCAAGTGACGGAGCTCTTGCTTTATGTGTTGTTTGTGAACATGACAGCAAGGGATTGTCACATTGCCTATTGCTTGAGTCCCGAGCAGAGCATCAGTTACCTTTTTGTCGGGACTCCAGCACTGCTCCCGACGTCCATATTTGGTCAATTCAGGAGTTTCCTATTGCTGGAGTCCCCGAGCAGAGCATGAGCTGATGCTCTGCTCGGGGACTCCAGTAGTGCTGCCGACGTCATTGTCCATATATAGACAGTGACAATGACGTGGGAAGAAGTTGTGGAGTCCCCAGGCAGATCATCAGCGGATGCTCTGCTCGTTGACTCCAGCGATAGGAAACCCCTGAATTTACCAAATAGGGACGTTGGGAGCAGTGCTGGAGCCCCGAGCAAAGGGCTAGCAGATACTCTGCTCTGGACTCAAGCAATAGGCAATGTGACAGTCCCTTGCGGTCGTGTTCATGAACAGCACATGAAGCAAGATCTCAGTCACGTGGAGCTAATGGTCATCACTATCAGAAAAGCTCCAGCACATACTGAATAATTCATGAGGTTTGAACTGCACCATTTTCGACAGAATTTTTAATTAAAGTATATTAGTAAGTTACTTAGTTTCACATAAATCTATTATTGCAATGCAATTTTTGGTCCCCGGATAGCCCCTTTAAAAAGGACCTATCAGATTTCCTGACAGGTCTGTATTAGTAAATATTTGCCTTGCCCATGTAATAACAATGGTGGAGTATATTTTTTGCGTTGTGCCGTTCCTCCGTTATTTCATCTGGAAATGTATAAATTAATTGACAGCTGGGTGTTACCATTCTCCCTGTCAATGGCGAATTTTGCTACTCACTCCAATGCCACATGGAAAAATTTGCAGCAAATCTGAGACAAATGCGCAGAAAAATCTGCATGTGTAAAATGCTTCAGATTTTGCTGCAGAGTCCCCATGAATTTCACATATTTACATTGAAAGAGGTGAAATCCGTGGTAAAAATCTGCAATGGAAATTGACATGCTGCAGATTTTAAAATCTGCACTGCATGTTATTTCCGTAGGCAAAAATACTAGATTTCCTCAATGTTCATAAATACCACTCTTCAGTTGTGCATAAAAATGTTAAGAATACCATCTTGCCTGCTGTGCCTCCTCTCTTTGCTGCCTGTATGTACAAATTGCTGCCAAGGATCAGCCCATACATGATATGCCCATTCATTGTATTGGCAGTCAGGCTGACACAGGCTGAAGAAGCCCAGCAGTCAGCAAAGAACCACAGTCCCTTTGTTCTTGTGATCAGTCCAGGTCTCAGAGCCGTAGTACTTGGAGTCCCCCACCCCGCAATTTATCACAACTTTTGACATTCCTCTACCTGCTGGATTATAGAATCACTGCATTCACCATTACGGAGGTTGTTACCTTGGTATAAGGAGATATGAAGCTAGTGATGCACACCAGACCGGCATCAGCAAAGAGTTTTGCCACTTCTGCAATTCGGCGGATGTTCTCTTCCCGATCCTCTGAGGAGAAGCCTAGGTTTCTGTTCAGCCCATGACGAATGTTGTCACCATCAAGAGAGTAGCAGGGAATAGCATGAGACACCAGATATTCTTCCAATGCAAAGCCTAGAGTTGTCTTCCCAGCCCCCGACAAACCTGAGATTGAGTAAATGATATGTACTGATCACATTTATAATAATAGACTTTCACACACAAATCCATAGACTGTCACACGATCCACATAGGGCTCGGGTCATACAACCTCACAAACTCCAATCTTACTTTTAGGTTCCAAATTAGGTTAAACAGTTACCTACGATAACAATTTTCTTGGGGGAACTAGGGCTTGTGTTAGACATATGTAAGATTCTAATGTTCTTATTTCCACCATACATAGAATATACTTATGGATTCCCAAATCAAGCTTTTTGTTAATCAATACCCACAAGTTCCTTTTTTTCTAGGTGACTGTGTAACTAGATAATCCAATGAAGACCAGACAAGATGATCATACCTGTTAACCAAACAGTGCAGCCACGGAAGCCTCCTCTGGTACCAACAACTTGACCTCTCTTGTTTCTGCTTACATGGTGGGACTGGTAAACAACATTTGTGGCCTTCTGAAATGTGGTCTGTGTGAAAATAATGATCATCAATTACATATGTAGCATTCCACATCCACTAACTGCTTACATTACCTCTAAGTGGAATATAGTCACCGTGTAATAGTACTATAATTAACATTGGCATTACCATGTACGGATTAAACCAACGATTGCCATTTATGTTTGACATAGAGGCAGTAAAAGAGGCACAGCACTAAATCTACTGAATATATCTCAGACATCCACAAAAAATGACAATTGTTTTAAGATTGTGCAAAGGCCAGGCCAACAATAAAGAGGCAGTAAGAAACTGTAACAGCAGATAATGGAGTCACATTTTATTTAAAGAGGCTCTGTCACCAGATTTTGCAACCCCTATCTGCTATTGCAGCAGATCGGCGCTGCAATGTAGATTACAGTAACGTTTTTATTTTAAAAAAACGAGCATTTTTGGCCAAGTTATGGCCATTTTTGTATTTATGCAAATGAGGCTTGCAAAAGTACAACTGGGCGTGTTGAAAAGTAAAAGTACAACTGGGCGTGTATTATGTTCGTACATCGGGGCGTGTTTACTTCTTTTACTAGCTGGGCGTTCTGACGAGAAGTATCATCCACTTCTCTTCAGAACGCCCAGCTTCTGGCAGTGCAGATCTGTGACGTCACTCACAGGTCCTGCATCGTGTCGGCACCAGAGGCTACAGATAATTCTGCAGCAGCATCAGCACTTGCAGGTAAGTAGCTACATCGACTTACCTGCAAACGCCGATGCTGCTGCAGAATCATCTGTAGCCTCTGGTGCCGATGTGTCCTCGCTCGTCTGACACGATGCAGGACCTGTGAGTGACGTCACAGCGTGATCTCTCGAGAACACGGCTGTGTCTGCACTGCCAGAAGCTGGGCGTTGTGAAGAGAAGTGGATGATACTTCTCGTCAGAACGCCCAGCTAGTAAAAGTAGTAAACACGCCCCGATGTACGCACATAATACACGCCCACTTGGACTTTTACTTTTAAACACGCCCACTTGGACTTTTGCAAGCCTCATTTGCATAAATACGAAAATGGTCATAACTTGGCCAAAAATGCTCGTTTTTTAAAAATAAAAACGTTACTGTAATCTACATTGCAGCGCCTATCTGCTGCAATAGCAGATAGGGGTTGCAAAATCTGGTGACAGAGCCTCTTTAAGGTTGCATTCAGACGAGAGTAGCTAACCTCGGATGTGAAAAAACAGTTTTTCACGTCTGAGGTGCACCCATGCAAGACGCGTCGTCACCGATTCCACACCATAGGCTAGAATCTATGGAGGGATCGTGACACGCAGTAAAATAGGACGTACTATTTTTTCACGGACCCTTCACACGCTCCGTTGAAACAACGGTCGTGTGAACGGCCCCATTGAAATACATGTGCCCGTGTGACAGCCGTTGTTTTAATAACGGCTGTCACACGGACTACATATATGCTCGTCTGAATACGTTTACGGACCTGATGGGACAATGTACCTTATGTAAATGATGTGCTGTGCTAACCAAGGTTTATAGGGCAAAAGTCTTCAGAAGAGCATTAAGGGGGTTTTATACTGGGCGATTATCGGGCAGACGAGCGTTCATAGAAACAAACTAAAAATATTATCGTTGTCGGCAGCACATCTTGGTGTGTAAACAGGGAGACATGCTGCTGACATGATAATAATGTATGGGGACGAGTGATCTGAGTAACGACCGCTCATCCCTATCCATATCTCCGTGTGACAGGAGCAAACTAGCGCCGATCAATGATGTCTCGTTGATCAGAGATCGCTACACCGGCCGATTTTCAGTCGGTGTAAAAGGACCTTTACTCTAAAAAAAATTTATATCAAAGTTCAATCTTCCAGCCCTTTGAAAAGTCCGTCCCTAATCTAGACCAGAGTTTTGGATCTTTTGGGGTTTCATATTTTTAATTTCAGAGCAATTTTAGGCAGCTGTCTAAAAGGGATTTTAATATATACTAAAACAGATACAGTCTACATAAAATAACATATTATTATTATAATACCTCAGTCCACAGCGAGAAACCTCAAAGAGAAGGTCAACAGAAGTCAACATAACCTACTCGCAAGAAATAACCAGGTTGGATATTGGCAAGGCGCAGGGCTGAAGCAATTGTATTTTTAGAGTTACACCTACATACTGTACGCATATCCACTTACACGTCTTTTTTGTTGAATTTTGTAATTTTAAAGAGAATCTGTCAGCCAATTTGAGGCTCCAAAACTCCTGCAAGTAGCATGACCAAGAAACCGACATTTAATTCTGCCAGTGTAGCGGTCGTAAGTGCGACTCTCTGCTCTGAGTGACGGCTCTAGTGGCCTATCAGGAGACAGGAGACGAGGCTGGCGGCAGCGTGAAGGAGAACTTGCACATCAAGTGCCACCTTAGTGGCACTTGCAATCACAGCGCCTGGGGAATTAGACATCATTGCCTGACCGTGAGAATAGATATGTGTACAATGCCCTCCCCTCTATCGTTTTGTCAGCAGTTTTGAGGCCTCAGAACAGCCAGATTCTCTTCAAGTTGTGGGTAATTTTAGACTCTCGTGAGTAATATGGTAGGCGAAAATACTCACATAATCTTTTATAACGTAACAATTACAAGATACTGTAATTTGCTAGTTGTACACATTCTGTTGCTTCTGTAACATACAAATAACCATACAATGCTATGTCAGGAAGGCGGACTATCGTTCCAGCAGGTTTACTTAAGTAGATCTACAAAAAGCAGGCAAGGTAAATACCAGGCTTCTGCCACATTTGAGCGGAAGAGCTCTAGGAGTGCCAAATACACATAATAATACGCCAGGCAAATATTCTACCCATGTGATGCATCCTGTAGAGTTTTCTTATGGGCTGGAGTATTTACCGAACATATGTTTATTCAGTATCTGTAGTAAGAGATCTCTCTTCCACCATTACCGGTGTCATTATACAACAGTATAAATGACAAAGACTTCTAGACACTTGCAGTACACAGATCAATGAACTGTAGCCGATTGATAAAATACATTACATATGGTTTACAAAGGAATTCTTGACCTCCTCAGACACAAATTATAAGGATAAACTATAGCATTTATTGAACCAAGATAGTCAACTCATGGTTAATAAAGTTTGCGTGATTGTTGTTGAAGAGATCATAAAACACCAAGAACGGGAGATAGACGAATGTGTTAGACAAGGATTAAATTAGAATAAAGGAAATATAGTTACATAGTTAGTACAGTTGAAAAAAGACACATGTCCATCAAGTTCAACCAAGGGATGGGAAAAAGGGAAGGAAATAAAGATATTTGTATACAGGGAATACGCCGGTTAACCATGTAGTAATCCTTTTAGCACTGGTCTACAAGGTCTCAGTTTTCAGGAAGGAATGTCAAGGATAATGAAGATGTGGCTCCATTGTTGCAGAAGTTGCACATTCGCCAATTGTATCAAGAACAGTTCCCTATTCTACTACTATTATGGAAGGTGATCCCTTTAAAACCAAGGACATTAGTACAATAAAGCATCCCAAAATCATATTCCCTTTGGCTTCCCTTTTAGTACAACAACCCCCCATTGTTTGCGCTATAGGTGAATTGAGACTGCCACAAACAAAAGCCTGCATTCTGCTGCCCTATTGAAGGTAATGGCAAGGTATTTCAATTACCCGCAGTCGGTTGATCTTACTATTTGACTTGCATAAGAAAAACTGTTAAATAATACCAATAATATATGACGGAGCTGCAAGTTCTGAAATTGGCTTATAAAACAGTATGTGTAGGTTCACCAAAGGTAAATTTATACTTTAGGGATTTCTTTTTCATTACATACATACAAAAAAAAGGCTTAAAGGGGTTGTATTAAAATAAAAAAATAACTCACACCTACAAAAACAAAAAACAAAACAAAAATATAGCACTAGGACAGCACAAACAGCACAGGCTCTGCCTGGTATTGCGGCTTAGCCACATGAATTAGAACGGGGCTCTGCTGCACTACCAGACACTGTCCAAGCTGTATTTAAAGAGGCTCTGTCACCAGTTTATAAGTGCCCTATCTCCTACCTAATCGGATAGTCGCAGTAATCTAGATAACAACAGCTTTTGTTTAAAAACATTTATTTTTGGCGGAGTAATGACTATTTCTTGTTTTATGCTAATTTCTTCTAAATGCCCAACTGGGCGTTTTTTTACTTTTGACCAAGTGGGCGTATTAAAGGGAAGTGTATGACGCTGACCAATCAGCGTCGTACACTTCTCTTCATTCATGTTCAGCTGTACTCCCAGCACAGTGTGATCTCGCGAGATCACGCTGTGCTGTTACATACACCCACATTTACTTTACCGGAGCTGCGGGAGAATGACCACACATCGCCTCCAGCCAGGAGGCGATGTCTTTTCATTCTCCCGGCACTAGCCTCATTCTCTCTATTTATCCATACTTATGAAAACATCCACAACACAGTTGTTCTACAAATATAAAGAATAACTGACCAAAAGCAATGACACAGCACAATGTGTGTTATGACCACTTCAGTATGACAACATACAAAGAAGATTCCCAGAGAGCAAGCTTTACTTATGAAGCAAGAATCATGAAGTTTCACAATCATCTTGGCTAATACACAAAACAACAAGATGAACTCTGCTACAACTCTGCACTGCTAGTGCATGTAACCACATGACATACCATCTTCTGCTCTACATAGTGTAGTGGGAAGCCGTATGGAAAGAAAAAAGTCTCACTAGTCATGACTGCATCTTTCAAATAGCACAGGGGCCACACACAAGAAGTCTTTACTTGGCATAGGCCACCTGGGGGAGGCTAGATTACAATAATTTCCAAATGTTACCAGATACTCAGTTTACTCCTGATAACACCCTCATTGTTCTTTTCATGTAAGCCTAGAAACATTAGACATGAACCTTATTTGTTATTTGAAATTCCCTTTTCTCTATGCTATTATTAGTTTACAAAGTAGAATTAAACTTTATGCGATCCCAGATTAGGATTAAAGTAGATTGTGTGTATTTTACCCCCAAAATTAAAGGGACATTTCCACTTTTAGTTATCTCCCGAAACATTATTGAGGTATACCAGAAAGTGTGTTTTTGTGAGTTGGCATACACCTATCCCCAGAAAAATGGGTCCATGTAGCACAGTAACATCACTGAACCAGCTTGGCGATGGTCAGAGATTTTCATGAACACAGAGCTTCTTCATCACTGATTTCAATAAAACGGTGTCATTCTATAGAAACTTTATTTCAAGTTATGGAAATCTATTGCTGTTTGACAATGCCAGAGCATAATAAAAAAAAAGTGAAAATCCCCTTAAAGGACAACTACATATCTGTAGTGCAGGTTTACGGAAAAGTAAATTTTGGAAAATATTTATTTATTTCTTCACCTCAACGATCAAATATGCCTGGATGGCTTACATCAAGTGCAATCGCTGATAAAAAGAGGCCATAAAATGTGTGAAAAAAAATCCCAATCACTCCTTAGGGCACTGTAGATGTGTTAGATGTAGTACAGATATATAAAAGGTTTCTAACCTTTGTTGATTTCTCAGCCCTCTTCATGTCTTTTGAAAATGCATGTCATCTTTCTCCATGCCTGATAAATGGGTGGGATCTTCTTAGGGGGGGGGTGGTCAGCACTCTGATCCAAAAATGTGTCTATCCCCTTCTGCTCTCCTTACCCAGTGCTGCTTTGGCCATAGGGCAAATGGTGCACTTGCCCTGAGTCCCCTGCAGCCGGGCCCCCTAACAGCTGCGAACTATGGCCAGATAGCGCTGGAAATACAATGGTAGAGCAGGGAGCCGTCAGCTCCCTGCTCCACCATTTACTGTGTGACACCTACGGCTTGGTGAAGACAGGCATGATGCAGTGACTCCATCGTACCTATCTTCGCCGATCCACACACAGCACAGACTAGCGGAGATCTGAAGAGGTATCTCCTGCAAACATCATGGGAATGGTGCTGGGCTTGTATTTATTTTTTTCATTTTTAGGAGGCAATAGGGGGGTTTGTACTGTATGTGGAAGCCACTTTTAGGGGAAATCTACTGTGTGTGTGTGTGTGTGTGTGTGTGTGTGTGTGTGTGTGTGTGTGTGTGTGTGTAGGAGGCACTACGGTGCATTATATACTATGTGCGAGGGGCACTTTGAGTGCATTATACATTGTGAGGAGGCACTATGAGGGCATTATACTGTGGTTGAGGGACACTATAGGGGCATTATACTTGTGTGGGAGCATTATACATTGTGTAAGCACCATGGGAGCTTAATACTGTGTGGAGGCACCATGGGGGCATGATACTGTGTGGGGAGGCACTACGGGGGGCATGATACTGTGTGTGAGGAAGTATAGGAGCATTATTTTACCCCTTGTAGGAAGGTACTTGTTAAATATTGCAGTTACCATATCTGGGCCCCTATATACGTGGAGCCCCAATCACCTCTACACCATAGGTGGGTAGTGCATTGGTGCAATGACAGAACATGCTTTAATCTCACTATACACCGTGATACTTCATATTTATAGTGTATAGAGATCCTATACAACATTATTTATACAGTTTATGACATTATTGGCAGCTGGTTGAAACACTGAGGTAGAACTTTTGCATCGAAGCTCAAGAGCATCAAGCTAGGCTTCTACAAAAGACTTCCATCAATTATTTAGATCTATGGAGTTTAGGTTTCTTTGTAAAACGAACCACAACACATGATTTTTTGGTTTTCCGTATGCTTTTGCAGATTAGTTACTTCACTTTTTTTTTTATCCACTGCATTTGGAGAATATGCATGGAATGTGCACTGTATAAACCTGGCATAAGGATAAAGTAGCCTCAAGTGTTCTACATATCAATATGGATATTCTGCTTAATTTTATGACTCTTAAATAAATTAAGTGCTACACCTATGTAAATAGTAACACCCAAAATTACATTACCACTTTCCTCTTGCATAGCGAGGTTACACGTGAAGCTATTTTAAGTTTTCAAGCAAGTGAGATCCATAACTTATACTATATCAGCTATTTACATTTTTAAACGGCAGCCAAAACATAAAGGGGTTGTCTGGTTTAGAAAACCCATTTTCATAAAGCCTATTATAGGACATTGCGAGTTAATAAAGGGGAAACCCATATTCAAGGCCTTTATCAATTAGCAGGAGCATTAAACAACTTGCGAAGAGCGTTTCTTTCTTTGGAGGACCCAGCACAGCCATACAATTCAATGAGCACTATGCAATGCTGAAATTGTCCTGTGGTGGCGCTGCAGTAGAATTGAACACTTGCTGCGAGGTTCCCTGAAGATTACAGTTGATCACTGGGGGTCTGAGCAGCGGGACTTTCACATTTTTAGACCACATTATGTTCCTAATGACAGTAAACTGGTGATGTGGCAAAACTGGTTTAAATGCATTTATTGTGTCCTGAATAATCGAGATGTGTCTCTATATTACTCATACAACGTTTAGGTCAGTGCACTGTGTGAGCTCATTCCCTACTTGTCCCCTGGAGGAAATAAACATTTACTTTACAATACTGTTGGCTGCAAACCACTAATTCATGTCTGGAGAAATGTGACTCAGAAGAGTTAACTGACACCAAAGTAAATGTATTGAAACACAGCTCACCTTATATTAGAAGTGGAGATATTTAGCTATTAAACGCACCCCATAGAATATGTTATGGGATAGATACAAAGCTCATTTAGACGTGCACGTCTCCTACCCATTAACTGTATAGTGGGCGTACATTTTAACAAAGCATAAGTTAAAGACTGGGGGGGGGGGGGGGTGGATAGTGTGGACACAAGATTGTATTTAATACTTCATGACATCATAAGGAAAGACGTGCACGAAGATATTTACAGGTGTTGAAGTTAAATAGTTATCTATGAATTCCACCCATTGTTTCCCTAAAATCAAAGTGTATTGTGACCTATGGAACATAGTATCCACATAAAAAAAAAAAAAAGTATATTTTGAAAGGTTAGAAACACTTAACCCCTTCGGGACGGTGCGATTTTTTAATTTTAAATTTTAGTTTTTCACTCCCCGCATTCCAAGAGCCATAACTTTTTTATTTTTCAGTCAATAGAGTGGTGTGAAGGCTTATGTTTTGTGGGAGGAGTTGTAGTTTCTTTTGGTACCATTTATAGTTCCATATAATGTACTGGGAAACTGAAAAACAATTCTTTGCCGGCTGAAAATGTAAAGAACTGCGAACCCTCAATTGTTTTTGGGGTTTCATTTTTACGGCTTTCAACGTGCGGTAAAAACGACAAGTTATCTTTATTCTGTGGCTCAATAGGATTATGGTGATACCAAATTTATAGTTTTTTTTATATTTTACTACTTTTATGGATAATAAAAACTTTTGTTAAAAAAAAAAACGTTTTTTGTCGCCACATTCTGAGGAGCCATAACTTATTTTTTCACTGATTGAGCCCTCACATCGCTCATTTTTTTGCGAGACGAGTTGTAGTTTTTATCGGTACCATTTTTTGGTACGTAGAACTTTTTGATCACTTATTAATTTTTTTTTAATGCGAAGTGGACCAAAAAACAGCAATTTTGGCGGTTTACATTTTTTATGGAGTTCACCGTGCAAATTAAATAACGCTATATTATAATAGTTCAGACTTTTACAGACGCAGCAATATCAATTTTGTTTAATTTTTTACATTACTTTAGGGGGAAAATGGTTTTCTTTTTACATTTTAATCTTAGAGTATTGCAGTATATCGTCATTTTTACAGGCAGGGCTTAGCAGAGGCAGAGTGAAGGCAGTACTGGGGGCCTTCAATAGGCCCCTGGGCTGCCATAACAACCGTCTTCACCCCCCGATTTCACTCCGGAGGGGGGCCGATGAGCTGTTGGAGGGGGCCGTCCCCCTCTTTTCAACGACTCAGATGCTGCGATCGCGATTGACCGCAGCATTTGAGGGGTTAAACAGCCAGCAGCAGAGTGATCGCTGCTCCCGGTTGTTAGTCCCGGGTGTCCGCTGTCAAATACAGCCGACACCCACAGCAATCCAAACATCACCGACCCGTAACCGGACATAATGGCACGTCAGGGTGCCCGAAGGGGTTAAACCTAAAGAGACTCTGGCTGCAAAGTTTTTAAAAAAATGGTTCTTTATTAGTACATACATGACGCAAGATGACATCACATTAATAGTTAAACCAATTAGTGTCACAGCTTAGTATCTTACTGAAGATATGAAGGGCACCTTGGATACGCTTAAAATAGCTAATGGTGAATTATAACGTGGCTATTGAGTATTATTAAACCAAGGTAACTGGGGAATGGAATGTCTTTCATTTATTCTATTATCTGAATATCCAATAATATAAGGATCATATGGTCGGCAGTCACACGGGGATCGGGGGGGTGGGGGGGGGGTGACATTATTGTTCATCTACTCGTCTTTGTCAAAACAGCCAGTTTAAAAACACTGCATTGTTGGACTTTTTAAAATAAAAAACGGTCCAAACATTACCCTTTTTTATGGCAGATGCCTGCCCGTGTTTATACACACATAGTGGTAAGCTCCTATGATAATAAGGCACAGTTAGTTTTTCCTATATAAGATTACTTTACTGTGTTTGGTGCCACAACTACACTTTACAGAATTCAGTCAGCAAGGAATGCTGGGAGATTTGAAGCCTACAAAATGGTCAACGCAGCTCGGGGTATATTATACAGGCTGCAGCACAGGATTTTTTTATGTGGGCGTTACATTGGCTATTTTCCATCAGTTTTATATATACAGGTTAATGTTACTGATCCCCATATTGACCTGATGTGTTGCCAATTACACATATTGCCAACTTTGTTCCAATGTCCAACATACTAGCGGGTAATTACCTTCCCTGGAATAGCCCCTAAAGGGTCTATATGTGGGCATGATCCTGCAATTAGATAGTAAATGAAGCAAACATAGATGAATACATACTCTATATAACATGTTAGTACTCCATAATAAAAAATAAATGACAGTAAAATAAAATCGGCCAGGGTATAATTCCAACAAATATTGAGCCAAAACTCATAGCCAGCAATCCAATATTAACCTTTATTGTCCAATTCCCAGTGTAGGGCCTTATTCACACGGTGAGGTATTGGTGCAGTTTTTATGCAGTGTTTGAAGCCACAACCAGGAGTGGATTATCAAGGTTGGGGAAAAAATAGAGCAAAGATTCAATTATTTTTTAAATCCACTCGTGTTTGTTGCTTCAAACACTGCACGTGTTTGAAGCCACAATTAAATAAGGCCTAAGGTATGGGTCACATGGAAATTTTGAGATGAGGCATATAATGTGTCACACCTCATAGAATGTATCGAACAGCAATGATTGAAACGTAATCACATAAAGGTCACATTTCAAGTCCAGCTATGGTCTTACAAGAGGCATCACTCAGGTGTAGTTGCTGTAACATTATTCTTAAAGAGGACCGTTCACCTCTTCTGACATGTCTATTTTAGTAAATACTTTTATTCCCCATGAAATAACAATTCTGGAACATCTTTCCTTAGAACTCTGCGTTATGCTGTTCCTCCGTTATTCCTTCTAGAAATTTATGAATAAATTGACAACTGGGTATTATCATTCCCCTTGCCAAAGGGGCGTGTCACTACGCAGTCTCAGGCCTCATTTACACGAACGTGTGCGTTTTGCGCGCGCAAAAAACGCAGCGTTTTGCGTGGGCAAAAGGCACTTGACAGCTCCGTGTGTCATCCAAGTATGATGCGCGGCTGCGTGATTTTCGCGCAGCCGCCATCATAGAGATGAAGCTAGTCGACGTCAGTCACTGTCCATGGTGCTGAAACAGTTTAAACTCTTTTAGCACCCTGCACAGTGACTGTCTCCTGCCGGGTTCGGTCAAAACTAGTTCGGCCGAACCCGGTAAAGTTCGGTTCGCTCATGTCTAAGACACTCCGTTCGGATGTTTGTAAACAGAAAAGCACGTGGTGCTTTTCTGTTTACATTCAGTTTGACAGCTCTTCCGCGAATCACGCAGTTCGCACGGAAGTGCTTCCGTGCGACTGCACTTCCGTGCGACCTTCGTGGTTTTCACGCACCCATTGACTTCAATGGGTGCGTGATGCGCGAAAAACGCAGAATTATAGAACATGTCGTGAGTTTTTTTCAGCGCACTCACGCTGAGCAAAACTCACGGACCGTCTGCATGCCCCCATAGACTTGTATAGGTCCGTGCGACCCGCGTGAAAAGCACACGCGTCGCACGGACGTATATCACGTTCGTGTAAATGAGGCCTCACTCTATCAGCACTGATTGGACATTGTCAGACTGTGTAGAGACACACCCCCAACTGGTAACACCCAGTTATCAATTTATTTATACATTTCTAGGAGGTATAACAGAGGAACGGCACAACATAAAGTTCTAAGAAAAGATGCTCCAGAGTTGTTATTTCATGGGGAATATTTTTTTTTAGTAAGACCGACATGTCAGCAGAGATGACAGGTCCACTATAAACTCACCATAGTCATGTCATTAACAGCCTGGATGATTTTACGATCAAGATTAACATTTGCCTTTGTTACGGTCCTAAAAACATTTAGTTGTGACTTATGAAAGTATGCTCGATCAGGACAATTATGCATAAAAATTTGTCTTGATCATTAGTGGTAAATGCTGCCATCACGGTAATAACATAAAGGGGTATTCCAGTTTTTAGCATTTTTTCACCTATACACTTGAAAGGTGAAAAATGCAAGATCGTTGGGGCTTCCACTGCTGGGACCCGGTCCCAGATTTCCCCAGCCACAAGTCGACGGATAGGAGGAGTTTGAATGGCCGGGCATGCACAATGCTGCGCCATTCAGTCTATGGAGCTGACGGAAATAGCCAAGTGCTTTGCTCGCCTGTTTCTAGCAATCTTTGTGCAATTCTGGCAAAAGGCTGGAATACCCCTTTAACTATTGTCCAAGTTAATTACATGCATTTGCAAAGTAAATGCATGACATTTCCCACAATACAAACGATTTTTCATAAGAAAAATTATTTATTTTGTGATAAATATCTGTAACCCCCCTCCCCCAATGAGTATTCCAATAGTACATAAAATTGGAGCACTTATCGTATAAGGGTGGAAATCTAGCAGTGTCTGAAAAAAATGTCAACTTTCCAGTTACGACAGTTTATAATTCTTTTAAATGGGTTATACAACTTTTTGTCTCAATAAAGTTTTTGTAATTCTTTGCCACATGGATTACGGTTATTTATTACATAGCGTTTAGCGATAACATTTTAGCTTTTCTTTATATTATGGCTTCCCTTGTGCTGAGATAATGATTTAGTGGATAGACCTTCCTATGTTTAGTATTCTTTTTTCCAGTTTTAGAAATCGAACAGTGTCTGAAAAATGTCAACTTTCCAGTTACGACAATTCTGATTTACTTGCACCTTCACTTGAAGTTCATCTGATCCAGAACAGTAAAACAAATATTTGCAATTAGAAAGTAAGCATTACGAAATAATCCCCCACGTGCTCCTCAACCACTGCATCTGAATGTACAAATCTGCAGCTTTGTCATTACTATGTTTTACTATTTATGTAAACACATTTTTTTCCCAAATATTTTAATAGTGTCTATTATCCTTTTAGAATCTTATATATCTAGGATGTGATTATATGGAAAGATGACAGAATAATAAAGGGCTTGATAAAACATTTTAGATTGCAGATTATTCTATGCATATTTCAGTATCCATGCCTTATAAATTCGCACCACCTATTAATACAAGATAAGGTTTAATTTTCATAGGAGGTGGACTGAACGACAGCAAAATCCACACAACAAGAAGACCTATTCATAAGACGATGGCTTGGCTCAGCTCCAAGCCTGCTCTCGGCAGCAGCCTTCTAGAATGAAAACTCAAAAGGTCCTTTATATAAGTGCAATGTGAAGGCTTCACTGTAGACCTGAGCATTGCTTTATGGAGTGCCTCCCTGATAGACAACCCAGAAGAGACGCTGGGCATTTGCCATTCAGGAAGAAATTCAATGGCTCTGTGTCCACGGAAACAAACCATGCTGTGTGCCCTGGTGACACGAAGTAGTCTATCCTCACCAAATTTCCTAGTAGGTCTCATACCACGAGAGCTTAGCAGTTTTTATAGCGTAGTGTTACCCATTCATATCTAATTCTATCCATAACCTTAAAGTTGTAGGTTTCCTTTTGACTCACCATAAAACATCCCTAAACACAAAGCTATGGGTCTTCTACTGTAGAGGGCATGGAAATCTAAAGAGTCTCCACTTACAATTTATATTCAGGATTTTATACTTAGACACCGTTTTCTGATTAAAGTGCAGCTCAAACTTTTAACTGCTTTCCAAAAAATTGCTTCAACAGTAATTCCCTCATATAATGTTAGAAGGGCATCAGCTTGAATTAGCTGCAGGAGCAAATATCTATACTGCAGGACTGCCTGAAGAAAATTATAGGCACTTGCCTCAATTTTTTATTTTCAGGGTGCTTCATCTGATGATTCAATAATATTTTTGGGCAATTTAAAGGGAACATGTCATGTTAAACATGCGTCTAAACTGGAGTCAGCATGTTATAGAGCTGGAGGAGCAGAGAAGATGGAGACAAGTGTTGTGCAAAAAGATAACCTGTAATTTATTCATTTCAATCCCTGCTATCTCTGAGATTAAAGAGTCCAGTGGGCGGCCCTACTCACTGATCCTCGTGATTTCTGTATTTACACTCATACGGGGAAGGCTGACAATCAATGGTTGAGACCACCCACCAGACTCTTTAGCCCACAATGAATTTGGATTTAAATGAATAAATGAAGGGTTATCCTGAATCTTTTTGCACAAAACTATATATCAATCTTCTTAGTTATTTATGCTCTATAACATTCTGCCTGCAGATCAGACTGCAATATCCCACGACAGATCCCCTTTAAGTGATATGACATTAAAAGCTGGATAACCTAAATTTATCAGAAGTTTATTATAAAATACTCAAAACACCATAAAAAATCTAACGCAAAAAGGTCACATTATTGAAGTGTGTTATATAAAAAATGGACTATAGTAAGTGGACCTTGCTTTTTGAGAAGAACAAGCAAGGCAAAAGGAACATAGAGTAAAAGTTCACATACTTTGACCAGGTGACACCGGGTAATGAAAGTTTAAAATAACAGATTTAATTCCAGTTTATACAAATAATAGAAAGAGCCAACTCACTCAGGATACAGCAGACATTTTTCAAAAAACATTCAAGCCTTCTTGAATAAAATTAAGCTTCCAGAAAATATATATAGTAAACACAAACTATATGGAGGCAAATAGAAGTTCCGATTAATAACAAACATAAATATCTTATCGGGAAAACCGGCAAGTCTTCATTGATGTCTATAGGGAGTGACGGAAATAGAGAGCCTCTCTGCCGTTTTCATATGTCACACAGACTTGTATACAGACTAAGAAGAGTCTCTACAGTCAGCAACACAACTGATACTTACACATTCACATCAGTTAGGTATACTTCCGATGGAAGTCCTCAACGTATCTTACTGTATAGGTAAACAGTAAGATACGTTGCCCGGACCCCCCCCCCCCCCAGAGCACTACATGAAGACCTGTGCCTGGGGAAATACTTGACGTCACTGTCCATATGTGGACAGTGATATCAGGAGATTTGCGATGCCAGAGTGCCCGACCAGAGCGTCGGAAGTGCTCTGGCCGGGGAATCCAGCCCTGCTGAAGACCCAGACGTCACTGTCCATATATGGACAGTGATATCAGGGGCATTACAATGCCGGGATCCCAAAGCCAGGACTCCAGATGCCATCCACGCATTATCCCAGGATACCGCAAGAGCTGTCTCCCGCGACCGAAAGACCTTGACAACCTGAGTCCCCGGCTGCTTTTAAAGCCTGGGAAAGCTACGCCACTGAATCCTTCCCTGTGGTAGCCCCAGTCATGTAATTGGCCAGTTACAATACTAGGGCTACCTCAGAGAAGCTTCAGTGATGTAGCTACCCCGGGCATTCAAAGCAGATGGAGACTCCGGCTGTCAAGGTCTTTTAGTTGCGTAAGATTCGGCCGCAGTGAATGCGGGCAGAGCAGCCTCTGTTGCGTCCAGAAGGACCAGCTATGACAGTCCATGTTTGAGTGGAGCACCCTTATTTTTTCGTGCGTGGGTCCGGCGGGATGCAAAACCATAATCTACTAGGCCATTCTATCATTCAAAAAAAGGTACACTGATGTATACAAGCCCATCTGAGGCCAAAAGGACACTCTTTTGGCCTCCATCGGGCTAATGGAGCCCTTTAGACACGTTTAACGTGTACGTCGAAAACTTTCCCAATGTACATGCTAAACATAGGGCATAAACGCAGTGAGAACAGAGCCTTGCTGGCAACTTTCTGATCTGCCAATTAAATAAGCAAAATATTTGAGTTTCAACCCAACTTTCTACTTTCCAAAAATCTAATCCTGAGGCTTTTAACTAAACAATAATAATCAAGGCGTGGAACTATGTTTTTTTCCTTTACTAAAAATTATAATCTGATGTCATGAAATTTACATATGGCAGAGAATAGGAAGGAATATCTTCACTACAAAGCAATATGTAAAAGGCAGAATACTATTATTGTTACTTTTGTGGCAGTTACACAACTATGACCTTTCTCAGTTTAGACATCTATTGTATTGGGTGGAGTGGGTTGCAACATAGGACTAGATTGAGCAAATATCTTTGAGTTATGATATAAGCATAAAGTAAACCATGAATAAGCAGATTTGGTAAAAGGAGACTATGGCAATATAATAATACAGTCCAATGCAAAAATTAGGCCAAGAATTGGTCTATGTGTGGTGGGCTCTCATGGGCTTGAGATCAAGAGATTTCTTTAACCGTGGAAAAAACAAGAGACCATGCTACATAATAATAAATCAACCAACAGATGTCATGGATTGGGAGCCGATATGACCCTCTGTGGCACTCCATCTGAATAGCGGGGAACGTGTTGGCCTGAAAGATACCACAGCTGTCTGCTCTGTACTGTGCATGGTTCCAAACGCGGCATGTGACATTATTAGCTAGAGAACTTTAAAGGGTAACTAGTGCTGGAATTCCTTACTTAGTTAACAGCTCTGGTGGTAAGTTTCCTGGCATTTTCCTGTTGTTCCCTGTGATATCCTATGCTTGATCTAAATTTGTCTTGATTTAACTTGATCTGAAGAGCTGATTGTACTGACCACGGGCTTGACCCAGACCCTTCCTCCTGACATAGAATTGCTGGACCTGATGTTGCCTACCTGTTACCGTCCCGGATCCGTTTAACCACGACTTTGATCAAATCTACCATCTGCAGCCCGACTTTCGATTGGTGACTATCCTGAGGATCGTGACCATGGAATCTAACTAGTAAAGTCTGCACCTTGTGGGGGTTAAGAGTGCAGTACAGGAGGATTCCTTAGACTCCACACCTCAGGTTAGCCTGCGACAACTCAACAATGGTCCTTGTGATTCACCTCCCTTGCCTGTTTTACATTTTTCCTATGTCAGAGCACAAATCCAGTTCCAACAAAGTTTTTATAGTGATGCTCAAGTCCGATTCAGCTTGGCTGTACATCTCTGCATCACTACTCTCAAACCAGGTTGCGACCTATAATAGCTGGGGACCAACAATGGGTTACACTCTTGGGCTAATAGTCAAATAGAGAGAGTTACAATAAAGTTGCACAACTTGGATCACTCAATGAGAATTTCCCATGACCGTACCGTGCAACAGTGTTACGACGCTGGTGGTGCTCAAGACCGCAACACCACACAATCGCTATCACGTGGTTAAAGCACGCATCAACAATGCCAGAAAACAAAATGCACAAGTAACTCACCAGTGGACAACCGGAACCGAACACCAAAGGTAATAGAAGATGGAGACGATGCATAAATGCGGTGGGTGGTAGATGAATAGCATGTTAACAGACAAATTGACAGTGGATAATAATACACAGCACTAACTGACTCCATCTGAATACTATCTCACAACAGGGTAAGAGAAGAGATTAGCAGCAGACCAAAACGCACAGGAAAGGCAAACAGTGGAACTACTGTTCCGAGGATACAGATTAAACCACTATACAAAAACTAGATCTCTCAGAGGACTAACTGCTCCCACAGTAAAAAGAGAGGATTGAAAGTGAAAAAGATGGCGCTCCATAGCGTGGAACCTTAGTGGGTTTGGATGAAAATAAAATAAACTGGCCAGGATGTGCTGAGCAGGCACAACGCTGTGAATAAGTGAATAGGCTGAAATGATGCAAGCTGCTGCTTTCCCTGGTGCCGGAACCGTTAGTAACTGCCGTAATTCAGATGCAAACAGTAGGAAGAAAAAACAGGACCCGATGAAGGCTCTGGTTCAGAGCGGAAACGCGTTGCCCATTATTTCCCAATAAATACCGCCATATTTACTTGGAAGTCCGTTTGTGATGTTTAGCAGTGCTACAATCATCCTGTTTTTTCTTCCTACTGTTTGCATCCACAGTAAAAACAAACATACAGACAAGGAACAAAATCAGCACGTCAGAAAAAGTATAACCAGCTCCCGAAGTATATATAGGCCCAAGAAAAATACCCCGTCCCCAAAAACCACGCAAAACTAAATGATGACCAAATCCAGAGTCAGACCAAAGGCATAGCCGAGCTGCGCCCAAACACAGAGATAACAGAAATCATTAGCAGTCCTGCTATCAATCATAACAAACTGTTATAATTACAAGCTATGGAGGACACCAAGCAACAGACTCGTTGGGTTGTGCCCATTGAATGAATACAGGATTATGAGGCGCTAATTTGTGTAACTTCAACATTCAATAAACATTTTGTGGGTGAGGTCACCATAAAGCAGAGGCTTACGCCTTTTATCTCACTGCAATCCAGCATTAACTCAGAAATGATGGACATAAAATGCTTATGGTTGTTAGTGTAATAACAGGGCGTATCGTCTCAGCTCATATAATGGCTGTCTTTCATCTAAATACACAGTAGATAATATAAGCCATTCTTTGGCCGGTGGTATATTGATTTTAATAAAACATATATGATGTTCACTAGTCAATCAATGAAGATACAAAGGCCTTAACTAGAGTTTTACTTTACATTTTGAGAAAGTCTATTGAGTGTTGATTGCGACAACTGAAGTTTATCGTAAACGGGTTTCCTGGAGTGAAGCCGTCCTGAGTTATTTTGAAATCCTTTGGAATTTCTATTATTTTATTATTTCTCATTTGTGCAGTAATCGTGTTTTAATGAGAATTCCTTTCTTATATTCTATCAAGATAAAGTCATTATGTGATACTATCATAATCTTTCCACAACTACATTGTAGACTTTGATTTCATATGGTTCCCTTTACTCCAAAATCAAAACGCAACATAATAAACTTGCTTCCTAATACATACAAATTGACATCCTGCATTGCATCACTGAAATAAATCAATTGGGAGCACATACCATAACTTCCTCTAAACATGTTAATAATATGGAAACCACCGCCATGTGTACAGATAAGCCAAAGGAAAGGGAATGATGAATGTCTGTGCATCAGACATTTTATATCCCTGAAGAGAATACAGTTAAAAAAAAATCCTCCATTAAAGGGGAACTCTAGTAGAAATGCCGTTTTCCATTGTAATTGTTCATTAGAATATTATTCGGACCATTGTTTTTTTTTTTTGTTTTTTTTAAAAAGGCAGTACTTGCTTGGCAGTGCCTAAATAGGAATATAGCAGTATCCCCTCTGTGATGCATATTGATAACCATTACCACCACTTTCCCAGAGATTGGGGGCTAAGACATTGCCCCCCTGGCAGAAGGTTTTTTTTTTACAGGCTATGTACACCTTTGAAATAGTTTTTTTGTTTTTTAAATAAAAATGTCTATCAGTGTGATTGGTGCAACTTTCAAAATACTTTTTATTCAAAATTATTTTTACGTTTTGAGATACAGCTGCTTTGTATTCTGAATACAGAGCAGCTGTATCGTGCGCTAAGACCTGAATTTGTCAGGTCCGTGGGACTGACGTGTTCAGTGAAAGCAGGTCCGGCGTGTCGGCCACTCAGGATCCACCTGTAATCGATCACATCTAAGTTATGCACTTAGATGTGATCTCTAGCCGCTAGACCCTGCGTATCAGAGATACGCAGGACCCGCTGACACTGAACGCGTCAGTCCCGCTTACCTGACAGATCCAGGTTTCAGCGTAAGATACAGCTGCTCTGTATACAGGATACAAAGCAGCTGTATCTCAAAAAGTAAAAATAATTTTTATTAAAAATATACATCTTTACCTTGAGACTATGCAGCAGTCAGCTTTAAATAGATGCAAGGTAAAGCTAACTGCTGCATAGACTCCTGCACATTTGACTTGACAACATCGATTTGCATTGTCACGTGTATAGTCTTTCTGCACTGACAGGATCCTGGCTGGAACAGGGGTATGTACCGTAATGTAAATCAAAAGAGTTTAAAGGGGTTGTCTACTACCAGACAACTAATGACTTTTCCACTGGATAGGTCATCAGTATATGATCGGTGCGGGTCCGGTGGCCGGCCCCGCACCGATCAGGCCGGATGTCATTGCACAGTATGCAATGTACGGAGCCGGAAGCAGTTGGCTCCGTACGTTGCATAGCGGCTGTGCTGCCGAACTGCAACTCTGCTCCTATTCACTTTTATAAGAGCAAGGCTGCAGTGCGGCAGCTCAGCCGCAATTCCGTGGCCGGAGCCATCTGCTTCCAGCATGGACGTCCGGTGGCCGGAGCAGTTGATCGGTGCGGGATCCGGGTGTCGGACCCGCACCGATCATATACTGATGACCTATCTGGTGGATAGGTCATCAGTTGTCAGGTAGAGGACAACCGCTTTAACAAACGGGATGCTCGATTTTCAGCAAGATTCATTCTAAAGCGGATTACTGGAAACTAAAACATTTTGGTTTCAAATGAATTTTTATATATATATATATATATATATATATATATATATATGTATGTTTTATCTTTTTTTGTCAGCGGTTTATCAAGTGACGGAGTAGTCGCAGATTTTCAGATTCCACATTCCGTAACAATTTACAGAGCAGTACATGTCAATAGGGTTTTCGAGACATCCACACATAGCAGAAAAAATCTGCGCAGAATTCAGAGCACGCTGCAGGTTTCACCCTTTGCAATGCAGATTTTACCCAAGGTTTGGTGCAAAATCCATAGCGGGAACTGTCCGTAACATCTGAACCCCCCCCCCCCCCCCCCAGCTATCATTTCATGTAATAAAGGACTCAAACAAGAAAAAATTGTATCTTTACATTAGAAAATAAATTTCAATCCTGTTAACTATACGTTCTAAAAGTGTGGGCGTTCAATGCAGCCCATGACAGGTGGGACAGGAACACTGAACACTTAGGCCTTGTTTACACAATGCAGATTTTGCATGCATTTTTTTTTTGTTGCCAAAATCAGAATTGGATCCAGGAGGAGACACGTTGAGCCTTTCATTTATATATTTCTTCTGTTTAGGTTCTATTCCTGATTTTTAACTTTAAAAAAATACATGCAAAATGTATTAGTCTTATGTTTTAGTCTTAATTCAAACGAAACTGCTGCGGATTTCCCTGCAGAATTTCCGTGCGGAAAATCCGCAGTGGATTACAGTCCTAGCCAAGTGGATGAGATTTGAGCAAACCTCATCCACATGCTGCTAATAATTTTCTGAGCAGAAATCAGAGAATGCAGCAGAATCCACAGAATGCTCATTCTGTGCTGTATGTTTAATGTAGAAGGGGTGAAACCTAACAGAGGCCCCCAGGTCTGCCCTAGGCATACAGACCTGACATACTGACAAAATCTGCACTGTGTGAACAAGGCCTAATGCTTTTGATAACTAAGTATTCCAAATCATTATACAAGCCATCAACTGCTCGCATCTTCAAATAGTCCACCCAATCGGTCTAAAAAAAAAGTAAACAAATAAAGTCGTTTAGTCCACCTCATGGATCTAAACTGGCACCTCTGATGTGCCAGTGTAGCCCGGGGCATCTCACACTAATGAAACTGCTATGAGTAACTTTACAAATATCATTTGCATTCAGACTTCTACTTTTCTAATCCTCTGCAGTAAGTGCTGGGTTTAAACTTGCCTTCTGTGTATTTTGCTATTGCCTTTCCTCACTTCCAAATATTATGCAACAAAGAGTCTTTATATGAAACTGTGTCACTAAAGCTATGTTCACATCTGCGTCAGGGCTCCGTTCCATCGTTCCGTCAGAGCTTTACCGTAGTCGACTACACCATTCATCCGGTCAAAATGACGGAACCCTTGCACAACGGAGACAAACTGAAACCATTGGCACCGGATCTGTCACCATTGAAATCAATGGTCACGGAAACCTACGGTTTCAGTTTGTGTCAGTAAGGGCTCCGTTCCGACAGAAAGCACAGACGAAACGGAGCCCTGACGCAGATATGAACGAAGCCTTACCAACCTTTCTGAAAGACCCACCTAGACTGAATGCACTTTTTTACCTAGCGAATCGCTGAAGTCCACAATGTGTCAACTGGTTGAGAGTAAGTAATGATGTAAAGGCGCTTTAGATATATTCTATAATTGGTTGTGGTTTGTTGGGTATCTTTGAGGAAGGGAGTGTGAAAAGAAGAAAAAATAAAATAGATAATAAATACTCAACCCACCCATAAAAAAACCTTCCCCACGCCAATCGTTGTCACAATGACAGCCCTGACCAAATTACCCTAAGGCCGGATTCACACGAGCGTTTTGCGTGCGCAAAAGGTACTTAACAGCTCCGTGTGTCAGCAGCGTATTATGCGTGGCTGCGTGATTTTCGCGCAGCCGCCATCATTATGACACTCTTTGTATGTTTGTAAACAGAAAAGCACGTGGTGCTTTTCTCTTTTCATTCATAGTTTTTACTGCTGTTGCGCGAATCACGTGCTTCCGTGTGCTGCGCTTGATTTTCACGCACCCATTGACTTCAATGGGTGCGTGAAGCGCAAACAACGTACAAATATAGAACATGTCGTGAGTTTTACGCAGCGGACACACGCTGCGTGAAACTCACAGACAGACTGCACGGCCCCATAGACTAACATAGGTCCGTGTGAGGCGCGGGAAAGTCACATTCGTCTGAATAAGCCCTAAGAGACATGTAATTTACAGTAGACAATGACGATCACAAATAAAAGGTCTATTTTAAGGTAAACATATATTACCAAACAAACTTAGATGAAAAGTAAAAAAGCATATATTTTTTTACTATTATTTTTAAACTTTAAGCCTAAAATTTCTAAATAGCAAAAAGGATGTGTAGAAAAATGATGAAAAAAATAAGCCTGCATTGTCTACGAAAAAAAACATTGCAGAAATCACATCGCTAGCCCAATAAATAATAAAGTTATAGCCATTTAACTAACGCGTGCTAAAAAGGCCTAAACAGTGTCTGGTCCTGAAAGCTCAAAATAGCCCGGTCCTGAACCGGTTAAAGAAAGAGGGATCACTACAAGTCAGTCAATCAGTGATTGGCACAGTGGCAGGATTAAAAACAATCTGTAACAGACCACTCCTGCAGGAAGAGAAGAGCAGTGCCTACGTAGCGCCACTTATCTTATCTCTGCATAATTGTCAGGCTCTGACATCAGAATGTAATGTTTATACAGTTATTATTTACAGAGATGTCAATAGAACATTTCCATTGACGTGTGTCATAATAATATACTGTTATTTTACTGATCACTCCCTTTACAAACAGGATCTTCCATACCTGCAGACTATAGACTACTTTATGACTTGTGTCTTCATCTATGTCTTCATCTGCTGCTCCTCAGATAGAATTCCGGATTGTGCTGATAGATTTGGAAGTTCAGGACTAGGAATTTCAAACTTTCTGTGATCTTCTTATGGGATTACTCCCATTTTTAAAGGGAGCACGTCATTAAATTCTTTAAAATATGCTAATCTACACATTAAGCTTTACATTTCAGTAGCAATACATTAGCATGAATCAACAGCTGAGTCACAAGCCTTCATGTGCAGAGCATGTCAAACCCAAGAAAAGTGGGTTAAGAAGTTCACACTGGAGACGCGGAGAACAGATGTGCTGGACATTCCCGACCAATGACTGCTTCACCGTTCAGGAATGTTTAGGGACGTCTACATCTCCAAGATAAAATCTTTTATTGAACAATGACAGATTCTTCTACCAGTGGAGGAATCTTAATAAGGGAGTACTAAACATAAAATACAAGTAGTGTGAACATTGTAGTAGCTTATCAATACTGGAGATGTCTACATAACGTGATCATGAAGAGCAGATAATGTCCTACACTCAGCAGACTTCCTGCCTTCTGGTCCCACGTGGCGTATTTCTTCCGCAACTGTCCGCATCAATGCCGCACAGAATCTGCGTTGCAGATTCTGTTGCGGATCTGCCCAAAATGTGCAGTAAATTGATGCGGACTGGCCGTTGCGTATTGAGGTGAAAGTACTTCCCTTCGAGAGAAGGGACAGCACTTACCCTAGTGAAAGTAAAAGAATTTCATACTCACCGGCCGTTGTCTTGGTGACGCGTCCCTCTTTCGGCATCCAGCCCGACCTCCCTGGATGACGCGGCAGTCCATGTGACCGCTGCAGCCTGTGATTGGCTGCAGCCGTCACTTAGACTGAAACGTCATCCTGGGAAGCCGGACTGGAGGAAAAAGCAGGGAGTTCTCGGTAAGTATGAACTTATATTTTTTTTACAGGTTGATGTATACTGTGATCGGTAGTCACTGTCCAGGGTGCTGAAACAGTTACTGCCGATCTCTTAACTCTTTCAGCAACCTGGACAGTGACTATTTACTGACGTCGCCTAGCAACGCTCCCGTAATTACGGGTGCACACACGTAGTCACCCGTAATTATGGGTGCACACACGTAGTCACCCGTAATTATGGGAGCCCCATTGACTTCCTCAGTCTGGCTGTAGACCTAGAAATACATAGGTCCAGCCAGAATGAAGAAATGTCATGTTAAAAAAACAATACGCTCCGCAGCACACATAACATGTGCATGACATCTGCGGACTTCATTGCAGAATTTTGAATCTCCATTGAAGTCAATGGAGAACTTCCGCAATGAGTCCGCAACCAGTCCGCCACAGGTCCGCAACATCCATTGTATGCTGCGGACACCAAATTCCGCACCGCAGCCTATGCTCCGCAGCGGAATTTTCCGCATCGTCTAAACGAACCCTACTAAAAAGAAGTGGAAGGCAATGGAGAAACGGGTCCGCTGCGGATTAACGCTGCGGAGTGTCCGCAGCGGAATTCCAGAGCAATTCCGCCACGTGGGGCTTTGCCCTAACAGCCTTTTACACAGGCCAATTATAGGGCAAACGAGAGTTTATTATAAGAACGCTCGTTCCCGATCATTGCCCTGTGTGAATAGGGCACTCTTGTTCATCGGCTGATTGATGCAGTTTATGCTGCAAGAAATATTATCGTTATCGGCAGCACATGTTGCCGTCATGATAGAAATGTATGAGGACTTGCGATCTGAGTAACGATCACTTGTTCCCAAACATAGCTCCAAAATAGCTCCTTGTGAAAGGAGCGCCGATCAACAAGCTGTCTCGTTGATCGGCGCTCGATTACATGGACAATGTCAGGTGGTGTAAGAAGACCGCCAATGTCCTCTTACACCGGCCAATTTTGGCCAGTGCAACGAGCGCGGATCAACGAGACACACTCGTTGATCGGCACTCGTTTGCTCCAGTCACAAGGAGCTATGGATGGGGACGAGCGGTTGTTACTCCGATCGCTCGTCCCTATACATTATCATCATGTCGGCGGTATGTCTCCCTGCTTACACAGGGAGATGTGCTGCCGACAACTATACAATTTTTGTTTTTTAAAACGATACAATCAGCAGATGATCGATCGTTTGCCTGATAATTGGCCTGTGTATAAGGGCCTTTAGTGACACTATAGATGGCTGATAACATACAACAATGGCTCACATTCAGCTGCATAGTAAATAGAAATTATAATACAAAGTATCTCATGATGTCAGAATATGCTAAAATAAATATCTGAGATTGATATAATAATAATGTTGTAGCTTTAGCTGCTCCTATTTATGGAATGTGCATTTTTATATAGTAAGGACATGGTCAGTAGGATTTTCTTTTTCCAAGTAGTGGCTCCAGTCATTGTTCTTAGTAGCAGTAAATACAGCTATTCAAACTATATAAATGACTTTAAATGGGTTATGTGGGGACCAAAAAGTATTAGCAGTGTTCTCACTGCAGTATGGGAGTACCGTAGTCGACTACGCTATTGATTTCGTCAAAACGACGGAACCCTTGTACAACTGAGACAAATGGAAACCATTGGCACCGGATTCGTCACCATTCAAATCAATGGTCATGGAAACGGAAACCATAGGTTTCCGTTTGTGTCTCTCAAAGCTCTGATGGAAAGGAGCCCTAGCGCAGATGTGAACGAAGCCTTAGCGAGTGTACTCACATACTAGAGGGACTACACTGCTAATAACTTTTGGTACCCACATAACCCCTTTAACTTGTAACTTCACCTTTGGCAAACCTATACTTGCCTACTAGGCTTTACAGAAATCCCCTAATATATCAAGAATGGAAATTATCTGATAACAGAGCATGGGAGGCACAGTAAGTACAAATTCATTGTGGCCTCATTGCAGCCTGTCAGCTAGCGGATTTATGGCTGCTCTACCATAGGCTGAATACAGACTGCTGTATTTTATGTTGAATTTAGTGTTACCCGTTTATGGTTTTCCTAAACAACTAATATTTAATCATGGTAAAGAATATCAACAGTCTATAATAGGATCATTAAGGGGGATGTCTCATTAAGAGAACTGCTAAAACATAGCGACTCTGGCGGTCAGTCATTCATTTGACTAGCCAGCTTGTAGAACTACATTTCCTATGCAGCAGCCATCAATACCAGCTGATCGCTCAGGGTCTCTAAAGCCAGATACTCAGCGATATGGTGTGCGTGTATATAATGATTTACAACAATAATCTTTGCAAAAAATATCTATTCAAATTCTTTTAAAGGGACACTTACTCAAGGTGGCAAAACACCTCCTTAGGCTTTGATGGCAATAAGAAGTTGCGTGGGCCCCTATTGACTGGTAGAACGGAATTTAAAAAGGTAAATATATTATAAAGCCACATTGCAAGCAAGTGGGACAGTATTGTTAGGGGTCAAAAACCCATTTAAGGCCAGGTTCACACGTGGCGGAATTTTTCCGCTGCAAATGTTGGTGCAGATTCAGGGCAACGTCTGAACTAAGTTTCCTAAAAATGTATAGAAACATATGTAAAAAAAGGCTGCTGCAGAATTCCACTGTGGACTGTCCGCAGTGGAATTCAACAGCAATTCCGCCACATCTGAACGTGGCCTAAGGCCTCCTTCACAGGATTTTTGTCTGCCGTTTTCTGGGTAGTTCACAAGGAGATTTTTGCAGCCAGAAAAAATCTGCCTCAAAATTCCTTCAGGGATTTTGAGGCAGATTTTTAACTACCAGCCTCGTTTTTCTGCGATTTTCGTGTTGTTCTTTTCTGCGGGCATTGAATCTAATGCAAGGACCGCACGCAAAAAAAACTTCTCAAAAAATGCTCAGTAAATGAGCACCGCCGTTTTGTTCTGCCTCCTATTGATTTCAATGGCGGGGGGGGGGGGCGCGATTTGGGCTATTTTTTGGAGACGATTCCAATGCAGTTTCCGTGTCAAAATCAGCGCCAAAAAAAACTGTGTGAACTGACCCTTAGGCCTTATTCAGACGAGCGTATTTCACATCTGTGTGCTATCCACCTATGAAATTCAATGGGCTGTCCATGAATCACGCACCAGTTGCTAAGGAAATGCAGAGAGAAAAAAAAAAAAAAGTGCACCAACACTGCCCTAAAAAAATTATGCCACACGGAACACACACTGATGCCACACGGAACTGTAATGCAGGAAAAATGCTTCGCTTTCTGTGGATGCAAAACGGACACGTTCGTGTGAATCTAGCCTTAAACTGAATTAAAAAGCCAGTGTTTATTAAGTGCGCATGCGTTTTCTAAGTTCTGTAGGTAAGCCTATGCAAAAACCGCCAGAAAAAATAACTAGAGCCTGCTGCTTTTTTAAAGAAAACAAACACCACTAAACCACAAAAAAAGGCAAACGCTGAGTATGACTTTTCACTATAGACTTTAAAGTAACACGTGGCCGTTACATTTTTTACCTTAAACGAAAAAAGTTAATGAAAACACGGTTGTTTTTAAAAGCCTCTTTTGCCTGCGAGCAGCTCAGTCTCTATTCAGCAATGTCCTCAGCGATGCCCAGATGACTCCTCACTAAATAAACACTAGTTCTAGGAAGTCTGTATATCCCACCCAGAGCTGAACGGCCGGTTGTCGCCCTCATTACGGGTCTCTGCAGGCCGACAAATGTTATCAATCCTGTTCCTCATGGATTCTATGTAAATTTAAAAAAAGCAAATACTGAACAAGCAATGCAAACGAGCCAGACATTCGCTGGGCTACAGAAAGCAAAGAGAAGCCCCGTCAGTATACCGCTGACCACAGACAAGGCATAGGTGACCGTCGGACAATCGTTTGGCCAACACTTTTCCATGGTATATCAATGGGGCAGGGGAGAGAAGGGGCTGCCTGATACCTGTGGAACCACTGAGGGGAACAAAATCCAACCTGTGGGATACAAGTTTCCCCCACATCTGATGTCAATGAGATCTGAAAGTCCTGTAGACATCTGATCTAGGATATAAAAATGAATCAATAGCGAATAATTTCTGACAGAGTCATGTGATCTTTGTGTTATTTTCCCCCGATAGTAATGTCTAATGTCTTCTATGGCGTGTGACAGTCGCACAACAGCATCAAGTGACACAAATGTTGCAGTCAACTGCAACTTGTGGAGGACGCTTTAATGATTACAACCATTGGGTCAAAACTTCTTCGTACCAACTCTTCGTGAAACTCTAGACTGTGGAAACCGTCTACAGAATGGACCCCTGAACGCAAGGAAGAAATCTTACAAATGATAGAACACTAAATGGTCATCTCTAGCAAATTCTTAAAGGGCTTCTCTGGGTTTGTATAAATAATGTTCTCTTATATAAGCACATCACTAGGTAAAAGTTTGTAATGTACAGTAACTAATTTGGCCCCTGAGGCAGATCTCACTGAGCGTGGTACACTGTTTACTTACATCTATTTGTTCCTTGACATACCACATCCTGGGTGCAGTGCTCGCAGGGACCATAAGGACTATTCAAAACTTTCACCCACAGCATCATGCATTCCACTAAATACTTTACTGGTTTTCTTATTCACACCTACAATAATATATATATAGTAAATTTAGTCCCGGAATTTGCCCCTTCTATACGGTTTTCAGAATTGTATTCAGTATTTCTGCGCTATGTTTTATAGAAATGGAAACAACTACTGACAGCCATTACAGCTACAATAGGGATTGCCACTCAGCTTTCCTAGAGTCCTGAAAGGCAAATTTGTTCATTCAATGATACAGGGGACAAGTGATTGACTGTATAACTAGGCAGATTTTTCCATTTAAAAATATGGGAGAGCTGAGTGACAACCCTCTAAACCTAAACGAGCGAACATGGCGGTCACATTGGTTGTCAACCAGCGTACCCAAAAAATGATGACCACTAAGAAATAACGGACCAGACCTGACTGGAGGGGGAGACTTTTTTTTCCCATTATAGTTAGAAATACTCAACATAGAGAAAAAAAACAGCCGCTGCTGCAGAACCTCTTTTTTTAAAAAAGACTACTCTGTCTACCCCTGCTCAGCATTATACCATCAAAGAAGTATAATTCCAGAGCAGAAAAGTGAGTGCCACAGCCACTATATATCATGATCTACTGTAGAGATCTAGTCCTGTCCGGAAACCAGATCACAAGATCCAGCAATGCAGAATGCAGGCTGCTGCCATTCAGGAGTCCGGAGGAGCTGTGTATCCGGAGCTGAGAGCGTTTCCTACCGTCTTGGACATGGTGGCAGGAGCTGGGCTGATGTGACTGCACTTGAGGAAGGAGCCAGGAGCGGAGCTGCGGAAGAGTGCGCTCCAGGCGCCGGGCAACGAGCTATAAGAGGAGAGGGAGACACGTAGCAAAGTCCCTGGACCAACCTTTCGCCTCCTCCTCAGCTCCCCGCCCCGGCATTAACTATTGAGTGGCAGGCTGGCTGGAGGCACGGAGAGGGGTAGCAGCAGGCACAGTGCTGGGTGGAGTAGTCCCTGGTGTCTCCTCCTTACTATGGATGTGTAACCTCCTCCCTCCTCTGTAGTAAGCAGCCTGACCATGAGAGATCTACTCACACAACAGGATCCTGTTATCAGGACAAGCAGCCCCAGTGCAGGGACAAGGTTCATTCCAGCACTCTCTCTTTTTAGTCCCTGTTCACACGGCATATGTTCAAGTTTATTTCAGAGCGTAAAATGCTGGTATTACGCTCTGAAATACACTTGAAATACGTGTGCAAACAGCTTCCCCTTGATTGCATAGTTCACATGAGGTGTATTTTTTCCTTGCTGAATTGAAAAACGCTTTGCAAAAATACGCTTTGTATAAAAGAAGTGACATGTAACTTATTGAAAAGTTTTACAAGCAGATTTTCCAATGACACTTCAAAAAATGCTTCAAAAATACGACTTAAAATACTCTTCAAAAACGCCTGGATTCAGAGGTTGTTTTGTCTTAAATTCAGCCTCGTATTTTTCTGGCGTGTGAACATTGCCTTATCCTAATATACATGTTCTACAAACTGCTGCACTATCTGCTCCAGGACCAGCCGGGCTGTATCTCCTGATCGCCAAGTGCCTAGTAAAGACACGAACCTCCAGCTACAGTAATCATGTGATATGTACAATATAGAAATCATATACACAAGCAAATATAGAGGCACAGACAGTATCTTGAAGTACAAGTGTTGCAGAAAAAACTCTTTAAAAAGGAGTTTCCCATCTCGGACATCGCTGAGCTACGCTGCTTCCGTAAATGCCATTCGTATCTGCTATTATAGGACTCACGGAAACAGTGTAGCTTAGCGAGCTATGCTGTTTTCTTCTTCTTGGTCGGAAATCACAAGCTTCAGCCGCAAACACAGAGACGTAAAACAGGGCTTAGGGTGCCCCGTTCTAGAGATAGGTGCGGGTCCCAGAGGTGGGACCCGCATCTATCTGACATATATGACATATCCTGTGGATATGATATGTCATGAGTGTCCGTGATGGGAAACCCCTTTAAGGGCTTGTCCACACGTAACGGAATTGCTGCAGAAAATTTCTGCAGCAATTCCACACAAACTACCAGAAATTCCGCTGCGGAAAAAACGCACCATTTCATGCATTTTTGACTACAGAAAATAGTGCCGATTTTGCTGCGTTTTTCTCAGTGTTGGGAGATGGAAAAATGAAAAATGCAGCAATTCAGTCCACTTTCCGCAGCAGGAATTGACATGCTGTGGTATGAAAAATAGGCACCGCAGGTCAATTTCTGCACTGAATTTTTGCGCAGCGTGTGGATGGGATTTGTTAAATCTTATCCACTATGCTGCTACTGTATTCTGCTGCGTATTTTCCGTCCAGAATTGTGGACAGAAAAAACGCAGCAATTCCGCAGCGTGTGGACAAGCCCTTAAAATGGTGAGGAATTGAAACAATGGTATAATATTTATATTATGTACATTATTATTTAAAAAAACACCGAAAAACATAGGCAGGTCAGACAAAATAGCCATCTTTTTCCCAATTGTCGGAAACTGGTTAGCTGAATGGTGCAAACCCCAGTTGAAACCTCAGATCTTCTGCCACTTCATAGGTGTGTCTGAAATAGTGGAGTTCATCCCTTGTTATATATATGAAAGAACATAAACATGTGTGGAAGAACATCGATCGCACCACCGATCATACTTGCTGAAAAATGGATTGTTTAGGCTATGTTCACACGGGGTATTTTTCCGAGTTTTTGGACGCGGAAACCGCGTCGCAAAACTCGGCAAAAACGGCCCGAGAACGCCTCCCATTGATTTCAATGGGAGGCGTCGGCGTCTTTTTGCCGCGAGCAGTAAAACTGCCTCGCGGGAAAAAGAAGCGACATGCCCTATCTTCGGGCGCTTCCGCCTCTGACCTCCCATTGACTTCAATGGGAGGCAGGAGAAAGCGTATTTCTCGCTGTTTTATGCCCGCGGCGCTCAATGGCCGCGGGCGAAAAACGGCACGATAATCGCCGCGAAAATCGGCGTGCAGGGAGAGGAATATCTGCCTCAAAGTTCCAAACGGAATTTTGAGGCAGATATTCCTCCCCCAAAATACTCCGTGTGAACATAGCCTTAGCTTTGAACAAAACTGCTTCCCTTTAGCGGAATATCCTATGTCCCATAGCTCAAGGCACTGAAGGAATATTGAAAGAGGGAGGGGTGCACCAGGCTACATTCATGCCTCTGCAGGGGCTTTTACACTGGGCCATTATCACGCAGACAAGCGTTTATATAACACTCGTTGCCGATAATTGCTGGGCGTAAACAGGGGAACGACCAGCAGATGAACGAGCAAACGCTCAATCATCTGCTGGTCGTATCGTTTTAAAAAAGTGAAATATTATCGTTGTCGGCAGCATATCTCTGTGTGTAAATAGGAAGACGCGCTGCCGACATGATAATAATGGATGGGGACGAGCGATCGGAGTAACGACCGCTCATCCCCATCCATAGCTCTGTGTGTCAAGAGGAAACGAGCGCCGATCAAAGATGTCTCGTTGATCGGCGCTCGCTGGCTGCACCGGCCAAAATCGTCCGGTGTAAAACGGCCTTAAGTCAGAAGTCACAGGCAGCAGGGAGCTCACCCCTGCCTGCTTTTACCATACACTTTTATGACACTGTCTGGGGAGCCGTGCAATTTTGCGTACTGTTGTGTCAATGTCAAAGTGAATGATTTTTGGCAGATGTATGCCAATATATACTATATAATATAAAGGGCAAATTTATTTATTTCCAAACCCCGATACATTTGAATTTGCTATGTCAAAATCTGTTCCATAATTCAATAAAAGCCATTGAAGACACAAATTCATATACTTCCATGCGCCATTTCTGTGACTATGTGTATATCCCATTGTAGACCATCCCACATGCCTATCACTACACCTCAGATCCCAGGTAAAATTGAAGTCTATTGGGGAAGGAATTGCCAATAATGCACAAGTCCCCAAAAAGTACTCTTCATTTTATTTAGGGTTAGCAAAATACGTGGCTATAGTTTAGCACTGAAATTCACTTCCCATTCACATATCTTTTTGTGATTTATTTAATAGTTAGAGGTTAATTGAGGTAAATGCAACTACTTTAGGGGTCACTAGTTTGAAGACCAAAAAAGTTATGAAATACTACACAGGGAGAAAAATAAGACTCTACATTGCCACCTATGGGCCAAAATGTAATAATGCCAATGTACTTATATATTTCTATGTATAAACATTTAACATTTTTGTCCAGAGGTTTGTCCAGCTCGATTGTACTCTGTAGTGACAATCTTGTGTAGAGGCAATGTGGGGGAATTGGTAGTCTGTTCCCTACATTCCCTACATTGTTCTGACGCGTGTGATTAGATATCCGCAGAGTGTATGTGAATGGAGTTGGTGGGTATAGCTGGTAACATCACTCAGTGTCTGCCCACTTTCTCTTTTTCTTACATTGCTCTATAGATCCTGGGGGCAGAAAGACTGCCTAATCCTCAGACCACCTGAACAGATACAGCACCTACATTTCCCGCAGGGAAAAGGGTTAAATTCCACACTATGCAGCTGCCCCGCTCCCAACTTGTGCCGTTGGCAGAATTATTGGGGTATAGTTTACTGGGTGGGTCAAAATTGGCACATAAGTCAGTCGTGCACTTAAGGGGGTTTTACACTGTGCGATTATCGGGTAGACGAGCATTCATATAACACTCGTTGCCGATAATTGCCCTGTGTAAACAGGGGAACGACCAGCAGATGAACGAGCAAACGCTCAATCATCTGCTGGTCGTATCGTTTTAAAAAAGTAAAATATTATCGTTGTCGGCAGCACATCTACATGTGTAAACAGGGAGATGCGCTGCCGACATGATAATAATGTATGGGGACGAGCGATCAGTAACGACCGCTCATCCCCACCCATAGCTCCGTGTGACAGGAGCAAACGAGCGCTGATCAACGATGTCTTGCTGCACCGTCCGCTTATCGGCCAGTGTAAAAGGGGCTTTAGGTGGGTTTCCTAGTACCCTATTTGTCAATAGGAAGAAAAAACTAAAGGGGGTATTTCATCACAGACGACCCCTTTCATATGGTAATATTACTTAACGGTATTTAGATGAATGTCTATCCATGTAAGTGCCTGTTTACATCAGCGTTGCTTTCCGTTGAGGGGTTCCGTCTGAGCTTTCCGTGGGGGAACCCCTCATCGGAAAGGCAAACAGAAACAGGAGCTGCCGTTTGCATCACCATTGATCTCAATGGTGACAGAAACTTTGCTAATAGTTTCTATTTGTCACCGTTGTGACAGGGTTTCCTTTGTTTTTACGGAATCAATAGCGCAGTTTCCGTTTGCCTTTCTGTTGAGGGGTTCCCCTGACGTAAAGCTCAAACGGAACCCCTCAACGGAAAACAACGCTGATGTGAACACTGCCTAATACATGGAAGGCTGGTGTACGCCAGAGCAGCTCTCCGTTCTGGCTCATAGAGGGGAAGTCTCAACCCAGGAATACCGTTCTATGATGTCCATATTCCCTAGATGAGCATAGGAAGAGGGGTTGTCTTTACGGGACAACCCTTTAAGCCCTACTGATTTTATTGGATGACATGTAATATTTAGGGTTCTCTACAGCAGAGCCCCAGGGGAACAATCACCTACAAAGTGGTTTCCCTGGCAAGATCAGCAGATAGACCCATGTGACAGCCCTATGTAACGTTCTCATATATTCCAGTAAATTTACCAATAGTGAATGAACATTTTATGAAATGCAGTAGTATTTGTCCATTATATATCTCACACACATACCCTAAACATAAGTCGTACATAAGGACGGGCCGGTGTGCTTGTGTGAACAATGAAGAGGCCGCGGCACTCGCTGGAGCCAGGGGCGTTTTAATACATTTGTGTTTACCTAGTGCAAATATTGAATTAGCGAGCCAAACCCTTTCCGGAACATTTTCATATTCTCCAATATTTTTAAATATAAAACAACCAGCTACTCCTGCACAGACACCCCTTAGGGCCCATGCACACGAGCGTGAATAACCTCTGTGTGCTGCACATGGAAATCACGCACAGCACGTGGATCCATTTCAATGGGGCCGTTTACACATGTGTGATTTTTCACGCAGCAAGAGTCCGCTGCGTGAAACTCATTGCATGTCCTATATTGCTGCGTTTTCACGCACCTATGCGCCCATTTAAGTAAATGGGTGCATGAAAACCACGCACCGCACACTGTTGCACATCCATGTGCGGTGCGTGATTTGCGCATCAATTCTATTGGAAAAAAAAGTGCTTTACGAGTGCGTGAAAAACACGTGTCGCTTGCAAAGCACACTGAACACACACATGGAGCAGATTCACGCGTGTTTTCACACACGTGAATTTGATACGCTCGTGTGAATGTAGCCTTAAGGCTCTTTGACACCGGCCGATAAGTGGCCGGTGCATCGAGTGCCAATCAACGAGACATCGTTGATCGGCGCTCGTTTCCTCCTGTCACACGGAGCTATGGATGGGGACGAGTGGTCTTTACTCCGATCGCTCATCCCCATACATTATTATCATGTCGGCAGCGCGTCTCCCTCTTTACACAGGGAGATGCGCTGCCGACAATAATAATATTTCACTTTTTAAAAACTGTAGGATCAGCAGAGGATTGAGTGTTTGCTCGTTCATCTGCTGATCGTTCCCGTTTACACAGGGCAATTATCGGCAATGGGCATTAGTTAGATGAACGCTTGTCTGCCCACTAATCATCCTGTCTAAAAAAAACCTTTAGCTGAGAATTTAGATAAGAAAATAAATTGTGTCTAGCACTTTATTGCATACTTGTTTCATAATGGAGCAGACATACAATGCTATACACTTTTTTTTTTATCTGTGACATTTTCTGGCTGTCAGAGTGACTCAGCTGAACGGTTTTTGACCTCGCTAGGTTTTACCTGTGTTACAAAGACATCCTCTCCTTACATAACAATGAAAGAAAACTGCCTAGCTGTACTGGGATCACAGCAAGTTCATGTCTTCTATTTATTCATTGAGCGCACGCTGCCTCTCACAACTACTCTAGAAGTATGTTCTTACATGCCAAATGTGGTGGGAACGACCATGATAAATAAACTGCCGCAAAAGCCACTATGGATGCGATCGGTTTGGAAAATATTGGATTTTGTCTGTATATTTAACAATGAAGATAGTTCTAGAAGGGTTTTTCCCACATCCAGGACATGGTATACCTAGTAAATCAAATTTGGCTATCATTTTAACTTTGAGGGGAGAATTCTATTTCCAATGTGTACAGCCTTCCTATACCATATTCTGCCTTTATGCCTGATGCACACAAACGTAGTGGTTTTGCGGAATAGAAATGAATGGGTCCGCAATTTATCCACAAAAATGCAGATAAATTTGGAACACAAAAGCACGGTCATGTGAATCAGGCCTTACTACTAGTAAATAGTAGTAGTAATATTATCTTAGACTACATCAAATAAACAAAACCCCAAATTCCAGTTTTTAAATGTGTGTGGCCATGACATTTACAACTAAAGCACGATAAGAAAACTGCACACTGAAGGCTGAACAATCTCATCTGACTGTAGCAGTACATAGATATCCCAAATAAAGTCCACTTTTCATGTAACATTACATAAAGATGAAGAAATGACATCAATGGTGTCAGGAACGGTTATATATATTCCAAAAGTACAGTATAAAGATATTACTGTATGAAGGGGCAGATGTCCACCAGCAGTGAAGTGTTGTACAATATAACAAAAACAAAATAGCAACTAAAACAATAAGGGCTCGTCCACACGTTGCAGAATTGATGCGTTTTTTCCGTCCAGAATTGTGGACAGAAAAAACGCTGCAGAATACAGTAGCAGCGTAGTGGATGGGATGTAACAAATCTCGTCCACACGTTGCGTAAAAATTCAGAGCCGAAATTGACCTGCGGTGCGTCGTTTTTGGACCACAGCATGTCAATTCCTGGTGCGGAATGTGGCCAGAATTGCTGCGTTTTTCAGAAGTGATGTCACCATCTCCCAGCATTGAGAAAAACGCAGCAAAATACACACCATTTTCTGCAGGAAAAACCTCGGGAAATGGTGCGTTTTTGCCGCAGCGGAAAGTCTGCTACTTACGTTTCAATGATTTTTATTGAAAACTTTTTGCAAGAAAACAAATAAACAATATTGCATATAGAAAGTGCAATCTCGGTAAGACAGCTATAACATCTCAGCGAGAAGAAAAACGTAAAAATAGTTGTGATTAAAGAGATGGTATAGTAACACAACAAAGAAAAAGACAGGAACAAAATAAAACATCTGAGCAGACATCCGAGAAAGTATCAATGTTGACAAGTTACCGTGCGGTGAGGCAAAAGTGGTATCAGGACCGTAAGCACCGATTATGTCAAGTATGTTATGTAGTGTAATAAACTCTCTGGGGCCAAGGGTCCCATAAAAGTGTGAATTTATGAAATGAGTTGCCGCCCAAGGATATAATTTTTTCGTACATGCGTGTTGTGTTAATCAGTGCTATCAATTCTCTTAATGATGGGGCATCCATCTCTCTCCAATGTCGTGTCATTACCAGTTTAGCCATTACAAGGATTTTGCACAACAAACAACGCAATTTGACAGGAATTTGACCCATTTCAAGAAAGAGTAAGGCCAGTTGTGGTGTCTGGGGGACTTGACAGATAGGGCTTATTCAGACGAACGTTATATACGTCCGTGCAACGCGCGTGATTTTCACGAGCCCCGCACGGACCTATATTAGTCTATGGGGCCATGCAGACAGTCCGTGATTTTTACGCAGCGGTTGTCTGCTGCGTAAAACTCACGACATGTCCTATATTTGTGCATTTTTCGCGCATCACGCACCCATTGAAGTCAATGCGTGCATGAAAATCACGCGCACCACACGTAAGAACTTCCGTGGGACGCGCGTGATTCGCGCAACAGCAGTGAAAAGTATGAATGAAAACAGAAAAGCACCACGTGCTTTTCTGTTTACAAACATCCAGAGTGTCATAATGATGGCGGCTGCGCGAAAAGCACGCAGCCGCGCAACATATGGTGATGATACACGGAGCTGTGAAGTGCCTTTTGCGCACGCAAAACGCAGCATTTTTTGCATGCGTAAAACGCACACGCTCGTGTGAATCCGGCCTTGGAGATGTTGGACAAGAGTTCAAAGACCTGAGACCAGTATGATTCAAGTTTAGGGCATTGCCATAAAATATGACAAAGAGTGCCAGCGATTCTGCATCCCCTCCAACCTAGTGACATCTATATAGTGACGTGATGTCATCAATAGCTCAGACCTGTGTAATAAGTTGGCCTTACATAAGCAAAGGTAAATATATAAATAAAATGTAATGAATGTATTTGTATATGTAGAAAGACTGGGGGAGAGAGAGAGACAAATCATTTTGAAGGGGGTTTCCCCACTACAAACCTTTATTGTATGTCAATTAGACCACAAAAGTGTGACTGGTGGTGGTCTGGCCACTGGGACCCTTACAAATTTTTACAATAAGGCTGTCCTTGATTCACCCGATTTTTGGTGAAGTGGTGACTGAGTGCAGAGACATAGCTAGATTCCCCTGAACCCCGGGCAAAGATTCAGTTTTCCCCCCACCAACATCTTCTTTCCCCTCGCCATGTTTGCTTTCTCTACCAATCAATGAGGGATCATTTTTTTTTCACACTTTTTTTATTGTACGGTAACTCGAGCATACAACTTTTATTTTACAAGCAATATAGTTATATAGTTAACATAACAATAAATTAAAGGAAAATAAATTAACGAGGTCAGGGTACCTGACTAAATCACATTGTATACCGGAGGCTAACGAGACTATATGGTGACATAATGAACAGCCTCCTCTTGTAGATAATGCCACATAGCCCCCTGTAGATAGTGCCACACAACCCCACTTGTAGATACTGCCACATACACCCCCTTGTACATAGTGCCACACAGCCCCCTGTAGATATTGACACCCCCCCCCCCCCAGAGGATAGTGCCACACCACCATTGGGGCTTCCTCTAGGTGTCGAATCCCCAGCCAGGGCGTTCCCGACTCTCTGGCCGGGGATTCCTCTTCTGGAGGAGCTCTTTAGGTCACTGTCCACATATAGAGAGGGACGTCAGGGGCTCCCTCTAGGAGCGGAATCCCCGGCCAGAGTGTCAGCAACAATCTGGCTGGGGATTCCGCTCCAGGAGGAGCCCGACATCACTATCCATATATGGACAGGGACGTCAGGGGCACCCCCTAGGAGCGGATACCCGGCCAGCGTGTCGGCACCCTCCCACCTTCCCTCCTAGTTGCGCACAGGGCACATGCCGTCTGCCCCGCCTAGCTATGCCCCTGACTGATTGGGGTCACATTAATTTCCATAGAGAGTGTCTGTGTATGCACAGGTACCTATCTACCAAGAATAGGACCTCTCAATCTTGAGATCAGTGGCATTCCATATGAATTAATAGTGGGAAAACTATTTTAAAAGGATTTTTATGGGACTTATAGAGGACCTGCCACGTCCCCAAAAAAGTAAATTTGCCACCGTACCTGAATTGCTGCCTTCCTCCTGATTCCAACGCCGTTTATTTCCTTTAATTTATTAAGAGGTGCACGCCACTTAATAAATTAGGCGCATCTCTGACCTTTCGCGTGCCAGAAAGGCAAATCTATGCGTGCAGATGTGTAGTTTCTGGCGTCAATTATAGTCAATTTGACGTGGTGCGGTCAGCCACGCCTTTTTTTGCTAAGTGCACGCCTTCAAAAAGTGCAAAAGGCAGTGTAAAGGTGAAAAAAAGTTCACCAAAATTTGCGACACTAAAGCGGCGTAAACCTTATAAAAAAAATGCACTCCTATGTGCTTTATGGATTTGTGCTATTCCACATGTTACTATATGGCTCTTTTCTACCATTTTGGGATATGAATGTAAAATGCGCAATTTAGGACATTCAACTTTAGACTAAAAACAGATGTATGCATCTCACGAGATACTTTTAAAAAGTGTCTAGAAAAGGAGGGTGGTTAGCGGGGAAGGGTGCATGGTTTGAAGAACGCCAAACAAAACGAATGCCATACGAGTTATCATTTTGTGAATCGGCCTGGTCTAAGTTTATGTTGTATAAATCTTAGACCGCTTAGTAAATGTGCCCCATTGATTATTCCGTGTTTTACAGCCGCACGTGTTATCTGCAGCTTCATTACACGCCATGATACCCTGTTATATTGTTATATTCATCTTATGCATTGCTCCAGTAGTTTTGCTTCCTAGAAGAAAACGGTCATTGAAGAAGTGCAGTGACCTGTGTGGGCCCCTTCAGTCAATAAGAATGAAATACATTGTTAAAGGCGACTTGTCCGTGTGTCCACAAGTAGACAAGTTGCAGGTTAGTACCCAAGACCTTCCTTCACCTTTTGTATGAAAAATAGAATATTTATCCTTTAAAAAAAAAAAAAAAAAAAAAAAAAAAAGAGCCATAACATTTCAGGAGTAAATAAACTAAAAGGTGTTGAAAATGTTTGTAGGAAAAATCGAAGAGTTTATTCATAAAACCACACGAGGCAGCGACATGCATTCATATGAGATCATCAGAGTTGTTACATATAGGATAGGCTTGAACGTAGACTCATTTTACTGCTCATTTTCCTTTGCAGATGAATGTTTGTCAGCTGAAAAACTCACCAATGGTGCCAAAAACTCCCGTCCAGAAATAATATAGAGTTGCCATAGTAACACATCCAATTGCTGTTAGAATTTCATGGTAGTTTGGCGTTTTACCATGGTAACCCTATGAACATTCTTGAAATCATGTCTCCGTGACCTGTAAATCCAGTATAATCTGGACTGTTATCCAATGGGGCATAGATATTTTATTTTTATATTCAATTAAACTATGAATTTGGATCAGAAACATATTTTATGGCTGCACAGTATTTTATCTAATGATGGTTCTTCAGTCGATGTTATATTCATGGGAGCTGCTGTACTAAAGCCATTTTCCAGTGGAGGACTGAGCCTGTTAGTACTGATCGTGCTGCCGAGCATGAGGCTAATGGGAATGTTAGAGGATATGGGATTATGCTAGAAACCTGGAGTGTTTGCTTCCAATTTACTACGTTCCTATAACGGCTCCTATGGTTTTTACATTAGTATCTTTTTAACGTTGCGTTATTTCTTATTGAAGTCAATGTATAGGGCATGCTGCAGCTTTAACGAAAAGTGTGTTTTTTTTGGCCGCATTATGTAAACAGGATTTAATAATATTGCTTTCCCTACAATGGCATCTCTTGGAATATACAATATTTGAGAAAAATGTAACAACTTGAAGCTATTTTTCCTTATTGAGCCAATTAATAATAGCTCATTCCAGTCTTGGTTTTGGCGTGCTGCACTAGGTTCATGCAACTGTAATGCTACTGTACAAGTAGTAACCATAGACACTCAAGGTAAAGAAGTAAAATTCCACATAAGAGTCTATGACTATGAGGAGCAGGTCTGTTCCTGCACGCTCTTCATCTCCTAGCTATAAGGCCATGTTCACACAGCTTATTTTCCAGCGCGGTTCAGAGCGTAAAACTGTTGCATTATGCTCTAAAATACGTAAAGTCACCTGAAAGGTTAGGAACGCTTTAAGAATCTGTGACCTCAGTATTAGACCCTATTCACATCACGCTTGTTGCTTATGTCTAAAGGAGAACTCCAGAAGTATACCTTAGACGGAAGTATGAAACATATCCCACTGTATACTGTAGGAATACAGTGGGATACATTGCCTATAGAGTACCCCTCCTCCTCTCTATGTCCACTCTCCCCATGGCTTCATTCCCAGAGTCATGCTCTGGCATCCTTCACCTTACTGCACCTCAACAACCCGTTTGGTGCAGTAGTGGGAGCCGATAAAAAGTCATGAAAGTCAAGGAGGTGGCTGCAGTGCCAGGCAACAGCAGCATTCTCGTTCTGTTGATCCTCAAGTCTTTTACATCAGAATGTTTCCCAGCCAGGTTGAGCACCGCAATGTTATGGACAATGAGGACAAGGATGGCTAAGAGACATTCCTCAGTGATCACCCACCCTCTAAAGCCATTAGTCACGCAGGACCCAAAACCTTCATCCTTGTGTTCTCCATGGGCAAAGGCAATAAGCCACCAGATCATCCCAAAGAACAGCCAGGTACAGAGGAAGGACATGGTAAAGATAAGCATTGTGTGGTGCAATCCTGAGGTCTACGACCATGGTGAGGATGTCCAGCAGGAACAGCTGGGCTCCCAGATGTTCTTATGGGGCTCATTGCTGGGGTTAGGCCCTTCCGGCAGAGCATGACTACAGCAGCCTACGCTGGTAGAGCAAATATGGGCTCCAAGCATCCCATCTGGGCTGTCCATGCCAATTACATGGCGGGAGGTGAGGTGCCTGGGAGACACCTACACCGCGCACTGTCCCCGCTACACACCATTAGGTGCAGTCGAGATCACAGCTGCAGCCTTAGTGCTTTGGCCAAAATAGCAAGTTGTTTGAAGAAGGGCGGGCTGAAGCTGCTCCCTGCCTTAGCATTAGATAATCGGCACGGCTCTCGGTGAGTAGTATGGTGTAACCTAAACTCTGCCTGGGGAAGCTCTACTGATAATGACTAGAGGTCACTTCACCAGACGGGATGGGGATATAGTGACCACCATTCTTAATAAAGGTGCAGGTCATAGAGCATGGATATGCCATAAATATCTGAGATGGGGATAACTCTTGAATGCTCCAAACTTTGGGTAAAAGTCACCAGTGATAAATCTAAAAGGACCGATGCCAAATTAGTACATCGGGACCCATTAAAATCGCATTGATGTTCTGATTAAAGCCACAATATAATATTTTCTACATCCTAATGAGGGTGCTCCATGAAATAACGTCTCCGTTACAGCAGCTCAGTCTCATTCAGGTGAACCAGAAACCTGCATGGATAAGAGTGGCCCTTCATTGCAGTACAAGACACCACCATGCAGAAATATAGTAGGTAGGTGGGTGAATAAACCACTATCTTTGCAACTACTCCT